>NW_028258547.1:0-348500 GCF_982586985.1 Callionymus lyra | reverse complement strand
AACTCGGTCTTTATACAAGCACGCATCTACTATTGTATTCATGGCGCTTTTAAACAAACAAGCACAATATCTCATTGTATTCCTGTGGTGTGACGTCACCGCTGCAGGATCAGTTGATTAGCATGTGTGACGTCACCCCTGCAGACTCGCGATTAATGTTGACAAACGTCACGTAGACGCTCATAATCGCAGCTAAATAAAAAGAAAACATATGTCCATAAACGCAATCTCAATGAAAGCTTCTATTTTCATAGAAAAGCGCACCGGATTATAAAGAGGATCAAGCGAAATAGCACAGACTTTATTTTACTCATTCATAAAACAATGTCAACATTATGGAGTTGAAACACCTAAAAATATACAATATAGTCACTTTTACAGGACCTTTTAAGCATGTTTTAATCCGCGAGAGCTTCTTGACTTCCGCGATGCGTAAACAATCCAAGCTCCAAAAAATTAAAATTAAGCATTTTTACCGATTTATATTCACTCTGTACCTCCTTAAAGTGGTTTGAGGTCGTTAAGCACAATCAGGATTAGAATCACACTGTTGACATTAAACATTTCAAATGAGCTTCATAGTTGTAGAATTACGGTAGCCAAATGAAACAGCGACACGTCACGTTACCAAGGCAACGAAGAGATGGGCGACGCGTCAAATGTAACCCGGGTCGTTTGAATCCGACGTCGGGGGGTGCTCTGTATAATACTGGGTGACCCGTGCGTGTCAATGCGTGCGCGCGTGTCAATGTGCGTCAATACGTGTGTGTCAATGTGCGTCAATGTGCGTCAATACGTGTGTGTGTCAATGTGCGTCAATGCGTGCGGGTGTGTCAATGCGTATAGACGTGTGTTTATATGTGTGTACATATATGTGTGTATGTGTATAGACGTGTGTGTGTATATATGTGTGTGTATGTGTATAGACGTGTGTGTGTATATATATGTGTGTATGTGTATAGACGTGTGTGTGTGTATATATGTGTGTGTATAGACGTGTGTGTATATATATGTGTGTATGTGTATAGACGTGTGTGTATATGTGTGTATGTGTATAGACGTGTGTGTGTGTGTGTGTGTGTGTATATATATATACGTGTGTGTGTTTATATATGTGTGTATGTGTATAGACGTGTGTGTGTATATATATGTGTGTATATGTGTGTATGTGTATAGACGTGTGTGTGTGTATATGTGTGTATGTGTATAGACGTGTGTGTGTATATATATGTGTGTATATGTGTGTATGTGTATAGACGTGTGTGTATATATATGTGTGTATGTGTATAGACGTGTGTGTGTGTATATGTATATGTGTGTATGTGTATAGACGTGTGTGTGTGTATATACTGTATATATATTGTAACGATCCTGTTTGTTCTGTTCATTAATGTTGCGGGCACTTTAAGAAGGTGAGTCTGTGCGCATGCGCAGTTGTTGTTAGAGAGATTTCGCGTTCAACTAGTGGTGTGAAGAACGAGCGGCGTTGGTTGTGGCCGAAACAATAACCTCTCTGTGAGTACAGCGAACAAAGAAACAATATCTGTGCAAGACAACCGTCTGGTCATGTGTGGAGGACCAAACGTTACATTGGTGTCAGAAGCGACTTTTTCGGACCTGCTCCTGAGGCGAAGCTAACGGTTATTAGCAACGAACTTTGCTAACGAACGTCCCCGGTATGTACGGGAAAGTGAAGAGCGAAAGTGAGGAGATGGACGTTGGTGCGAGACGACGGGACCATGCTCAACAGTTAAGAGACGCTGTGTTACAACTCTCAGAAGAAGAATGTGCGTCAATGCGTGCGCCAATGTGCAGCAACTGGGCTTCATCAAGTATCAAACAGAACACACATCACACCTACCATGATTTTGTTCAATGAGATGAAAACTTATTTGATGTTCAATCCAGTGTTCAGGTTGACTTCAGTGCTTATGTTTTAGTAGAAGTGAAGCTGTGGTGCTTTAGTTTAATACATGGACACAGCACTAAACTTTGTTGTTGGTTGTTAGTTGTTTTTTTAGATTTTGGGATCAACCGTCACTTTTTAGTAATGGGAGAATTATTTCTCTGCACTGTGCGAGTCGTCCCAGAGCCATTGTTCAGCCTGAAGCCAATACGTTTTTAGGTTGAAAAGTTTGCCCCCCTGAAAAAATGTAATGCCCCCCCTTAAATGTTTTTCTGCAGCCGGGTCTGTCAGTGTTATACTAGATCCACTCAGTATAAACTGTTGTCAACATTGAAGTCAAATCATCTCCAGAAATGATACTTTGTGATGAAGTCTTAATGTTAAAAGAGACAAATGTAATAATATCTTTAATGAATCAATTCATGTACATTTATATCAAACCTGCTATTCCCTGCATGATGGGATCAGAAACACTAGAATTCTACTTTCTCGGGACGTTTTAGATTTACAACGACGACATCATTAAAAGTGTGAACTGCAGTCACACTGCAAGTTTATGTCCATAATCCTTAGATATTCTCTCCAAATGAGAACAATTTAACAGAAGAGTTTAACATTACCTTGGCTGTAGTCATGCTCTGTAGACAGAAGCTTCACCTGCACAGATGATCTCATTAGCTCGTCCTGTCTCTCCACCTGCACGCAAAGCAACTTGTACTCTCTGCTGCCCTCTAGTGTTGCTAAAACGATTTATTATGTCCAATAAACAAACCTACAGAAAGACTTAACAGTGTGGGTCTTTCTTTTTATTTCAAGGGTCCCCATTTTATCTCAAACATCAATATAGCTAATATTTAACACTAATTGGTAAATATCAAACATGTATGCTTCATTACAGTTGAAACAATTGTTCTCTGGTAACAAATATTTATCATTAAACATGTGTGTTCATGTATGATCCATGGCACTCATCATGATGGACAAATATGATGGAAAAACATTCTATTAGTGTCAGTACAGTACACGAGGTTGGAAATCAACCACGCATTTGCGCATGCGTTGTCCACCTACAAGGAGGTTTATAACGGTCAGACGCGGAAGAATCTACGAAACTATCACTGATAGATTCTCAAAAATCATCTGATATTAAATGATCTTTTCTCTCAAGGATAAGGATGTTGAAGGAGTGACGTCACAGTGTCCACTGTTGAAGGATAAGGATGTTGAGTGTCCAGCTGGAAGGAGCACAGGTACATGTTGTGGTTTATTAAAGTCTCTTTTCATTTTATTGACATCGGTAAATGTAACGCTAAGTTTAAGTGAAGGTATCAAGACCTGTCGCCCTTCCCAGCTATCTTCTAAATAATCCACGGAGGAAAAATTCAGAAAAAAAAGTCTTATATAGATCCAGAGCGGTCCGTAATAGGAACAAAAAAACAAAACAGGCACTCGGGGCGAAGGCAGGGCACTTCTGGAGATCGGGGTCCCAACAGCAACTAAAACAAAAAGACAAAAGGACTCACTTGAGTAAATAAAAGTGCTGACAACGTCAGGAGTATCCAAAGGATTATCCAGTTGTGATTCAAAGGCGAGGAGCGAGATCGAAAGGACAGCCAACCTGGTCTGGAAACGCAATACTCTGGCGAGTTCTTCCGGGTAGAGACGCTCCTTATCAATGGGAAGAACCCGCCACTCCATCATCCCCAGCCGCGCACCTGCCAGCGTCTGTCACTCAAAACACAGGACACATGAAAACGGAAAACCACCTTCAAAATAAAACAAAAGAACATAAGCATGACACTTGTATGTTGATTCTATCAAATGTATTCTGCCTATTTTAAATGTTGACCTTTTTTCTTATAAGAGTAACTGTCAGGAGTCTTGATGTAAAACGTCACTCAAATGTGTCATTTATTTATTTCTCTCACAGGATTCAGAGTCAATGTTCATTGCACAGAATTTCCATCTCCGTCCTGCACTGTCTGTGATGATGGAACTTACATGGACAAATTGAACCGAGAGAAACATGGTTTCAAGTGTCTCGTCTGTACTGAAGGTAAAGTTTGTTCTTCACTAGAATGATGAGTTGGTCAGTATGTAGATGTGATGTAGAATTTGTTATTGACTAACAGGACTGAGAGAGATCAGATCCTGTACCTTCACAGCAAACACCAAGTGTGAACCTCTGGAGGGTTTTTTCTGTGTGGACGGCTCAGTGGACACATGTGTGGCAGCACAGCAACACTCCACATGTGAACCAGGACAGTTCATCATCAGAGCAGGCGAGTTTCACATCCAACATGTGAAATGCAAGAGTGCAGAAACTATAAGACACACACAATGTTCTTCACAGGAACGTCCTCCACAGACACTGAGTGTGGAACCTGCAGTGAAGGAACATTTTCAAATGGAACGTTCACGTCATGTCAGGATCACAAACAGTGAGTGAAGCTTCACAAATGTTTGCTCCAGATGTTTTCTTCTAAACTGTCTCCACTTGTCTTTGTAGATGTTCAACATATCTACGAGAAGGAACTATTTCTTCTGGCTCTGTATGTCGAGAAGGTTTGACACCAGGAGAAGTGGCTGGAATTATTGTTGCTGTGATCGTTCTACTGATCACATGTTCTGTAGTTTATTGGTATAAAAAAAGAAAAAGAGGTAAAAAAACAAATGCATTCATAAAAATCACATTATTATATTGATTTGTGTTTATCTGGAGTCATTTCCTTGAATTATTTTTCTCCTTAACCAGATGGAAAAGAGTTCAAGAGAAGAAGGAAGGTATGTAAGAATGTTTTTTAGTCATTTATCAAAGTGATTTAATGTTTAAATGTAATGTTGATTAATTTTGCAAATGTCATCACTTGTACAATTAAAATGAATGTCAATTTTGGTTTAATATCTTCAGCACTGCAGTATTTGTGCATCAGAGAAACGATCATTATTTCTTATTAGGAGGTGGCAGTGGGAATGAATGAATGTATGGATTCAACGGAGCATCCGTGAGAATTTCAATTAGTTTGAGCTTTTTTTTAAATCTAAACTGACTTATTTTTTTCTTGTCTTAGATCAATTTATTCATCTGAGAATAAGTCCGATGAAGTGGAACATGTTCCACTGATGGTAGAACCCGGGGAAGACCCAGAACACACTGAAGAAGCATGTTCCTCCACTGGGCTGGAAACACAGGGGGGTCCTCCAGAAAGAGCTGGACGATGTAACTGGGGAGAAGAAAGTATGGACCTCTCTGCTGAAGCTGCTGCCCCCGTGACAAGAATCCAGATAAACAGACCAGAGATAGCAGACGTTGAATATGAACTAATTGGACACGAGGATATTAAAGTAGATTGTTCAGTCATTCAATAGAATGTTTGAGTTTTATACAACATGAAAAATGTGTTCATAAATGATGTGTTCAGTGAACATAACATATTTCTGGCTGTTTTCATTTGCCTGTGTGTGTAGCTTAGTCTGTGATATAGAAAACAGTTTCTGTCAAAGCTTTCATTAATCTCATAAATGGCTGATCAGTTAAACATCAGCCAGGTTTGAGGATGTACTTCACTCCACAGCCGTCAGTGTTGCTTGTTCTTTCACTGCCCTTTTTGTGAGGTCACCAAATTCAGACCAGCACAGATGGACAAAACCCAACAGCACATACAAAGCCACTTGAGAAAGGCAATCATCATGGAGGTGTGTACAGTATATGTTTAGTTAGTTCCTCGTATATTGCATCATAAAAGTCTAACCGTTTACATTTTTATGTTTGACAGACTATCCGATACACAGATGTGGGCTGCAGACCAGAACCTCACGTCCATTGTCATGTGCGTGTCAATGTGTGTCAATGCGCGCGTGTGTCAATGTGCGTCAATGCTTGCGCGCGTGTCAATGTGCGTCAATGCTTGCGTGCGTGTCAATGCGTGTGCGTGTGTCAATATGCTTGCGCGCGTGTCAATGTGCGTCAATGCTTGCGCGCGTGTCAATGTGCGTCAATGCGCGCGTGCGTGTCAATGTGCGTCAATGCGCCCGTGCGTGTCAATGCGTGTGCGTGCGTCAATATGCGCGCGAGTGTCAATGTGCGTCAATGCTTGCGCGCGTGTCAATGTGCGTCAATGCTTGCGCGTGTGTCAATGTGCGTCAATGCTTGCGCGTGTCAACACACAACACACGCACGCACACATTAAGCAAATGCGCACACCCACATTAAACAAACGCGCACGCACACATAAAACACACGCATGCATACACAGACATGCACTGACAAACGCACACACACACGGTGACATGCAAACATAAAACACACGCACGCACGCACACATAAAACAAACGCGGATTTTATAGGTTTGTTTGTGATGTGTAGTTATGCGTTTGTGTGCATGTCATTGGTGTGTGTGCGCATGTGTCAGTGTGTGTCTGCGTGTGCGTGCGTGTGTGTGTTTTATGTGTGCATGTCACCGTGTGTGTGCGTGTGTCAGTGCATGTCTGTGTGTGCATGCGTGTGTGTGTTTAATGTGTGCATGTCACCGTGTGTGTGCGTGTGTCAGTGCATGTCTGTGTGTGCATGCGTGTGTTTTGTGTGCGTCCGCGTTTGTTTTATGTGTGCGTGCGTGCGTGTGTTTTATGTGTGCATGTCACATGAAACAAATGCGCGCACGCACACATAAAACAAATGCGCGCATGCACACATAAAACAAATGCGCGCGCGCGCACATAACACAAATGCGCGCACGTCACATAAAACAAATGCGCGCACGCACACATAAAACAAATGCGCGCACGCACATATTAAAGAAATGCGCACGCGCACACAAAACAAATGCGCAAGAGCACACAAAACAAATACGCGCGCACAGATAAAACAAATGCACACGCACACAACACACGCACGCACACATTAAACAAATGCGCACACCCACATAAAACAAACGCGCACGCACACATAAAACACACGCATGCATACACAGACATGCACTGACAAACGCACACACACACGGTGACATGCAAACATAAAACACACGCACGCACGCACACATAAAACAAACGCGGGTTTTATAGGTTTGTTTGTGATGTGTAGTTATGCGTTTGTGTGCATGTCATTGGTGTGTATGCGCATGTGTCAGTGTGTGTCTGCGTGTGCGTGCGTGTGTGTGTTTTATGTGTGCATGTCACCGTGTGTGTGCGTGTGTCAGTGCATGTCTGTGTGTGCATGCGTGTGTTTTGTGTGCGTCCGCGTTTGTTTTATGTGTGCGTGCGTGCGTGTGTTTTATGTGTGCATGTCACATGAAACAAATGCGCGCACGCACACATAAAACAAATGCGCGCATGCACACATAAAACAAATGCGCGCATGCACACATAAAGCAAATGCGCGCATGCACACATAAAGCAAATGCGCGCATGCACACATAAAACAAATGCGCGCACGTCACATAAAACAAATGCGCGCACGCACACATAAAACAAATGCGCGCACGCACATATTAAAGAAATGCGCACGCGCACACAAAACAAATGCGCAAGAGCACACAAAACAAATGCGCGCGCACACAAAACAAATGCGCGCGCACAGATAAAACAAATGCACACGCACACAACACACGCACGCACACATTAAACAAATGCGCACACCCACATAAAACAAACGCGCACGCACACATAAAACACACGCATGCATACACAGACATGCACTGACAAACGCACACACACACGGTGACATGCAAACATAAAACACACGCACGCACGCACACATAAAACAAACGCGGATTTTATAGGTTTGTTTGTGATCTGTAGTTATGCGTTTGTGTGCATGTCATTGGTGTGTGTGCGCATGTGTCAGTGTGTGTCTGCGTGTGCGTGCGTGTGTGTGTTTTATGTGTGCATGTCACCGTGTGTGTGCGTGTGTCAGTGCATGTCTGTGTGTGCATGCGTGTGTGTGTTTTATGTGTGCATGTCACCGTGTGTGTGCGTGTGTCAGTGCATGTCTGTGTGTGCATGCGTGTGTTTTGTGTGCGTCCGCGTTTGTTTTATGTGTGCGTGCGTGCGTGTGTTTTATGTGTGCATGTCACATGAAACAAATGCGCGCACGCACACATAAAACAAATGCGCGCATGCACACATAAAACAAATGCGCGCATGCACACATAAAACAAATGCGCGCGCGCGCACACAAAACACACGGATGCACACACAGACATGCACTGACACACGCACACACACACGGTGACATGCACACATAAAACAAACGCGGACGCACACAAAACAAACGCGCACGCACACATAAAACACACGCATGCATACATAGACATGCACTGACAAACGCACACACACACGGTGACATGCAAACATAAAACACACGCACGCACGAACACATAAAACAAACGCGGATTTTTTTAGAATAGAATAGAATAGAAAAGCTTTATTCATCCCCAGAGGGGAAACACACTTTCACAACAGCGCAGATTAAAAAAAATATATATAGGTTTGTTTGTGATGTGTAGTTATGCGTTTGTGTGCATGTCACTGGTGTGTGTGCGCATGTGTCAGTGTGTGTCTGCGTGTGCGTGCGTGTGTGTGTTTTATGTGTGCATGTCACCGTGTGTGTATGCGTGTGTCAGTGCATGTCTGTGTGTGCATGCGTGTGTTTAATGTGTGCGTGCGCGTTTGTTTTGTGTGCGTCCGCGTTTGTTTTATGTGTGCGTGCGTGCGTGTGTTTATGTGTGCATGTCACCGTGTGTGTGGGCGTGTGTCAGTGCATGTCTGTGTGTGCATGCGTGTGTTTTAGGTGTGCGTGCGCGTTTCTTTGATGTGTGCGTCCGCGTTTGTTTTATGTGTGCGTGCGTGCGTGTGTTTTATGTGTGCATGTCACCGTGTGTGTGTGCGTTTGTCAGTGCATGTCCGTGTACGCATGCGTGTGTTTTATGTGTGCGTGCGCGTTTGTTTTATGTGGGTGTGCGCATTTGTTTAATGTGTGCGTTCGTGCACAGTAAATTTCCAAGTGTCAAAAAGGAAGTGTTAATGTATTTTAACTATTTCATAGACTGGTTTAACTCTTCCAGATGTAACACAACAACAACAGGTGTAAAACGTGGCTCCTCCCCCTGCAGTGCTGTTGTCAATATCCAGAGTTAAAACCCAGGTGTTATTTATTCAGTGTAAAAAGTGAATGAACACTGTCAAGGGTCAATTTAACAATATTCAGTGTTAATATCTTAATATGCTCCGCCCATTTCAAATGATCCAGAAGTTTCTAGAGTAATTGGACCTCATGGACCACCGCCATGTTTCCATTGGTAAAGACTGTGGTAAGTCTCTCCATCTGCTGACTTATATTTAAATGAATTAAACGATTTATACAATTGTATTCACCGTGACTGTACTACCATTCGCTTTTTAGACTTCTAATGTAGATGAATTGCTATGTGGTTCACCAACATTAAGTTACATTCTATTACTTGTAATGCGGTACAGTTAACCTGCGCAGTGAACACCACGTGTAGACACTTGTAACCAATACCACTATGGATTATTGTGTATATTCGGTTTATGGTGCTCGCTCAAAACAACAGATGTATATGCTGTCTGTACATGCGCGCGCCAGTAAGTACGGTAGTTCATTCCCGCGCCACTCCCCCTCTGTCAGGCTTTAGTTTTTAGTAATGTAACCCAGCCGTTTATTTGTCGTTTTATGTTTCAATTATTTTCACTGGAAGTATATAATTAAACCCAGTTGTTATTTTCGTGTTTTATGTTTTATTACTTTTCAATGCATGTATCGCATCAAGACACTGTCGCTTTAAGACGGCCATTGTTTTTTACCTGCGTTCCACGGATGAGACGCGTGGTGTTCAGATGCTTCAGCGGCTCAGAGACTGAGACACGTGTAAGTAAGTAAGTAAGTAAGTAATATTTATTTATATAGCGCTTTTCGAGACCAGGGTCACAAAGCGCTTTAACAATCAAAAACAATACTCAAAACAGTACATACTTCAAAGATCAAGACAACACCGAGAACAACAAGTTCGAGAAATTCAAGGAAAAGCCTGAACAAATAGAAACGTCTTAAGATGTTTCTTAAAGGAGTCAGTAGACTCCATCAAGCGCAAAGAGAGAGGAAGATTGTTCCAAAGCTTAGGAGCAACAGCCTGAAAAGATTTCTCTCCTCTGGTCCTGAGCCGTGTGCGTGGAACCATCAGTAGATTCTGATCCACAGACCTCAGAGACCGAGCTGGGGTGTAAGGCTGGATCAGATCAGTGATGTAAGGAGGAGCCTGACCATGAATAGCTCTGAAAGTAAGAACCAGAATTTTAAAGTTGATCCTGAAAGAAACTGGAAGCCAGTGAAGAGTTTTAAGGATCGGAGAAATGTGAGTTCTCCTACTTGAGCGGGTCAGAATTCTCGCTGCAGAGTTCTGAATCAACTGCAGACGAGACAGCTCCTTCTTGTTAAGACATGAAAACAAACCGTTACAATAGTCCAGACGAGAAGAAACAAACGCATGGATTACAAGCTCCAGATCATGTTGTGACAACATTTTCCTAAGTTTAGAGATTTTTCTCAGTTGAAGGAAACAGTTTCTGGTCAGTTTTCTGCAGTGTTGAACAAGAGACATGTCTTTATCAAATACAACACCCAGGTTTCTCAGGCTCAGTTTGACAGACTGACCTAAGTCACCCAAGTACTGACTCAACCATGGAATCTTATCATCAGGAGCAATCACCAGAGTTTCAGTTTTGTCCACATTAAGCTGTAAAGTGTGCCAACGCTCCTGCAATTTTACTGAATACAGCGAACAAAGAAACAATATCTGTGCAAGACAACCGTCTGGTCATGTGTGGAGGACCAAACGTTACATTGGTGTCAGAAGCGACTTTTTCGGACCTGCTCCTGAGGCGAAGCTAACGGTTATTAGCAACGAACTTTGCTAACGAACGTCCCCGGTATGTACGGGAAAGTGAAGAGCGAAAGTGAGGAGATGGACGTTGGTGCGAGACGACGGGACCATGCTCAACAGTTAAGAGACGCTGTGTTACAACTCTCAGAAGAAGAATGTGCGTCAATGCGTGCGCCAATGTGCAGCAACTGGGCTTCATCAAGTATCAAACAGAACACACATCACACCTACCATGATTTTGTTCAATGAGATGAAAACTTATTTGATGTTCAATCCAGTGTTCAGGTTGACTTCAGTGCTTATGTTTTAGTAGAAGTGAAGCTGTGGTGCTTTAGTTTAATACATGGACACAGCACTAAACTTTGTTGTTGGTTGTTAGTTGTTTTTTTAGATTTTGGGATCAACCGTCACTTTTTAGTAATGGGAGAATTATTTCTCTGCACTGTGCGAGTCGTCCCAGAGCCATTGTTCAGCCTGAAGCCAATACGTTTTTAGGTTGAAAAGTTTGCCCCCCTGAAAAAATGTAATGCCCCCCCTTAAATGTTTTTCTGCAGCCGGGTCTGTCAGTGTTATACTAGATCCACTCAGTATAAACTGTTGTCAACATTGAAGTCAAATCATCTCCAGAAATGATACTTTGTGATGAAGTCTTAATGTTAAAAGAGACAAATGTAATAATATCTTTAATGAATCAATTCATGTACATTTATATCAAACCTGCTATTCCCTGCATGATGGGATCAGAAACACTAGAATTCTACTTTCTCGGGACGTTTTAGATTTACAACGACGACATCATTAAAAGTGTGAACTGCAGTCACACTGCAAGTTTATGTCCATAATCCTTAGATATTCTCTCCAAATGAGAACAATTTAACAGAAGAGTTTAACATTACCTTGGCTGTAGTCATGCTCTGTAGACAGAAGCTTCACCTGCACAGGTGATCTCATTAGCTCGTCCTGTCTCTCCACCTGCACGCAAAGCAACTTGTACTCTCTGCTGCCCTCTAGTGTTGCTAAAACGATTTATTATGTCCAATAAACAAACCTACAGAAAGACTTAACAGTGTGGGTCTTTCTTTTTATTTCAAGGGTCCCCATTTTATCTCAAACATCAATATAGCTAATATTTAACACTAATTGGTAAATATCAAACATGTATGCTTCATTACAGTTGAAACAATTGTTCTCTGGTAACAAATATTTATCATTAAACATGTGTGTTCATGTATGATCCATGGCACTCATCATGATGGACAAATATGATGGAAAAACATTCTATTAGTGTCAGTACAGTACACGAGGTTGGAAATCAACCACGCATTTGCGCATGCGTTGTCCACCTACAAGGAGGTTTATAACGGTCAGACGCGGAAGAATCTACGAAACTATCACTGATAGATTCTCAAAAATCATCTGATATTAAATGATCTTTTCTCTCAAGGATAAGGATGTTGAAGGAGTGACGTCACAGTGTCCACTGTTGAAGGATAAGGATGTTGAGTGTCCAGCTGGAAGGAGCACAGGTACATGTTGTGGTTTATTAAAGTCTCTTTTCATTTTATTGACATCGGTAAATGTAACGCTAAGTTTAAGTGAAGGTATCAAGACCTGTCGCCCTTCCCAGCTATCTTCTAAATAATCCACGGAGGAAAAATTCAGAAAAAAAAGTCTTATATAGATCCAGAGCGGTCCGTAATAGGAACAAAAAAACAAAACAGGCACTCGGGGCGAAGGCAGGGCACTTCTGGAGATCGGGGTCCCAACAGCAACTAAAACAAAAAGACAAAAGGACTCACTTGAGTAAATAAAAGTGCTGACAACGTCAGGAGTATCCAAAGGATTATCCAGTTGTGATTCAAAGGCGAGGAGCGAGATCGAAAGGACAGCCAACCTGGTCTGGAAACGCAATACTCTGGCGAGTTCTTCCGGGTAGAGACGCTCCTTATCAATGGGAAGAACCCGCCACTCCATCATCCCCAGCCGCGCACCTGCCAGCGTCTGTCACTCAAAACACAGGACACATGAAAACGGAAAACCACCTTCAAAATAAAACAAAAGAACATAAGCATGACACTTGTATGTTGATTCTATCAAATGTATTCTGCCTATTTTAAATGTTGACCTTTTTTCTTATAAGAGTAACTGTCAGGAGTCTTGATGTAAAACGTCACTCAAATGTGTCATTTATTTATTTCTCTCACAGGATTCAGAGTCAATGTTCATTGCACAGAATTTCCATCTCCGTCCTGCACTGTCTGTGATGATGGAACTTACATGGACAAATTGAACCGAGAGAAACATGGTTTCAAGTGTCTCGTCTGTACTGAAGGTAAAGTTTGTTCTTCACTAGAATGATGAGTTGGTCAGTATGTAGATGTGATGTAGAATTTGTTATTGACTAACAGGACTGAGAGAGATCAGATCCTGTACCTTCACAGCAAACACCAAGTGTGAACCTCTGGAGGGTTTTTTCTGTGTGGACGGCTCAGTGGACACATGTGTGGCAGCACAGCAACACTCCACATGTGAACCAGGACAGTTCATCATCAGAGCAGGCGAGTTTCACATCCAACATGTGAAATGCAAGAGTGCAGAAACTATAAGACACACACAATGTTCTTCACAGGAACGTCCTCCACAGACACTGAGTGTGGAACCTGCAGTGAAGGAACATTTTCAAATGGAACGTTCACGTCATGTCAGGATCACAAACAGTGAGTGAAGCTTCACAAATGTTTGCTCCAGATGTTTTCTTCTAAACTGTCTCCACTTGTCTTTGTAGATGTTCAACATATCTACGAGAAGGAACTATTTCTTCTGGCTCTGTATGTCGAGAAGGTTTGACACCAGGAGAAGTGGCTGGAATTATTGTTGCTGTGATCGTTCTACTGATCACATGTTCTGTAGTTTATTGGTATAAAAAAAGAAAAAGAGGTAAAAAAACAAATGCATTCATAAAAATCACATTATTATATTGATTTGTGTTTATCTGGAGTCATTTCCTTGAATTATTTTTCTCCTTAACCAGATGGAAAAGAGTTCAAGAGAAGAAGGAAGGTATGTAAGAATGTTTTTTAGTCATTTATCAAAGTGATTTAATGTTTAAATGTAATGTTGATTAATTTTGCAAATGTCATCACTTGTACAATTAAAATGAATGTCAATTTTGGTTTAATATCTTCAGCACTGCAGTATTTGTGCATCAGAGAAACGATCATTATTTCTTATTAGGAGGTGGCAGTGGGAATGAATGAATGTATGGATTCAACGGAGCATCCGTGAGAATTTCAATTAGTTTGAGCTTTTTTTTAAATCTAAACTGACTTATTTTTTTCTTGTCTTAGATCAATTTATTCATCTGAGAATAAGTCCGATGAAGTGGAACATGTTCCACTGATGGTAGAACCCGGGGAAGACCCAGAACACACTGAAGAAGCATGTTCCTCCACTGGGCTGGAAACACAGGGGGGTCCTCCAGAAAGAGCTGGACGATGTAACTGGGGAGAAGAAAGTATGGACCTCTCTGCTGAAGCTGCTGCCCCCGTGACAAGAATCCAGATAAACAGACCAGAGATAGCAGACGTTGAATATGAACTAATTGGACACGAGGATATTAAAGTAGATTGTTCAGTCATTCAATAGAATGTTTGAGTTTTATACAACATGAAAAATGTGTTCATAAATGATGTGTTCAGTGAACATAACATATTTCTGGCTGTTTTCATTTGCCTGTGTGTGTAGCTTAGTCTGTGATATAGAAAACAGTTTCTGTCAAAGCTTTCATTAATCTCATAAATGGCTGATCAGTTAAACATCAGCCAGGTTTGAGGATGTACTTCACTCCACAGCCGTCAGTGTTGCTTGTTCTTTCACTGCCCTTTTTGTGAGGTCACCAAATTCAGACCAGCACAGATGGACAAAACCCAACAGCACATACAAAGCCACTTGAGAAAGGCAATCATCATGGAGGTGTGTACAGTATATGTTTAGTTAGTTCCTCGTATATTGCATCATAAAAGTCTAACCGTTTACATTTTTATGTTTGACAGACTATCCGATACACAGATGTGGGCTGCAGACCAGAACCTCACGTCCATTGTCATGTGCGTGTCAATGTGTGTCAATGCGCGCGTGTGTCAATGTGCGTCAATGCTTGCGCGCGTGTCAATGTGCGTCAATGCTTGCGTGCGTGTCAATGCGTGTGCGTGTGTCAATATGCTTGCGCGCGTGTCAATGTGCGTCAATGCTTGCGCGCGTGTCAATGTGCGTCAATGCGCGTGTGCGTGTCAATGTGCGTCAATGCGCCCGTGCGTGTCAATGCGTGTGCGTGCGTCAATATGCGCGCGAGTGTCAATGTGCGTCAATGCTTGCGCGCGTGTCAATGTGCGTCAATGCTTGCGCGTGTGTCAATGTGCGTCAATGCTTGCGCGTGTCAACACACAACACACGCACGCACACATTAAGCAAATGCGCACACCCACATTAAACAAACGCGCACGCACACATAAAACACACGCATGCATACACAGACATGCACTGACAAACGCACACACACACGGTGACATGCAAACATAAAACACACGCACGCACGCACACATAAAACAAACGCGGATTTTATAGGTTTGTTTGTGATGTGTAGTTATGCGTTTGTGTGCATGTCATTGGTGTGTGTGCGCATGTGTCAGTGTGTGTCTGCGTGTGCGTGCGTGTGTGTGTTTTATGTGTGCATGTCACCGTGTGTGTGCGTGTGTCAGTGCATGTCTGTGTGTGCATGCGTGTGTTTTGTGTGCGTCCGCGTTTGTTTTATGTGTGCGTGCGTGCGTGTGTTTTATGTGTGCATGTCACATGAAACAAATGCGCGCACGCACACATAAAACAAATGCGCGCATGCACACATAAAACAAATGCGCGCATGCACACATAAAGCAAATGCGCGCATGCACACATAAAGCAAATGCGCGCATGCACACATAAAACAAATGCGCGCACGTCACATAAAACAAATGCGCGCACGCACACATAAAACAAATGTGCGCACGCACATATTAAAGAAATGCGCACGCGCACACAAAACAAATGCGCAAGAGCACACAAAACAAATGCGCGCGCACAGATAAAACAAATGCACACGCACACAACACACGCACGCACACATTAAACAAATGCGCACACCCACATAAAACAAACGCGCACGCACACATAAAACACACGCATGCATACACAGACATGCACTGACAAACGCACACACACACGGTGACATGCAAACATAAAACACACGCACGCACGCACACATAAAACAAACGCGGGTTTTATAGGTTTGTTTGTGATGTGTAGTTATGCGTTTGTGTGCATGTCATTGGTGTGTGTGCGCATGTGTCAGTGTGTGTCTGCGTGTGCGTGCGTGTGTGTGTTTTATGTGTGCATGTCACCGTGTGTGTGCGTGTGTCAGTGCATGTCTGTGTGTGCATGCGTGTGTTTTGTGTGCGTCCGCGTTTGTTTTATGTGTGCGTGCGTGCGTGTGTTTTATGTGTGCATGTCACATGAAACAAATGCGCGCACGCACACATAAAACAAATGCGCGCATGCACACATAAAACAAATGCGCGCATGCACACATAAAACAAATGCGCGCATGCACACATAAAGCAAATGCGCGCATGCACACATAAAACAAATGCGCGCACGTCACATAAAACAAATGCGCGCACGCACACATAAAACAAATGCGCGCACGCACATATTAAAGAAATGCGCACGCGCACACAAAACAAATGCGCAAGAGCACACAAAACAAATGCGCGCGCACAGATAAAACAAATGCACACGCACACAACACACGCACGCACACATTAAACAAATGCGCACACCCACATAAAACAAACGCGCACGCACACATAAAACACACGCATGCATACACAGACATGCACTGACAAACGCACACACACACGGTGACATGCAAACATAAAACACACGCACGCACGCACACATAAAACAAACGCGGATTTTATAGGTTTGTTTGTGATCTGTAGTTATGCGTTTGTGTGCATGTCATTGGTGTGTGTGCGCATGTGTCAGTGTGTGTCTGCGTGTGCGTGCGTGTGTGTGTTTTATGTGTGCATGTCACCGTGTGTGTGCGTGTGTCAGTGCATGTCTGTGTGTGCATGCGTGTGTGTGTTTAATGTGTGCATGTCACCGTGTGTGTGCGTGTGTCAGTGCATGTCTGTGTGTGCATGCGTGTGTTTTGTGTGCGTCCGCGTTTGTTTTATGTGTGCGTGCGTGCGTGTGTTTTATGTGTGCATGTCACATGAAACAAATGCGCGCACGCACACATAAAACAAATGCGCGCATGCACACATAAAACAAATGCGCGCGCGCGCACATAACACAAATGCGCGCACGTCACATAAAACAAATGCGCGCACGCACACATAAAACAAATGCGCGCACGCACATATTAAAGAAATGCGCACGCGCACACAAAACAAATGCGCAAGAGCACACAAAACAAATACGCGCGCACAGATAAAACAAATGCACACGCACACAACACACGCACGCACACATTAAACAAATGCGCACACCCACATAAAACAAACGCGCACGCACACATAAAACACACGCATGCATACACAGACATGCACTGACAAACGCACACACACACGGTGACATGCAAACATAAAACACACGCACGCACGCACACATAAAACAAACGCGGGTTTTATAGGTTTGTTTGTGATCTGTAGTTATGCGTTTGTGTGCATGTCATTGGTGTGTATGCGCATGTGTCAGTGTGTGTCTGCGTGTGCGTGCGTGTGTGTGTTTTATGTGTGCATGTCACCGTGTGTGTGCGTGTGTCAGTGCATGTCTGTGTGTGCATGCGTGTGTTTTGTGTGCGTCCGCGTTTGTTTTATGTGTGCGTGCGTGCGTGTGTTTTATGTGTGCATGTCACATGAAACAAATGCGCGCACGCACACATAAAACAAATGCGCGCATGCACACATAAAACAAATGCGCGCATGCACACATAAAGCAAATGCGCGCATGCACACATAAAGCAAATGCGCGCATGCACACATAAAACAAATGCGCGCACGTCACATAAAACAAATGCGCGCACGCACACATAAAACAAATGCGCGCACGCACATATTAAAGAAATGCGCACGCGCACACAAAACAAATGCGCAAGAGCACACAAAACAAATGCGCGCGCACACAAAACAAATGCGCGCGCACAGATAAAACAAATGCACACGCACACAACACACGCACGCACACATTAAACAAATGCGCACACCCACATAAAACAAACGCGCACGCACACATAAAACACACGCATGCATACACAGACATGCACTGACAAACGCACACACACACGGTGACATGCAAACATAAAACACACGCACGCACGCACACATAAAACAAACGCGGATTTTATAGGTTTGTTTGTGATCTGTAGTTATGCGTTTGTGTGCATGTCATTGGTGTGTGTGCGCATGTGTCAGTGTGTGTCTGCGTGTGCGTGCGTGTGTGTGTTTTATGTGTGCATGTCACCGTGTGTGTGCGTGTGTCAGTGCATGTCTGTGTGTGCATGCGTGTGTGTGTTTTATGTGTGCATGTCACCGTGTGTGTGCGTGTGTCAGTGCATGTCTGTGTGTGCATGCGTGTGTTTTGTGTGCGTCCGCGTTTGTTTTATGTGTGCGTGCGTGCGTGTGTTTTATGTGTGCATGTCACATGAAACAAATGCGCGCACGCACACATAAAACAAATGCGCGCATGCACACATAAAACAAATGCGCGCATGCACACATAAAACAAATGCGCGCGCGCGCACACAAAACACACGGATGCACACACAGACATGCACTGACACACGCACACACACACGGTGACATGCACACATAAAACAAACGCGGACGCACACAAAACAAACGCGCACGCACACATAAAACACACGCATGCATACATAGACATGCACTGACAAACGCACACACACACGGTGACATGCAAACATAAAACACACGCACGCACGAACACATAAAACAAACGCGGATTTTTTTTAGAATAGAATAGAATAGAAAAGCTTTATTCATCCCCAGAGGGGAAACACACTTTCACAACAGCGCAGATTAAAAAAAATATATATAGGTTTGTTTGTGATGTGTAGTTATGCGTTTGTGTGCATGTCACTGGTGTGTGTGCGCATGTGTCAGTGTGTGTCTGCGTGTGCGTGCGTGTGTGTGTTTTATGTGTGCATGTCACCGTGTGTGTATGCGTGTGTCAGTGCATGTCTGTGTGTGCATGCGTGTGTTTAATGTGTGCGTGCGCGTTTGTTTTGTGTGCGTCCGCGTTTGTTTTATGTGTGCGTGCGTGCGTGTGTTTATGTGTGCATGTCACCGTGTGTGTGGGCGTGTGTCAGTGCATGTCTGTGTGTGCATGCGTGTGTTTTAGGTGTGCGTGCGCGTTTCTTTGATGTGTGCGTCCGCGTTTGTTTTATGTGTGCGTGCGTGCGTGTGTTTTATGTGTGCATGTCACCGTGTGTGTGTGCGTTTGTCAGTGCATGTCCGTGTACGCATGCGTGTGTTTTATGTGTGCGTGCGCGTTTGTTTTATGTGGGTGTGCGCATTTGTTTAATGTGTGCGTTCGTGCACAGTAAATTTCCAAGTGTCAAAAAGGAAGTGTTAATGTATTTTAACTATTTCATAGACTGGTTTAACTCTTCCAGATGTAACACAACAACAACAGGTGTAAAACGTGGCTCCTCCCCCTGCAGTGCTGTTGTCAATATCCAGAGTTAAAACCCAGGTGTTATTTATTCAGTGTAAAAAGTGAATGAACACTGTCAAGGGTCAATTTAACAATATTCAGTGTTAATATCTTAATATGCTCCGCCCATTTCAAATGATCCAGAAGTTTCTAGAGTAATTGGACCTCATGGACCACCGCCATGTTTCCATTGGTAAAGACTGTGGTAAGTCTCTCCATCTGCTGACTTATATTTAAATGAATTAAACGATTTATACAATTGTATTCACCGTGACTGTACTACCATTCGCTTTTTAGACTTCTAATGTAGATGAATTGCTATGTGGTTCACCAACATTAAGTTACATTCTATTACTTGTAATGCGGTACAGTTAACCTGCGCAGTGAACACCACGTGTAGACACTTGTAACCAATACCACTATGGATTATTGTGTATATTCGGTTTATGGTGCTCGCTCAAAACAACAGATGTATATGCTGTCTGTACATGCGCGCGCCAGTAAGTACGGTAGTTCATTCCCGCGCCACTCCCCCTCTGTCAGGCTTTAGTTTTTAGTAATGTAACCCAGCCGTTTATTTGTCGTTTTATGTTTCAATTATTTTCACTGGAAGTATATAATTAAACCCAGTTGTTATTTTCGTGTTTTATGTTTTATTACTTTTCAATGCATGTATCGCATCAAGACACTGTCGCTTTAAGACGGCCATTGTTTTTTACCTGCGTTCCACGGATGAGACGCGTGGTGTTCAGATGCTTCAGCGGCTCAAGACTGAGACACGTGTAAGTAAGTAAATAAGTAAGTAATATTTATTTATATAGCGCTTTTCGAGACCAGGGTCACAAAGCGCTTTAACAATCAAAAACAATACTCAAAACAGTACATACTTCAAAGATCAAGACAACACCGAGAACAACAAGTTCGAGAAATTCAAGGAAAAGCCTGAACAAATAGAAACGTCTTAAGATGTTTCTTAAAGGAGTCAGTAGATCCATCAAGCGCAAAGAGAGAGGAAGATTGTTCCAAAGCTTAGGAGCAACAGCCTGAAAAGATTTCTCTCCTCTGGTCCTGAGCCGTGTGCGTGGAACCATCAGTAGATTCTGATCCACAGACCTCAGAGACCGAGCTGGGGTGTAAGGCTGGATCAGATCAGTGATGTAAGGAGGAGCCTGACCATGAATAGCTCTGAAAGTAAGAACCAGAATTTTAAAGTTGATCCTGAAAGAAACTGGAAGCCAGTGAAGACTTTTAAGGATCGGAGAAATGTGAGTTCTCCTACTTGAGCGGGTCAGAATTCTCGCTGCAGAGTTCTGAATCAACTGCAGACGAGACAGCTCCTTCTTGTTAAGACATGAAAACAAACCGTTACAATAGTCCAGACGAGAAGAAACAAACGCATGGATTACAAGCTCCAGATCATGTTGTGACAACATTTTCCTAAGTTTAGAGATTTTTCTCAGTTGAAGGAAACAGTTTCTGGTCAGTTTTCTGCAGTGTTGAACAAGAGACATGTCTTTATCAAATACAACACCCAGGTTTCTCAGGCTCAGTTTGACAGACTGACCTAAGTCACCCAAGTACTGACTCAACCATGGAATCTTATCATCAGGAGCAATCACCAGAGTTTCAGTTTTGTCCACATTAAGCTGTAAAGTGTGCCAACGCTCCTGCAATTTTACTGAATACACTCGCTTATCACTCCTAGGTGAGCCTAAACAATACGTTTATATTATTGTTTATATTGCTGTGTGTAAATGAATGTTGTGTCGAAGCAGCTATTTAAGTTTTTGTGTGAAACTTGAAGCATTGTTTTATAACTTTATTCAAGTGTATATTTTCGATAGTATTTTATATTGTACTGTTTCACTTTGTTTTGAAAGTAAGTTGCACTTTATATTTTGTTATCGTTTGGTGTTCAGATGCTTCAGCGGCTCAGAGTTCACCGCATCTGTTATTTAACACGCCGATTAAACGTTCGTGCTGTTGTATGGTTAACAAGCGTTGAATGTGTTGAAGGTGCCGTAGCTAAGAATCTTGAATATTAATAAAATAAATCGCCTACCATGACCCACCAATATAGCAAACTTTTTATTGGAATATAAATATATTTTCGTCCTTCAAAATAACAAACAAAATACGTGTTTGAGTTACATTATAATTAAAAAAGCTAAGTTTTAGCGAACTAGCTCTCGTGTTAACGCACCACAGAAAGTTACATTACACGCAATGAAACATTATTTCTGAGTCTTAAAGCAATAATGATATCTTACCTCAATAGACGAGTGACGCGCACCTGATTCCGTCAAGTTATGCACAAACGTGAGGATAAAATGCGATCGATCTTTGTCAACAAGTGTGACGTCATCATCCGGAAGTTGCGTATGCGGCAATTTGAAAACTTTTTAGCTGACGCTAAATTTAAACTAAACTTAACTCGGTCTTTATACAAGCACGCATCTACTATTGTATTCATGGCGCTTTTAAACAAACAAGCACAATATCTCATTGTATTCCTGTGGTGTGACGTCACCGCTGCAGGATCAGTTGATTAGCATGTGTGACGTCACCCCTGCAGACTCGCGATTAATGTTGACAAACGTCACGTAGACGCTCATAATCGCAGCTAAATAAAAAGAAAACATATGTCCATAAACGCAATCTCAATGAAAGCTTCTATTTTCATAGAAAAGCGCACCGGATTATAAAGAGGATCAAGCGAAATAGCACAGACTTTATTTTACTCATTCATAAAACAATGTCAACATTATGGAGTTGAAACACCTAAAAATATACAATATAGTCACTTTTACAGGACCTTTTAAGCATGTTTTAATCCGCGAGAGCTTCTTGACTTCCGCGATGCGTAAACAATCCAAGCTCCAAAAAATTAAAATTAAGCATTTTTACCGATTTATATTCACTCTGTACCTCCTTAAAGTGGTTTGAGGTCGTTAAGCACAATCAGGATTAGAATCACACTGTTGACATTAAACATTTCAAATGAGCTTCATAGTTGTAGAATTACGGTAGCCAAATGAAACAGCGACACGTCACGTTACCAAGGCAACGAAGAGATGGGCGACGCGTCAAATGTAACCCGGGTCGTTTGAATCCGACGTCGGGGGGTGCTCTGTATAATACTGGGTGACCCGTGCGTGTCAATGCGTGCGCGCGTGTCAATGTGCGTCAATACGTGTGTGTCAATGTGCGTCAATGTGCGTCAATACGTGTGTGTGTCAATGTGCGTCAATGCGTGCGGGTGTGTCAATGCGTATAGACGTGTGTTTATATGTGTGTACATATATGTGTGTATGTGTATAGACGTGTGTGTGTATATATGTGTGTGTATGTGTATAGACGTGTGTGTGTATATATATGTGTGTATGTGTATAGACGTGTGTGTGTGTATATATGTGTGTGTATAGACGTGTGTGTATATATATGTGTGTATGTGTATAGACGTGTGTGTATATGTGTGTATGTGTATAGACGTGTGTGTGTGTGTGTGTGTGTGTATATATATATACGTGTGTGTGTTTATATATGTGTGTATGTGTATAGACGTGTGTGTGTATATATATGTGTGTATATGTGTGTATGTGTATAGACGTGTGTGTGTGTATATGTGTGTATGTGTATAGACGTGTGTGTGTATATATATGTGTGTATATGTGTGTATGTGTATAGACGTGTGTGTATATATATGTGTGTATGTGTATAGACGTGTGTGTGTGTATATGTATATGTGTGTATGTGTATAGACGTGTGTGTGTGTATATACTGTATATATATTGTAACGATCCTGTTTGTTCTGTTCATTAATGTTGCGGGCACTTTAAGAAGGTGAGTCTGTGCGCATGCGCAGTTGTTGTTAGAGAGATTTCGCGTTCAACTAGTGGTGTGAAGAACGAGCGGCGTTGGTTGTGGCCGAAACAATAACCTCTCTGTGAGTACAGCGAACAAAGAAACAATATCTGTGCAAGACAACCGTCTGGTCATGTGTGGAGGACCAAACGTTACATTGGTGTCAGAAGCGACTTTTTCGGACCTGCTCCTGAGGCGAAGCTAACGGTTATTAGCAACGAACTTTGCTAACGAACGTCCCCGGTATGTACGGGAAAGTGAAGAGCGAAAGTGAGGAGATGGACGTTGGTGCGAGACGACGGGACCATGCTCAACAGTTAAGAGACGCTGTGTTACAACTCTCAGAAGAAGAATGTGCGTCAATGCGTGCGCCAATGTGCAGCAACTGGGCTTCATCAAGTATCAAACAGAACACACATCACACCTACCATGATTTTGTTCAATGAGATGAAAACTTATTTGATGTTCAATCCAGTGTTCAGGTTGACTTCAGTGCTTATGTTTTAGTAGAAGTGAAGCTGTGGTGCTTTAGTTTAATACATGGACACAGCACTAAACTTTGTTGTTGGTTGTTAGTTGTTTTTTTAGATTTTGGGATCAACCGTCACTTTTTAGTAATGGGAGAATTATTTCTCTGCACTGTGCGAGTCGTCCCAGAGCCATTGTTCAGCCTGAAGCCAATACGTTTTTAGGTTGAAAAGTTTGCCCCCCTGAAAAAATGTAATGCCCCCCCTTAAATGTTTTTCTGCAGCCGGGTCTGTCAGTGTTATACTAGATCCACTCAGTATAAACTGTTGTCAACATTGAAGTCAAATCATCTCCAGAAATGATACTTTGTGATGAAGTCTTAATGTTAAAAGAGACAAATGTAATAATATCTTTAATGAATCAATTCATGTACATTTATATCAAACCTGCTATTCCCTGCATGATGGGATCAGAAACACTAGAATTCTACTTTCTCGGGACGTTTTAGATTTACAACGACGACATCATTAAAAGTGTGAACTGCAGTCACACTGCAAGTTTATGTCCATAATCCTTAGATATTCTCTCCAAATGAGAACAATTTAACAGAAGAGTTTAACATTACCTTGGCTGTAGTCATGCTCTGTAGACAGAAGCTTCACCTGCACAGGTGATCTCATTAGCTCGTCCTGTCTCTCCACCTGCACGCAAAGCAACTTGTACTCTCTGCTGCCCTCTAGTGTTGCTAAAACGATTTATTATGTCCAATAAACAAACCTACAGAAAGACTTAACAGTGTGGGTCTTTCTTTTTATTTCAAGGGTCCCCATTTTATCTCAAACATCAATATAGCTAATATTTAACACTAATTGGTAAATATCAAACATGTATGCTTCATTACAGTTGAAACAATTGTTCTCTGGTAACAAATATTTATCATTAAACATGTGTGTTCATGTATGATCCATGGCACTCATCATGATGGACAAATATGATGGAAAAACATTCTATTAGTGTCAGTACAGTACACGAGGTTGGAAATCAACCACGCATTTGCGCATGCGTTGTCCACCTACAAGGAGGTTTATAACGGTCAGACGCGGAAGAATCGACGAAACTATCACTGATAGATTCTCAAAAATCATCTGATATTAAATGATCTTTTCTCTCAAGGATAAGGATGTTGAAGGAGTGACGTCACAGTGTCCACTGTTGAAGGATAAGGATGTTGAGTGTCCAGCTGGAAGGAGCACAGGTACATGTTGTGGTTTATTAAAGTCTCTTTTCATTTTATTGACATCGGTAAATGTAACGCTAAGTTTAAGTGAAGGTATCAAGACCTGTCGCCCTTCCCAGCTATCTTCTAAATAATCCACGGAGGAAAAATTCAGAAAAAAAAGTCTTATATAGATCCAGAGCGGTCCGTAATAGGAACAAAAAAACAAAACAGGCACTCGGGGCGAAGGCAGGGCACTTCTGGAGATCGGGGTCCCAACAGCAACTAAAACAAAAAGACAAAAGGACTCACTTGAGTAAATAAAAGTGCTGACAACGTCAGGAGTATCCAAAGGATTATCCAGTTGTGATTCAAAGGCGAGGAGCGAGATCGAAAGGACAGCCAACCTGGTCTGGAAACGCAATACTCTGGCGAGTTCTTCCGGGTAGAGACGCTCCTTATCAATGGGAAGAACCCGCCACTCCATCATCCCCAGCCGCGCACCTGCCAGCGTCTGTCACTCAAAACACAGGACACATGAAAACGGAAAACCACCTTCAAAATAAAACAAAAGAACATAAGCATGACACTTGTATGTTGATTCTATCAAATGTATTCTGCCTATTTTAAATGTTGACCTTTTTTCTTATAAGAGTAACTGTCAGGAGTCTTGATGTAAAACGTCACTCAAATGTGTCATTTATTTATTTCTCTCACAGGATTCAGAGTCAATGTTCATTGCACAGAATTTCCATCTCCGTCCTGCACTGTCTGTGATGATGGAACTTACATGGACAAATTGAACCGAGAGAAACATGGTTTCAAGTGTCTCGTCTGTACTGAAGGTAAAGTTTGTTCTTCACTAGAATGATGAGTTGGTCAGTATGTAGATGTGATGTAGAATTTGTTATTGACTAACAGGACTGAGAGAGATCAGATCCTGTACCTTCACAGCAAACACCAAGTGTGAACCTCTGGAGGGTTTTTTCTGTGTGGACGGCTCAGTGGACACATGTGTGGCAGCACAGCAACACTCCACATGTGAACCAGGACAGTTCATCATCAGAGCAGGCGAGTTTCACATCCAACATGTGAAATGCAAGAGTGCAGAAACTATAAGACACACACAATGTTCTTCACAGGAACGTCCTCCACAGACACTGAGTGTGGAACCTGCAGTGAAGGAACATTTTCAAATGGAACGTTCACGTCATGTCAGGATCACAAACAGTGAGTGAAGCTTCACAAATGTTTGCTCCAGATGTTTTCTTCTAAACTGTCTCCACTTGTCTTTGTAGATGTTCAACATATCTACGAGAAGGAACTATTTCTTCTGGCTCTGTATGTCGAGAAGGTTTGACACCAGGAGAAGTGGCTGGAATTATTGTTGCTGTGATCGTTCTACTGATCACATGTTCTGTAGTTTATTGGTATAAAAAAAGAAAAAGAGGTAAAAAAACAAATGCATTCATAAAAATCACATTATTATATTGATTTGTGTTTATCTGGAGTCATTTCCTTGAATTATTTTTCTCCTTAACCAGATGGAAAAGAGTTCAAGAGAAGAAGGAAGGTATGTAAGAATGTTTTTTAGTCATTTATCAAAGTGATTTAATGTTTAAATGTAATGTTGATTAATTTTGCAAATGTCATCACTTGTACAATTAAAATGAATGTCAATTTTGGTTTAATATCTTCAGCACTGCAGTATTTGTGCATCAGAGAAACGATCATTATTTCTTATTAGGAGGTGGCAGTGGGAATGAATGAATGTATGGATTCAACGGAGCATCCGTGAGAATTTCAATTAGTTTGAGCTTTTTTTTAAATCTAAACTGACTTATTTTTTTCTTGTCTTAGATCAATTTATTCATCTGAGAATAAGTCCGATGAAGTGGAACATGTTCCACTGATGGTAGAACCCGGGGAAGACCCAGAACACACTGAAGAAGCATGTTCCTCCACTGGGCTGGAAACACAGGGGGGTCCTCCAGAAAGAGCTGGACGATGTAACTGGGGAGAAGAAAGTATGGACCTCTCTGCTGAAGCTGCTGCCCCCGTGACAAGAATCCAGATAAACAGACCAGAGATAGCAGACGTTGAATATGAACTAATTGGACACGAGGATATTAAAGTAGATTGTTCAGTCATTCAATAGAATGTTTGAGTTTTATACAACATGAAAAATGTGTTCATAAATGATGTGTTCAGTGAACATAACATATTTCTGGCTGTTTTCATTTGCCTGTGTGTGTAGCTTAGTCTGTGATATAGAAAACAGTTTCTGTCAAAGCTTTCATTAATCTCATAAATGGCTGATCAGTTAAACATCAGCCAGGTTTGAGGATGTACTTCACTCCACAGCCGTCAGTGTTGCTTGTTCTTTCACTGCCCTTTTTGTGAGGTCACCAAATTCAGACCAGCACAGATGGACAAAACCCAACAGCACATACAAAGCCACTTGAGAAAGGCAATCATCATGGAGGTGTGTACAGTATATGTTTAGTTAGTTCCTCGTATATTGCATCATAAAAGTCTAACCGTTTACATTTTTATGTTTGACAGACTATCCGATACACAGATGTGGGCTGCAGACCAGAACCTCACGTCCATTGTCATGTGCGTGTCAATGTGTGTCAATGCGCGCGTGTGTCAATGTGCGTCAATGCTTGCGCGCGTGTCAATGTGCGTCAATGCTTGCGTGCGTGTCAATGCGTGTGCGTGTGTCAATATGCTTGCGCGCGTGTCAATGTGCGTCAATGCTTGCGCGCGTGTCAATGTGCGTCAATGCGCGCGTGCGTGTCAATGTGCGTCAATGCGCCCGTGCGTGTCAATGCGTGTGCGTGCGTCAATATGCGCGCGAGTGTCAATGTGCGTCAATGCTTGCGCGCGTGTCAATGTGCGTCAATGCTTGCGCGTGTGTCAATGTGCGTCAATGCTTGCGCGTGTCAACACACAACACACGCACGCACACATTAAGCAAATGCGCACACCCACATTAAACAAACGCGCACGCACACATAAAACACACGCATGCATACACAGACATGCACTGACAAACGCACACACACACGGTGACATGCAAACATAAAACACACGCACGCACGCACACATAAAACAAACGCGGATTTTATAGGTTTGTTTGTGATGTGTAGTTATGCGTTTGTGTGCATGTCATTGGTGTGTGTGCGCATGTGTCAGTGTGTGTCTGCGTGTGCGTGCGTGTGTGTGTTTTATGTGTGCATGTCACCGTGTGTGTGCGTGTGTCAGTGCATGTCTGTGTGTGCATGCGTGTGTGTGTTTAATGTGTGCATGTCACCGTGTGTGTGCGTGTGTCAGTGCATGTCTGTGTGTGCATGCGTGTGTTTTGTGTGCGTCCGCGTTTGTTTTATGTGTGCGTGCGTGCGTGTGTTTTATGTGTGCATGTCACATGAAACAAATGCGCGCACGCACACATAAAACAAATGCGCGCATGCACACATAAAACAAATGCGCGCGCGCGCACATAACACAAATGCGCGCACGTCACATAAAACAAATGCGCGCACGCACACATAAAACAAATGCGCGCACGCACATATTAAAGAAATGCGCACGCGCACACAAAACAAATGCGCAAGAGCACACAAAACAAATACGCGCGCACAGATAAAACAAATGCACACGCACACAACACACGCACGCACACATTAAACAAATGCGCACACCCACATAAAACAAACGCGCACGCACACATAAAACACACGCATGCATACACAGACATGCACTGACAAACGCACACACACACGGTGACATGCAAACATAAAACACACGCACGCACGCACACATAAAACAAACGCGGGTTTTATAGGTTTGTTTGTGATGTGTAGTTATGCGTTTGTGTGCATGTCATTGGTGTGTATGCGCATGTGTCAGTGTGTGTCTGCGTGTGCGTGCGTGTGTGTGTTTTATGTGTGCATGTCACCGTGTGTGTGCGTGTGTCAGTGCATGTCTGTGTGTGCATGCGTGTGTTTTGTGTGCGTCCGCGTTTGTTTTATGTGTGCGTGCGTGCGTGTGTTTTATGTGTGCATGTCACATGAAACAAATGCGCGCACGCACACATAAAACAAATGCGCGCATGCACACATAAAACAAATGCGCGCATGCACACATAAAGCAAATGCGCGCATGCACACATAAAGCAAATGCGCGCATGCACACATAAAACAAATGCGCGCACGTCACATAAAACAAATGCGCGCACGCACACATAAAACAAATGCGCGCACGCACATATTAAAGAAATGCGCACGCGCACACAAAACAAATGCGCAAGAGCACACAAAACAAATGCGCGCGCACACAAAACAAATGCGCGCGCACAGATAAAACAAATGCACACGCACACAACACACGCACGCACACATTAAACAAATGCGCACACCCACATAAAACAAACGCGCACGCACACATAAAACACACGCATGCATACACAGACATGCACTGACAAACGCACACACACACGGTGACATGCAAACATAAAACACACGCACGCACGCACACATAAAACAAACGCGGATTTTATAGGTTTGTTTGTGATCTGTAGTTATGCGTTTGTGTGCATGTCATTGGTGTGTGTGCGCATGTGTCAGTGTGTGTCTGCGTGTGCGTGCGTGTGTGTGTTTTATGTGTGCATGTCACCGTGTGTGTGCGTGTGTCAGTGCATGTCTGTGTGTGCATGCGTGTGTGTGTTTTATGTGTGCATGTCACCGTGTGTGTGCGTGTGTCAGTGCATGTCTGTGTGTGCATGCGTGTGTTTTGTGTGCGTCCGCGTTTGTTTTATGTGTGCGTGCGTGCGTGTGTTTTATGTGTGCATGTCACATGAAACAAATGCGCGCACGCACACATAAAACAAATGCGCGCATGCACACATAAAACAAATGCGCGCATGCACACATAAAACAAATGCGCGCGCGCGCACACAAAACACACGGATGCACACACAGACATGCACTGACACACGCACACACACACGGTGACATGCACACATAAAACAAACGCGGACGCACACAAAACAAACGCGCACGCACACATAAAACACACGCATGCATACATAGACATGCACTGACAAACGCACACACACACGGTGACATGCAAACATAAAACACACGCACGCACGAACACATAAAACAAACGCGGATTTTTTTAGAATAGAATAGAATAGAAAAGCTTTATTCATCCCCAGAGGGGAAACACACTTTCACAACAGCGCAGATTAAAAAAAATATATATAGGTTTGTTTGTGATGTGTAGTTATGCGTTTGTGTGCATGTCACTGGTGTGTGTGCGCATGTGTCAGTGTGTGTCTGCGTGTGCGTGCGTGTGTGTGTTTTATGTGTGCATGTCACCGTGTGTGTATGCGTGTGTCAGTGCATGTCTGTGTGTGCATGCGTGTGTTTAATGTGTGCGTGCGCGTTTGTTTTGTGTGCGTCCGCGTTTGTTTTATGTGTGCGTGCGTGCGTGTGTTTATGTGTGCATGTCACCGTGTGTGTGGGCGTGTGTCAGTGCATGTCTGTGTGTGCATGCGTGTGTTTTAGGTGTGCGTGCGCGTTTCTTTGATGTGTGCGTCCGCGTTTGTTTTATGTGTGCGTGCGTGCGTGTGTTTTATGTGTGCATGTCACCGTGTGTGTGTGCGTTTGTCAGTGCATGTCCGTGTACGCATGCGTGTGTTTTATGTGTGCGTGCGCGTTTGTTTTATGTGGGTGTGCGCATTTGTTTAATGTGTGCGTTCGTGCACAGTAAATTTCCAAGTGTCAAAAAGGAAGTGTTAATGTATTTTAACTATTTCATAGACTGGTTTAACTCTTCCAGATGTAACACAACAACAACAGGTGTAAAACGTGGCTCCTCCCCCTGCAGTGCTGTTGTCAATATCCAGAGTTAAAACCCAGGTGTTATTTATTCAGTGTAAAAAGTGAATGAACACTGTCAAGGGTCAATTTAACAATATTCAGTGTTAATATCTTAATATGCTCCGCCCATTTCAAATGATCCAGAAGTTTCTAGAGTAATTGGACCTCATGGACCACCGCCATGTTTCCATTGGTAAAGACTGTGGTAAGTCTCTCCATCTGCTGACTTATATTTAAATGAATTAAACGATTTATACAATTGTATTCACCGTGACTGTACTACCATTCGCTTTTTAGACTTCTAATGTAGATGAATTGCTATGTGGTTCACCAACATTAAGTTACATTCTATTACTTGTAATGCGGTACAGTTAACCTGCGCAGTGAACACCACGTGTAGACACTTGTAACCAATACCACTATGGATTATTGTGTATATTCGGTTTATGGTGCTCGCTCAAAACAACAGATGTATATGCTGTCTGTACATGCGCGCGCCAGTAAGTACGGTAGTTCATTCCCGCGCCACTCCCCCTCTGTCAGGCTTTAGTTTTTAGTAATGTAACCCAGCCGTTTATTTGTCGTTTTATGTTTCAATTATTTTCACTGGAAGTATATAATTAAACCCAGTTGTTATTTTCGTGTTTTATGTTTTATTACTTTTCAATGCATGTATCGCATCAAGACACTGTCGCTTTAAGACGGCCATTGTTTTTTACCTGCGTTCCACGGATGAGACGCGTGGTGTTCAGATGCTTCAGCGGCTCAGAGACTGAGACACGTGTAAGTAAGTAAGTAAGTAAGTAATATTTATTTATATAGCGCTTTTCGAGACCAGGGTCACAAAGCGCTTTAACAATCAAAAACAATACTCAAAACAGTACATACTTCAAAGATCAAGACAACACCGAGAACAACAAGTTCGAGAAATTCAAGGAAAAGCCTGAACAAATAGAAACGTCTTAAGATGTTTCTTAAAGGAGTCAGTAGACTCCATCAAGCGCAAAGAGAGAGGAAGATTGTTCCAAAGCTTAGGAGCAACAGCCTGAAAAGATTTCTCTCCTCTGGTCCTGAGCCGTGTGCGTGGAACCATCAGTAGATTCTGATCCACAGACCTCAGAGACCGAGCTGGGGTGTAAGGCTGGATCAGATCAGTGATGTAAGGAGGAGCCTGACCATGAATAGCTCTGAAAGTAAGAACCAGAATTTTAAAGTTGATCCTGAAAGAAACTGGAAGCCAGTGAAGAGTTTTAAGGATCGGAGAAATGTGAGTTCTCCTACTTGAGCGGGTCAGAATTCTCGCTGCAGAGTTCTGAATCAACTGCAGACGAGACAGCTCCTTCTTGTTAAGACATGAAAACAAACCGTTACAATAGTCCAGACGAGAAGAAACAAACGCATGGATTACAAGCTCCAGATCATGTTGTGACAACATTTTCCTAAGTTTAGAGATTTTTCTCAGTTGAAGGAAACAGTTTCTGGTCAGTTTTCTGCAGTGTTGAACAAGAGACATGTCTTTATCAAATACAACACCCAGGTTTCTCAGGCTCAGTTTGACAGACTGACCTAAGTCACCCAAGTACTGACTCAACCATGGAATCTTATCATCAGGAGCAATCACCAGAGTTTCAGTTTTGTCCACATTAAGCTGTAAAGTGTGCCAACGCTCCTGCAATTTTACTGAATACAGCGAACAAAGAAACAATATCTGTGCAAGACAACCGTCTGGTCATGTGTGGAGGACCAAACGTTACATTGGTGTCAGAAGCGACTTTTTCGGACCTGCTCCTGAGGCGAAGCTAACGGTTATTAGCAACGAACTTTGCTAACGAACGTCCCCGGTATGTACGGGAAAGTGAAGAGCGAAAGTGAGGAGATGGACGTTGGTGCGAGACGACGGGACCATGCTCAACAGTTAAGAGACGCTGTGTTACAACTCTCAGAAGAAGAATGTGCGTCAATGCGTGCGCCAATGTGCAGCAACTGGGCTTCATCAAGTATCAAACAGAACACACATCACACCTACCATGATTTTGTTCAATGAGATGAAAACTTATTTGATGTTCAATCCAGTGTTCAGGTTGACTTCAGTGCTTATGTTTTAGTAGAAGTGAAGCTGTGGTGCTTTAGTTTAATACATGGACACAGCACTAAACTTTGTTGTTGGTTGTTAGTTGTTTTTTTAGATTTTGGGATCAACCGTCACTTTTTAGTAATGGGAGAATTATTTCTCTGCACTGTGCGAGTCGTCCCAGAGCCATTGTTCAGCCTGAAGCCAATACGTTTTTAGGTTGAAAAGTTTGCCCCCCTGAAAAAATGTAATGCCCCCCCTTAAATGTTTTTCTGCAGCCGGGTCTGTCAGTGTTATACTAGATCCACTCAGTATAAACTGTTGTCAACATTGAAGTCAAATCATCTCCAGAAATGATACTTTGTGATGAAGTCTTAATGTTAAAAGAGACAAATGTAATAATATCTTTAATGAATCAATTCATGTACATTTATATCAAACCTGCTATTCCCTGCATGATGGGATCAGAAACACTAGAATTCTACTTTCTCGGGACGTTTTAGATTTACAACGACGACATCATTAAAAGTGTGAACTGCAGTCACACTGCAAGTTTATGTCCATAATCCTTAGATATTCTCTCCAAATGAGAACAATTTAACAGAAGAGTTTAACATTACCTTGGCTGTAGTCATGCTCTGTAGACAGAAGCTTCACCTGCACAGGTGATCTCATTAGCTCGTCCTGTCTCTCCACCTGCACGCAAAGCAACTTGTACTCTCTGCTGCCCTCTAGTGTTGCTAAAACGATTTATTATGTCCAATAAACAAACCTACAGAAAGACTTAACAGTGTGGGTCTTTCTTTTTATTTCAAGGGTCCCCATTTTATCTCAAACATCAATATAGCTAATATTTAACACTAATTGGTAAATATCAAACATGTATGCTTCATTACAGTTGAAACAATTGTTCTCTGGTAACAAATATTTATCATTAAACATGTGTGTTCATGTATGATCCATGGCACTCATCATGATGGACAAATATGATGGAAAAACATTCTATTAGTGTCAGTACAGTACACGAGGTTGGAAATCAACCACGCATTTGCGCATGCGTTGTCCACCTACAAGGAGGTTTATAACGGTCAGACGCGGAAGAATCTACGAAACTATCACTGATAGATTCTCAAAAATCATCTGATATTAAATGATCTTTTCTCTCAAGGATAAGGATGTTGAAGGAGTGACGTCACAGTGTCCACTGTTGAAGGATAAGGATGTTGAGTGTCCAGCTGGAAGGAGCACAGGTACATGTTGTGGTTTATTAAAGTCTCTTTTCATTTTATTGACATCGGTAAATGTAACGCTAAGTTTAAGTGAAGGTATCAAGACCTGTCGCCCTTCCCAGCTATCTTCTAAATAATCCACGGAGGAAAAATTCAGAAAAAAAAGTCTTATATAGATCCAGAGCGGTCCGTAATAGGAACAAAAAAACAAAACAGGCACTCGGGGCGAAGGCAGGGCACTTCTGGAGATCGGGGTCCCAACAGCAACTAAAACAAAAAGACAAAAGGACTCACTTGAGTAAATAAAAGTGCTGACAACGTCAGGAGTATCCAAAGGATTATCCAGTTGTGATTCAAAGGCGAGGAGCGAGATCGAAAGGACAGCCAACCTGGTCTGGAAACGCAATACTCTGGCGAGTTCTTCCGGGTAGAGACGCTCCTTATCAATGGGAAGAACCCGCCACTCCATCATCCCCAGCCGCGCACCTGCCAGCGTCTGTCACTCAAAACACAGGACACATGAAAACGGAAAACCACCTTCAAAATAAAACAAAAGAACATAAGCATGACACTTGTATGTTGATTCTATCAAATGTATTCTGCCTATTTTAAATGTTGACCTTTTTTCTTATAAGAGTAACTGTCAGGAGTCTTGATGTAAAACGTCACTCAAATGTGTCATTTATTTATTTCTCTCACAGGATTCAGAGTCAATGTTCATTGCACAGAATTTCCATCTCCGTCCTGCACTGTCTGTGATGATGGAACTTACATGGACAAATTGAACCGAGAGAAACATGGTTTCAAGTGTCTCGTCTGTACTGAAGGTAAAGTTTGTTCTTCACTAGAATGATGAGTTGGTCAGTATGTAGATGTGATGTAGAATTTGTTATTGACTAACAGGACTGAGAGAGATCAGATCCTGTACCTTCACAGCAAACACCAAGTGTGAACCTCTGGAGGGTTTTTTCTGTGTGGACGGCTCAGTGGACACATGTGTGGCAGCACAGCAACACTCCACATGTGAACCAGGACAGTTCATCATCAGAGCAGGCGAGTTTCACATCCAACATGTGAAATGCAAGAGTGCAGAAACTATAAGACACACACAATGTTCTTCACAGGAACGTCCTCCACAGACACTGAGTGTGGAACCTGCAGTGAAGGAACATTTTCAAATGGAACGTTCACGTCATGTCAGGATCACAAACAGTGAGTGAAGCTTCACAAATGTTTGCTCCAGATGTTTTCTTCTAAACTGTCTCCACTTGTCTTTGTAGATGTTCAACATATCTACGAGAAGGAACTATTTCTTCTGGCTCTGTATGTCGAGAAGGTTTGACACCAGGAGAAGTGGCTGGAATTATTGTTGCTGTGATCGTTCTACTGATCACATGTTCTGTAGTTTATTGGTATAAAAAAAGAAAAAGAGGTAAAAAAACAAATGCATTCATAAAAATCACATTATTATATTGATTTGTGTTTATCTGGAGTCATTTCCTTGAATTATTTTTCTCCTTAACCAGATGGAAAAGAGTTCAAGAGAAGAAGGAAGGTATGTAAGAATGTTTTTTAGTCATTTATCAAAGTGATTTAATGTTTAAATGTAATGTTGATTAATTTTGCAAATGTCATCACTTGTACAATTAAAATGAATGTCAATTTTGGTTTAATATCTTCAGCACTGCAGTATTTGTGCATCAGAGAAACGATCATTATTTCTTATTAGGAGGTGGCAGTGGGAATGAATGAATGTATGGATTCAACGGAGCATCCGTGAGAATTTCAATTAGTTTGAGCTTTTTTTTAAATCTAAACTGACTTATTTTTTTCTTGTCTTAGATCAATTTATTCATCTGAGAATAAGTCCGATGAAGTGGAACATGTTCCACTGATGGTAGAACCCGGGGAAGACCCAGAACACACTGAAGAAGCATGTTCCTCCACTGGGCTGGAAACACAGGGGGGTCCTCCAGAAAGAGCTGGACGATGTAACTGGGGAGAAGAAAGTATGGACCTCTCTGCTGAAGCTGCTGCCCCCGTGACAAGAATCCAGATAAACAGACCAGAGATAGCAGACGTTGAATATGAACTAATTGGACACGAGGATATTAAAGTAGATTGTTCAGTCATTCAATAGAATGTTTGAGTTTTATACAACATGAAAAATGTGTTCATAAATGATGTGTTCAGTGAACATAACATATTTCTGGCTGTTTTCATTTGCCTGTGTGTGTAGCTTAGTCTGTGATATAGAAAACAGTTTCTGTCAAAGCTTTCATTAATCTCATAAATGGCTGATCAGTTAAACATCAGCCAGGTTTGAGGATGTACTTCACTCCACAGCCGTCAGTGTTGCTTGTTCTTTCACTGCCCTTTTTGTGAGGTCACCAAATTCAGACCAGCACAGATGGACAAAACCCAACAGCACATACAAAGCCACTTGAGAAAGGCAATCATCATGGAGGTGTGTACAGTATATGTTTAGTTAGTTCCTCGTATATTGCATCATAAAAGTCTAACCGTTTACATTTTTATGTTTGACAGACTATCCGATACACAGATGTGGGCTGCAGACCAGAACCTCACGTCCATTGTCATGTGCGTGTCAATGTGTGTCAATGCGCGCGTGTGTCAATGTGCGTCAATGCTTGCGCGCGTGTCAATGTGCGTCAATGCTTGCGTGCGTGTCAATGCGTGTGCGTGTGTCAATATGCTTGCGCGCGTGTCAATGTGCGTCAATGCTTGCGCGCGTGTCAATGTGCGTCAATGCGCGTGTGCGTGTCAATGTGCGTCAATGCGCCCGTGCGTGTCAATGCGTGTGCGTGCGTCAATATGCGCGCGAGTGTCAATGTGCGTCAATGCTTGCGCGCGTGTCAATGTGCGTCAATGCTTGCGCGTGTGTCAATGTGCGTCAATGCTTGCGCGTGTCAACACACAACACACGCACGCACACATTAAGCAAATGCGCACACCCACATTAAACAAACGCGCACGCACACATAAAACACACGCATGCATACACAGACATGCACTGACAAACGCACACACACACGGTGACATGCAAACATAAAACACACGCACGCACGCACACATAAAACAAACGCGGATTTTATAGGTTTGTTTGTGATGTGTAGTTATGCGTTTGTGTGCATGTCATTGGTGTGTGTGCGCATGTGTCAGTGTGTGTCTGCGTGTGCGTGCGTGTGTGTGTTTTATGTGTGCATGTCACCGTGTGTGTGCGTGTGTCAGTGCATGTCTGTGTGTGCATGCGTGTGTTTTGTGTGCGTCCGCGTTTGTTTTATGTGTGCGTGCGTGCGTGTGTTTTATGTGTGCATGTCACATGAAACAAATGCGCGCACGCACACATAAAACAAATGCGCGCATGCACACATAAAACAAATGCGCGCATGCACACATAAAGCAAATGCGCGCATGCACACATAAAGCAAATGCGCGCATGCACACATAAAACAAATGCGCGCACGTCACATAAAACAAATGCGCGCACGCACACATAAAACAAATGTGCGCACGCACATATTAAAGAAATGCGCACGCGCACACAAAACAAATGCGCAAGAGCACACAAAACAAATGCGCGCGCACAGATAAAACAAATGCACACGCACACAACACACGCACGCACACATTAAACAAATGCGCACACCCACATAAAACAAACGCGCACGCACACATAAAACACACGCATGCATACACAGACATGCACTGACAAACGCACACACACACGGTGACATGCAAACATAAAACACACGCACGCACGCACACATAAAACAAACGCGGGTTTTATAGGTTTGTTTGTGATGTGTAGTTATGCGTTTGTGTGCATGTCATTGGTGTGTGTGCGCATGTGTCAGTGTGTGTCTGCGTGTGCGTGCGTGTGTGTGTTTTATGTGTGCATGTCACCGTGTGTGTGCGTGTGTCAGTGCATGTCTGTGTGTGCATGCGTGTGTTTTGTGTGCGTCCGCGTTTGTTTTATGTGTGCGTGCGTGCGTGTGTTTTATGTGTGCATGTCACATGAAACAAATGCGCGCACGCACACATAAAACAAATGCGCGCATGCACACATAAAACAAATGCGCGCATGCACACATAAAACAAATGCGCGCATGCACACATAAAGCAAATGCGCGCATGCACACATAAAACAAATGCGCGCACGTCACATAAAACAAATGCGCGCACGCACACATAAAACAAATGCGCGCACGCACATATTAAAGAAATGCGCACGCGCACACAAAACAAATGCGCAAGAGCACACAAAACAAATGCGCGCGCACAGATAAAACAAATGCACACGCACACAACACACGCACGCACACATTAAACAAATGCGCACACCCACATAAAACAAACGCGCACGCACACATAAAACACACGCATGCATACACAGACATGCACTGACAAACGCACACACACACGGTGACATGCAAACATAAAACACACGCACGCACGCACACATAAAACAAACGCGGATTTTATAGGTTTGTTTGTGATCTGTAGTTATGCGTTTGTGTGCATGTCATTGGTGTGTGTGCGCATGTGTCAGTGTGTGTCTGCGTGTGCGTGCGTGTGTGTGTTTTATGTGTGCATGTCACCGTGTGTGTGCGTGTGTCAGTGCATGTCTGTGTGTGCATGCGTGTGTGTGTTTAATGTGTGCATGTCACCGTGTGTGTGCGTGTGTCAGTGCATGTCTGTGTGTGCATGCGTGTGTTTTGTGTGCGTCCGCGTTTGTTTTATGTGTGCGTGCGTGCGTGTGTTTTATGTGTGCATGTCACATGAAACAAATGCGCGCACGCACACATAAAACAAATGCGCGCATGCACACATAAAACAAATGCGCGCGCGCGCACATAACACAAATGCGCGCACGTCACATAAAACAAATGCGCGCACGCACACATAAAACAAATGCGCGCACGCACATATTAAAGAAATGCGCACGCGCACACAAAACAAATGCGCAAGAGCACACAAAACAAATACGCGCGCACAGATAAAACAAATGCACACGCACACAACACACGCACGCACACATTAAACAAATGCGCACACCCACATAAAACAAACGCGCACGCACACATAAAACACACGCATGCATACACAGACATGCACTGACAAACGCACACACACACGGTGACATGCAAACATAAAACACACGCACGCACGCACACATAAAACAAACGCGGGTTTTATAGGTTTGTTTGTGATCTGTAGTTATGCGTTTGTGTGCATGTCATTGGTGTGTATGCGCATGTGTCAGTGTGTGTCTGCGTGTGCGTGCGTGTGTGTGTTTTATGTGTGCATGTCACCGTGTGTGTGCGTGTGTCAGTGCATGTCTGTGTGTGCATGCGTGTGTTTTGTGTGCGTCCGCGTTTGTTTTATGTGTGCGTGCGTGCGTGTGTTTTATGTGTGCATGTCACATGAAACAAATGCGCGCACGCACACATAAAACAAATGCGCGCATGCACACATAAAACAAATGCGCGCATGCACACATAAAGCAAATGCGCGCATGCACACATAAAGCAAATGCGCGCATGCACACATAAAACAAATGCGCGCACGTCACATAAAACAAATGCGCGCACGCACACATAAAACAAATGCGCGCACGCACATATTAAAGAAATGCGCACGCGCACACAAAACAAATGCGCAAGAGCACACAAAACAAATGCGCGCGCACACAAAACAAATGCGCGCGCACAGATAAAACAAATGCACACGCACACAACACACGCACGCACACATTAAACAAATGCGCACACCCACATAAAACAAACGCGCACGCACACATAAAACACACGCATGCATACACAGACATGCACTGACAAACGCACACACACACGGTGACATGCAAACATAAAACACACGCACGCACGCACACATAAAACAAACGCGGATTTTATAGGTTTGTTTGTGATCTGTAGTTATGCGTTTGTGTGCATGTCATTGGTGTGTGTGCGCATGTGTCAGTGTGTGTCTGCGTGTGCGTGCGTGTGTGTGTTTTATGTGTGCATGTCACCGTGTGTGTGCGTGTGTCAGTGCATGTCTGTGTGTGCATGCGTGTGTGTGTTTTATGTGTGCATGTCACCGTGTGTGTGCGTGTGTCAGTGCATGTCTGTGTGTGCATGCGTGTGTTTTGTGTGCGTCCGCGTTTGTTTTATGTGTGCGTGCGTGCGTGTGTTTTATGTGTGCATGTCACATGAAACAAATGCGCGCACGCACACATAAAACAAATGCGCGCATGCACACATAAAACAAATGCGCGCATGCACACATAAAACAAATGCGCGCGCGCGCACACAAAACACACGGATGCACACACAGACATGCACTGACACACGCACACACACACGGTGACATGCACACATAAAACAAACGCGGACGCACACAAAACAAACGCGCACGCACACATAAAACACACGCATGCATACATAGACATGCACTGACAAACGCACACACACACGGTGACATGCAAACATAAAACACACGCACGCACGAACACATAAAACAAACGCGGATTTTTTTTAGAATAGAATAGAATAGAAAAGCTTTATTCATCCCCAGAGGGGAAACACACTTTCACAACAGCGCAGATTAAAAAAAATATATATAGGTTTGTTTGTGATGTGTAGTTATGCGTTTGTGTGCATGTCACTGGTGTGTGTGCGCATGTGTCAGTGTGTGTCTGCGTGTGCGTGCGTGTGTGTGTTTTATGTGTGCATGTCACCGTGTGTGTATGCGTGTGTCAGTGCATGTCTGTGTGTGCATGCGTGTGTTTAATGTGTGCGTGCGCGTTTGTTTTGTGTGCGTCCGCGTTTGTTTTATGTGTGCGTGCGTGCGTGTGTTTATGTGTGCATGTCACCGTGTGTGTGGGCGTGTGTCAGTGCATGTCTGTGTGTGCATGCGTGTGTTTTAGGTGTGCGTGCGCGTTTCTTTGATGTGTGCGTCCGCGTTTGTTTTATGTGTGCGTGCGTGCGTGTGTTTTATGTGTGCATGTCACCGTGTGTGTGTGCGTTTGTCAGTGCATGTCCGTGTACGCATGCGTGTGTTTTATGTGTGCGTGCGCGTTTGTTTTATGTGGGTGTGCGCATTTGTTTAATGTGTGCGTTCGTGCACAGTAAATTTCCAAGTGTCAAAAAGGAAGTGTTAATGTATTTTAACTATTTCATAGACTGGTTTAACTCTTCCAGATGTAACACAACAACAACAGGTGTAAAACGTGGCTCCTCCCCCTGCAGTGCTGTTGTCAATATCCAGAGTTAAAACCCAGGTGTTATTTATTCAGTGTAAAAAGTGAATGAACACTGTCAAGGGTCAATTTAACAATATTCAGTGTTAATATCTTAATATGCTCCGCCCATTTCAAATGATCCAGAAGTTTCTAGAGTAATTGGACCTCATGGACCACCGCCATGTTTCCATTGGTAAAGACTGTGGTAAGTCTCTCCATCTGCTGACTTATATTTAAATGAATTAAACGATTTATACAATTGTATTCACCGTGACTGTACTACCATTCGCTTTTTAGACTTCTAATGTAGATGAATTGCTATGTGGTTCACCAACATTAAGTTACATTCTATTACTTGTAATGCGGTACAGTTAACCTGCGCAGTGAACACCACGTGTAGACACTTGTAACCAATACCACTATGGATTATTGTGTATATTCGGTTTATGGTGCTCGCTCAAAACAACAGATGTATATGCTGTCTGTACATGCGCGCGCCAGTAAGTACGGTAGTTCATTCCCGCGCCACTCCCCCTCTGTCAGGCTTTAGTTTTTAGTAATGTAACCCAGCCGTTTATTTGTCGTTTTATGTTTCAATTATTTTCACTGGAAGTATATAATTAAACCCAGTTGTTATTTTCGTGTTTTATGTTTTATTACTTTTCAATGCATGTATCGCATCAAGACACTGTCGCTTTAAGACGGCCATTGTTTTTTACCTGCGTTCCACGGATGAGACGCGTGGTGTTCAGATGCTTCAGCGGCTCAAGACTGAGACACGTGTAAGTAAGTAAATAAGTAAGTAATATTTATTTATATAGCGCTTTTCGAGACCAGGGTCACAAAGCGCTTTAACAATCAAAAACAATACTCAAAACAGTACATACTTCAAAGATCAAGACAACACCGAGAACAACAAGTTCGAGAAATTCAAGGAAAAGCCTGAACAAATAGAAACGTCTTAAGATGTTTCTTAAAGGAGTCAGTAGATCCATCAAGCGCAAAGAGAGAGGAAGATTGTTCCAAAGCTTAGGAGCAACAGCCTGAAAAGATTTCTCTCCTCTGGTCCTGAGCCGTGTGCGTGGAACCATCAGTAGATTCTGATCCACAGACCTCAGAGACCGAGCTGGGGTGTAAGGCTGGATCAGATCAGTGATGTAAGGAGGAGCCTGACCATGAATAGCTCTGAAAGTAAGAACCAGAATTTTAAAGTTGATCCTGAAAGAAACTGGAAGCCAGTGAAGACTTTTAAGGATCGGAGAAATGTGAGTTCTCCTACTTGAGCGGGTCAGAATTCTCGCTGCAGAGTTCTGAATCAACTGCAGACGAGACAGCTCCTTCTTGTTAAGACATGAAAACAAACCGTTACAATAGTCCAGACGAGAAGAAACAAACGCATGGATTACAAGCTCCAGATCATGTTGTGACAACATTTTCCTAAGTTTAGAGATTTTTCTCAGTTGAAGGAAACAGTTTCTGGTCAGTTTTCTGCAGTGTTGAACAAGAGACATGTCTTTATCAAATACAACACCCAGGTTTCTCAGGCTCAGTTTGACAGACTGACCTAAGTCACCCAAGTACTGACTCAACCATGGAATCTTATCATCAGGAGCAATCACCAGAGTTTCAGTTTTGTCCACATTAAGCTGTAAAGTGTGCCAACGCTCCTGCAATTTTACTGAATACACTCGCTTATCACTCCTAGGTGAGCCTAAACAATACGTTTATATTATTGTTTATATTGCTGTGTGTAAATGAATGTTGTGTCGAAGCAGCTATTTAAGTTTTTGTGTGAAACTTGAAGCATTGTTTTATAACTTTATTCAAGTGTATATTTTCGATAGTATTTTATATTGTACTGTTTCACTTTGTTTTGAAAGTAAGTTGCACTTTATATTTTGTTATCGTTTGGTGTTCAGATGCTTCAGCGGCTCAGAGTTCACCGCATCTGTTATTTAACACGCCGATTAAACGTTCGTGCTGTTGTATGGTTAACAAGCGTTGAATGTGTTGAAGGTGCCGTAGCTAAGAATCTTGAATATTAATAAAATAAATCGCCTACCATGACCCACCAATATAGCAAACTTTTTATTGGAATATAAATATATTTTCGTCCTTCAAAATAACAAACAAAATACGTGTTTGAGTTACATTATAATTAAAAAAGCTAAGTTTTAGCGAACTAGCTCTCGTGTTAACGCACCACAGAAAGTTACATTACACGCAATGAAACATTATTTCTGAGTCTTAAAGCAATAATGATATCTTACCTCAATAGACGAGTGACGCGCACCTGATTCCGTCAAGTTATGCACAAACGTGAGGATAAAATGCGATCGATCTTTGTCAACAAGTGTGACGTCATCATCCGGAAGTTGCGTATGCGGCAATTTGAAAACTTTTTAGCTGACGCTAAATTTAAACTAAACTTAACTCGGTCTTTATACAAGCACGCATCTACTATTGTATTCATGGCGCTTTTAAACAAACAAGCACAATATCTCATTGTATTCCTGTGGTGTGACGTCACCGCTGCAGGATCAGTTGATTAGCATGTGTGACGTCACCCCTGCAGACTCGCGATTAATGTTGACAAACGTCACGTAGACGCTCATAATCGCAGCTAAATAAAAAGAAAACATATGTCCATAAACGCAATCTCAATGAAAGCTTCTATTTTCATAGAAAAGCGCACCGGATTATAAAGAGGATCAAGCGAAATAGCACAGACTTTATTTTACTCATTCATAAAACAATGTCAACATTATGGAGTTGAAACACCTAAAAATATACAATATAGTCACTTTTACAGGACCTTTTAAGCATGTTTTAATCCGCGAGAGCTTCTTGACTTCCGCGATGCGTAAACAATCCAAGCTCCAAAAAATTAAAATTAAGCATTTTTACCGATTTATATTCACTCTGTACCTCCTTAAAGTGGTTTGAGGTCGTTAAGCACAATCAGGATTAGAATCACACTGTTGACATTAAACATTTCAAATGAGCTTCATAGTTGTAGAATTACGGTAGCCAAATGAAACAGCGACACGTCACGTTACCAAGGCAACGAAGAGATGGGCGACGCGTCAAATGTAACCCGGGTCGTTTGAATCCGACGTCGGGGGGTGCTCTGTATAATACTGGGTGACCCGTGCGTGTCAATGCGTGCGCGCGTGTCAATGTGCGTCAATACGTGTGTGTCAATGTGCGTCAATGTGCGTCAATACGTGTGTGTGTCAATGTGCGTCAATGCGTGCGGGTGTGTCAATGCGTATAGACGTGTGTTTATATGTGTGTACATATATGTGTGTATGTGTATAGACGTGTGTGTGTATATATGTGTGTGTATGTGTATAGACGTGTGTGTGTATATATATGTGTGTATGTGTATAGACGTGTGTGTGTGTATATATGTGTGTGTATAGACGTGTGTGTATATATATGTGTGTATGTGTATAGACGTGTGTGTATATGTGTGTATGTGTATAGACGTGTGTGTGTGTGTGTGTGTGTGTATATATATATACGTGTGTGTGTTTATATATGTGTGTATGTGTATAGACGTGTGTGTGTATATATATGTGTGTATATGTGTGTATGTGTATAGACGTGTGTGTGTGTATATGTGTGTATGTGTATAGACGTGTGTGTGTATATATATGTGTGTATATGTGTGTATGTGTATAGACGTGTGTGTATATATATGTGTGTATGTGTATAGACGTGTGTGTGTGTATATGTATATGTGTGTATGTGTATAGACGTGTGTGTGTGTATATACTGTATATATATTGTAACGATCCTGTTTGTTCTGTTCATTAATGTTGCGGGCACTTTAAGAAGGTGAGTCTGTGCGCATGCGCAGTTGTTGTTAGAGAGATTTCGCGTTCAACTAGTGGTGTGAAGAACGAGCGGCGTTGGTTGTGGCCGAAACAATAACCTCTCTGTGAGTACAGCGAACAAAGAAACAATATCTGTGCAAGACAACCGTCTGGTCATGTGTGGAGGACCAAACGTTACATTGGTGTCAGAAGCGACTTTTTCGGACCTGCTCCTGAGGCGAAGCTAACGGTTATTAGCAACGAACTTTGCTAACGAACGTCCCCGGTATGTACGGGAAAGTGAAGAGCGAAAGTGAGGAGATGGACGTTGGTGCGAGACGACGGGACCATGCTCAACAGTTAAGAGACGCTGTGTTACAACTCTCAGAAGAAGAATGTGCGTCAATGCGTGCGCCAATGTGCAGCAACTGGGCTTCATCAAGTATCAAACAGAACACACATCACACCTACCATGATTTTGTTCAATGAGATGAAAACTTATTTGATGTTCAATCCAGTGTTCAGGTTGACTTCAGTGCTTATGTTTTAGTAGAAGTGAAGCTGTGGTGCTTTAGTTTAATACATGGACACAGCACTAAACTTTGTTGTTGGTTGTTAGTTGTTTTTTTAGATTTTGGGATCAACCGTCACTTTTTAGTAATGGGAGAATTATTTCTCTGCACTGTGCGAGTCGTCCCAGAGCCATTGTTCAGCCTGAAGCCAATACGTTTTTAGGTTGAAAAGTTTGCCCCCCTGAAAAAATGTAATGCCCCCCCTTAAATGTTTTTCTGCAGCCGGGTCTGTCAGTGTTATACTAGATCCACTCAGTATAAACTGTTGTCAACATTGAAGTCAAATCATCTCCAGAAATGATACTTTGTGATGAAGTCTTAATGTTAAAAGAGACAAATGTAATAATATCTTTAATGAATCAATTCATGTACATTTATATCAAACCTGCTATTCCCTGCATGATGGGATCAGAAACACTAGAATTCTACTTTCTCGGGACGTTTTAGATTTACAACGACGACATCATTAAAAGTGTGAACTGCAGTCACACTGCAAGTTTATGTCCATAATCCTTAGATATTCTCTCCAAATGAGAACAATTTAACAGAAGAGTTTAACATTACCTTGGCTGTAGTCATGCTCTGTAGACAGAAGCTTCACCTGCACAGGTGATCTCATTAGCTCGTCCTGTCTCTCCACCTGCACGCAAAGCAACTTGTACTCTCTGCTGCCCTCTAGTGTTGCTAAAACGATTTATTATGTCCAATAAACAAACCTACAGAAAGACTTAACAGTGTGGGTCTTTCTTTTTATTTCAAGGGTCCCCATTTTATCTCAAACATCAATATAGCTAATATTTAACACTAATTGGTAAATATCAAACATGTATGCTTCATTACAGTTGAAACAATTGTTCTCTGGTAACAAATATTTATCATTAAACATGTGTGTTCATGTATGATCCATGGCACTCATCATGATGGACAAATATGATGGAAAAACATTCTATTAGTGTCAGTACAGTACACGAGGTTGGAAATCAACCACGCATTTGCGCATGCGTTGTCCACCTACAAGGAGGTTTATAACGGTCAGACGCGGAAGAATCGACGAAACTATCACTGATAGATTCTCAAAAATCATCTGATATTAAATGATCTTTTCTCTCAAGGATAAGGATGTTGAAGGAGTGACGTCACAGTGTCCACTGTTGAAGGATAAGGATGTTGAGTGTCCAGCTGGAAGGAGCACAGGTACATGTTGTGGTTTATTAAAGTCTCTTTTCATTTTATTGACATCGGTAAATGTAACGCTAAGTTTAAGTGAAGGTATCAAGACCTGTCGCCCTTCCCAGCTATCTTCTAAATAATCCACGGAGGAAAAATTCAGAAAAAAAAGTCTTATATAGATCCAGAGCGGTCCGTAATAGGAACAAAAAAACAAAACAGGCACTCGGGGCGAAGGCAGGGCACTTCTGGAGATCGGGGTCCCAACAGCAACTAAAACAAAAAGACAAAAGGACTCACTTGAGTAAATAAAAGTGCTGACAACGTCAGGAGTATCCAAAGGATTATCCAGTTGTGATTCAAAGGCGAGGAGCGAGATCGAAAGGACAGCCAACCTGGTCTGGAAACGCAATACTCTGGCGAGTTCTTCCGGGTAGAGACGCTCCTTATCAATGGGAAGAACCCGCCACTCCATCATCCCCAGCCGCGCACCTGCCAGCGTCTGTCACTCAAAACACAGGACACATGAAAACGGAAAACCACCTTCAAAATAAAACAAAAGAACATAAGCATGACACTTGTATGTTGATTCTATCAAATGTATTCTGCCTATTTTAAATGTTGACCTTTTTTCTTATAAGAGTAACTGTCAGGAGTCTTGATGTAAAACGTCACTCAAATGTGTCATTTATTTATTTCTCTCACAGGATTCAGAGTCAATGTTCATTGCACAGAATTTCCATCTCCGTCCTGCACTGTCTGTGATGATGGAACTTACATGGACAAATTGAACCGAGAGAAACATGGTTTCAAGTGTCTCGTCTGTACTGAAGGTAAAGTTTGTTCTTCACTAGAATGATGAGTTGGTCAGTATGTAGATGTGATGTAGAATTTGTTATTGACTAACAGGACTGAGAGAGATCAGATCCTGTACCTTCACAGCAAACACCAAGTGTGAACCTCTGGAGGGTTTTTTCTGTGTGGACGGCTCAGTGGACACATGTGTGGCAGCACAGCAACACTCCACATGTGAACCAGGACAGTTCATCATCAGAGCAGGCGAGTTTCACATCCAACATGTGAAATGCAAGAGTGCAGAAACTATAAGACACACACAATGTTCTTCACAGGAACGTCCTCCACAGACACTGAGTGTGGAACCTGCAGTGAAGGAACATTTTCAAATGGAACGTTCACGTCATGTCAGGATCACAAACAGTGAGTGAAGCTTCACAAATGTTTGCTCCAGATGTTTTCTTCTAAACTGTCTCCACTTGTCTTTGTAGATGTTCAACATATCTACGAGAAGGAACTATTTCTTCTGACTCTGTATGTCGAGAAGGTTTGACACCAGGAGAAGTGGCTGGAATTATTGTTGCTGTGATCGTTCTACTGATCACATGTTCTGTAGTTTATTGGTATAAAAAAAGAAAAAGAGGTAAAAAAACAAATGCATTCATAAAAATCACATTATTATATTGATTTGTGTTTATCTGGAGTCATTTCCTTGAATTATTTTTCTCCTTAACCAGATGGAAAAGAGTTCAAGAGAAGAAGGAAGGTATGTAAGAATGTTTTTTAGTCATTTATCAAAGTGATTTAATGTTTAAATGTAATGTTGATTAATTTTGCAAATGTCATCACTTGTACAATTAAAATGAATGTCAATTTTGGTTTAATATCTTCAGCACTGCAGTATTTGTGCATCAGAGAAACGATCATTATTTCTTATTAGGAGGTGGCAGTGGGAATGAATGAATGTATGGATTCAACGGAGCATCCGTGAGAATTTCAATTAGTTTGAGCTTTTTTTTTAATCTAAACTGACTTATTTTTTTCTTGTCTTAGATCAATTTATTCATCTGAGAATAAGTCCGATGAAGTGGAACATGTTCCACTGATGGTAGAACCCGGGGAAGACCCAGAACACACTGAAGAAGCATGTTCCTCCACTGGGCTGGAAACACAGGGGGGTCCTCCAGAAAGAGCTGGACGATGTAACTGGGGAGAAGAAAGTATGGACCTCTCTGCTGAAGCTGCTGCCCCCGTGACAAGAATCCAGATAAACAGACCAGAGATAGCAGACGTTGAATATGAACTAATTGGACACGAGGATATTAAAGTAGATTGTTCAGTCATTCAATAGAATGTTTGAGTTTTATACAACATGAAAAATGTGTTCATAAATGATGTGTTCAGTGAACATAACATATTTCTGGCTGTTTTCATTTGCCTGTGTGTGTAGCTTAGTCTGTGATATAGAAAACAGTTTCTGTCAAAGCTTTCATTAATCTCATAAATGGCTGATCAGTTAAACATCAGCCAGGTTTGAGGATGTACTTCACTCCACAGCCGTCAGTGTTGCTTGTTCTTTCACTGCCCTTTTTGTGAGGTCACCAAATTCAGACCAGCACAGATGGACAAAACCCAACAGCACATACAAAGCCACTTGAGAAAGGCAATCATCATGGAGGTGTGTACAGTATATGTTTAGTTAGTTCCTCGTATATTGCATCATAAAAGTCTAACCGTTTACATTTTTATGTTTGACAGACTATCCGATACACAGATGTGGGCTGCAGACCAGAACCTCACGTCCATTGTCATGTGCGTGTCAATGTGTGTCAATGCGCGCGTGTGTCAATGTGCGTCAATGCTTGCGCGCGTGTCAATGTGCGTCAATGCTTGCGTGCGTGTCAATGCGTGTGCGTGTGTCAATATGCTTGCGCGCGTGTCAATGTGCGTCAATGCTTGCGCGCGTGTCAATGTGCGTCAATGCGCGCGTGCGTGTCAATGTGCGTCAATGCGCCCGTGCGTGTCAATGCGTGTGCGTGCGTCAATATGCGCGCGAGTGTCAATGTGCGTCAATGCTTGCGCGTGTCAATGTGCGTCAATGCTTGCGCGTGTGTCAATGTGCGTCAATGCTTGCGCGTGTCAACACACAACACACGCACGCACACATTAAACAAATGCGCACACCCACATTAAACAAACGCGCACGCACACATAAAACACACGCATGCATACACAGACATGCACTGACAAACGCACACACACACGGTGACATGCAAACATAAAACACACGCACGCACGCACACATAAAACAAACGCGGATTTTATAGGTTTGTTTGTGATGTGTAGTTATGCGTTTGTGTGCATGTCATTGGTGTGTGTGCGCATGTGTCAGTGTGTGTCTGCGTGTGCGTGCGTGTGTGTGTTTTATGTGTGCATGTCACCGTGTGTGTGCGTGTGTCAGTGCATGTCTGTGTGTGCATGCGTGTGTTTTGTGTGCGTCCGCGTTTGTTTTATGTGTGCGTGCGTGCGTGTGTTTTATGTGTGCATGTCACATGAAACAAATGCGCGCACGCACACATAAAACAAATGCGCGCATGCACACATAAAACAAATGCGCGCATGCACACATAAAACAAATGCGCGCATGCACACATAAAGCAAATGCGCGCATGCACACATAAAACAAATGCGCGCACGTCACATAAAACAAATGCGCGCACGCACACATAAAACAAATGCGCGCACGCACATATTAACGAAATGCGCACGCGCACACAAAACAAATGCGCAAGAGCACACAAAACAAATGCGCGCGCACAGATAAAACAAATGCACACGCACACAACACACGCACGCACACATTAAACAAATGCGCACACCCACATAAAACAAACGCGCACGCACACATAAAACACACGCATGCATACACAGACATGCACTGACAAACGCACACACACACGGTGACATGCAAACATAAAACACACGCACGCACGCACACATAAAACAAACGCGGATTTTATAGGTTTGTTTGTGATCTGTAGTTATGCGTTTGTGTGCATGTCATTGGTGTGTGTGCGCATGTGTCAGTGTGTGTCTGCGTGTGCGTGCGTGTGTGTGTTTTATGTGTGCATGTCACCGTGTGTGTGCGTGTGTCAGTGCATGTCTGTGTGTGCATGCGTGTGTGTGTTTTATGTGTGCATGTCACCGTGTGTGTGCGTGTGTCAGTGCATGTCTGTGTGTGCATGCGTGTGTTTTGTGTGCGTCCGCGTTTGTTTTATGTGTGCGTGCGTGCGTGTGTTTTATGTGTGCATGTCACATGAAACAAATGCGCGCACGCACACATAAAACAAATGCGCGCATGCACACATAAAACAAATGCGCGCATGCACACATAAAACAAATGCGCGCGCGCGCACACAAAACACACGGATGCACACACAGACATGCACTGACACACGCACACACACACGGTGACATGCACACATAAAACAAACGCGGACGCACACATAAAACACACGCATGCATACATAGACATGCACTGACAAACGCACACACACACGGTGACATGCAAACATAAAACACACGCACGCACGAACACATAAAACAAACGCGGATTTTTTTTAGAATAGAATAGAATAGAAAAGCTTTATTCATCCCCAGAGGGGAAACACACTTTCACAACAGCGCAGATTAAAAAAATATATATAGGTTTGTTTGTGATGTGTAGTTATGCGTTTGTGTGCATGTCACTGGTGTGTGTGCGCATGTGTCAGTGTGTGTCTGCGTGTGCGTGCGTGTGTGTGTTTTATGTGTGCATGTCACCGTGTGTGTGTGCGTGTGTCAGTGCATGTCTGTGTGTGCATGCGTGTGTTTAATGTGTGCGTGCGCGTTTGTTTTGTGTGCGTCCGCGTTTGTTTTATGTGTGCGTGCGTGCGTGTGTTTATGTGTGCATGTCACCGTGTGTGTGGGCGTGTGTCAGTGCATGTCTGTGTGTGCATGCGTGTGTTTTAGGTGTGCGTGCGCGTTTCTTTGATGTGTGCGTCCGCGTTTGTTTTATGTGTGCGTGCGTGCGTGTGTTTTATGTGTGCATGTCACCGTGTGTGTGTGCGTTTGTCAGTGCATGTCCGTGTACGCATGCGTGTGTTTTATGTGTGCGTGCGCGTTTGTTTTATGTGGGTGTGCGCATTTGTTTAATGTGTGCGTTCGTGCACAGTAAATTTCCAAGTGTCAAAAAGGAAGTGTTAATGTATTTTAACTATTTCATAGACTGGTTTAACTCTTCCAGATGTAACACAACAACAACAGGTGTAAAACGTGGCTCCTCCCCCTGCAGTGCTGTTGTCAATATCCAGAGTTAAAACCCAGGTGTTATTTATTCAGTGTAAAAAGTGAATGAACACTGTCAAGGGTCAATTTAACAATATTCAGTGTTAATATCTTAATATGCTCCGCCCATTTCAAATGATCCAGAAGTTTCTAGAGTAATTGGACCTCATGGACCACCGCCATGTTTCCATTGGTAAAGACTGTGGTAAGTCTCTCCATCTGCTGACTTATATTTAAATGAATTAAACGATTTATACAATTGTATTCACCGTGACTGTACTACCATTCGCTTTTTAGACTTCTAATGTAGATGAATTGCTATGTGGTTCACCAACATTAAGTTACATTCTATTACTTGTAATGCGGTACAGTTAACCTGCGCAGTGAACACCACGTGTAGACACTTGTAACCAATACCACTATGGATTATTGTGTATATTCGGTTTATGGTGCTCGCTCAAAACAACAGATGTATATGCTGTCTGTACATGCGCGCGCCAGTAAGTACGGTAGTTCATTCCCGCGCCACTCCCCCTCTGTCAGGCTTTAGTTTTTAGTAATGTAACCCAGCCGTTTATTTGTCGTTTTATGTTTCAATTATTTTCACTGGAAGTATATAATTAAACCCAGTTGTTATTTTCGTGTTTTATGTTTTATTACTTTTCAATGCATGTATCGCATCAAGACACTGTCGCTTTAAGACGGCCATTGTTTTTTACCTGCGTTCCACGGATGAGACGCGTGGTGTTCAGATGCTTCAGCGGCTCAGAGACTGAGACACGTGTAAGTAAGTAAGTAAGTAAGTAATATTTATTTATATAGCGCTTTTCGAGACCAGGGTCACAAAGCGCTTTAACAATCAAAAACAATACTCAAAACAGTACATACTTCAAAGATCAAGACAACACCGAGAACAACAAGTTCGAGAAATTCAAGGAAAAGCCTGAACAAATAGAAACGTCTTAAGATGTTTCTTAAAGGAGTCAGTAGACTCCATCAAGCGCAAAGAGAGAGGAAGATTGTTCCAAAGCTTAGGAGCAACAGCCTGAAAAGATTTCTCTCCTCTGGTCCTGAGCCGTGTGCGTGGAACCATCAGTAGATTCTGATCCACAGACCTCAGAGACCGAGCTGGGGTGTAAGGCTGGATCAGATCAGTGATGTAAGGAGGAGCCTGACCATGAATAGCTCTGAAAGTAAGAACCAGAATTTTAAAGTTGATCCTGAAAGAAACTGGAAGCCAGTGAAGAGTTTTAAGGATCGGAGAAATGTGAGTTCTCCTACTTGAGCGGGTCAGAATTCTCGCTGCAGAGTTCTGAATCAACTGCAGACGAGACAGCTCCTTCTTGTTAAGACATGAAAACAAACCGTTACAATAGTCCAGACGAGAAGAAACAAACGCATGGATTACAAGCTCCAGATCATGTTGTGACAACATTTTCCTAAGTTTAGAGATTTTTCTCAGTTGAAGGAAACAGTTTCTGGTCAGTTTTCTGCAGTGTTGAACAAGAGACATGTCTTTATCAAATACAACACCCAGGTTTCTCAGGCTCAGTTTGACAGACTGACCTAAGTCACCCAAGTACTGACTCAACCATGGAATCTTATCATCAGGAGCAATCACCAGAGTTTCAGTTTTGTCCACATTAAGCTGTAAAGTGTGCCAACGCTCCTGCAATTTTACTGAATACACTCGCTTATCACTCCTAGGTGAGCCTAAACAATACGTTTATATTATTGTTTATATTGCTGTGTGTAAATGAATGTTGTGTCGAAGCAGCTATTTAAGTTTTTGTGTGAAACTTGAAGCATTGTTTTATAACTTTATTCAAGTGTATATTTTCGATAGTATTTTATATTGTACTGTTTCACTTTGTTTTGAAAGTAAGTTGCACTTTATATTTTGTTATCGCGTGGTGTTCAGATGCTTCAGCGGCTCAGAGTTCACCGCATCTGTTATTTAACACGCCGATTAAACGTTCGTGCTGTTGTATGGTTAACAAGCGTTGAATGTGTTGAAGGTGCCGTAGCTAAGAATCTTGAATATTAATAAAATAAATCGCCTACCATGACCCACCAATATAGCAAACTTTTTATTGGAATATAAATATATTTTCGTCCTTCAAAATAACAAACAAAATACGTGTGTGAGTTACATTATAATTAAAAAAGCTAAGTTTTAGCGAACTAGCTCTCGTGTTAACGCACCACAGAAAGTTACATTACACGCAATGAAACATTATTTCTGAGTCTTAAAGCAATAATGATATCTTACCTCAATAGACGAGTGACGCGCACCTGATTCCGTCAAGTTATGCACAAACGTGAGGATAAAATGCGATCGATCTTTGTCAACAAGTGTGACGTCATCATCCGGAAGTTGCGTATGCGGCAATTTGAAAACTTTTTAGCTGACGCTAAATTTAAACTAAACTTAACTCGGTCTTTATACAAGCACGCATCTACTATTGTATTCATGGCGCTTTTAAACAAACAAGCACAATATCTCATTGTATTCCTGTGGTGTGACGTCACCGCTGCAGGATCAGTTGATTAGCATGTGTGACGTCACCCCTGCAGACTCGCGATTAATGTTGACAAACGTCACGTAGACGCTCATAATCGCAGCTAAATAAAAAGAAAACATATGTCCATAAACGCAATCTCAATGAAAGCTTCTATTTTCATAGAAAAGCGCACCGGATTATAAAGAGGATCAAGCGAAATAGCACAGACTTTATTTTACTCATTCATAAAACAATGTCAACATTATGGAGTTGAAACACCTAAAAATATACAATATAGTCACTTTTACAGGACCTTTTAAGCATGTTTTAATCCGCGAGAGCTTCTTGACTTCCGCGATGCGTAAACAATCCAAGCTCCAAAAAATTAAAATTAAGCATTTTTACCGATTTATATTCACTCTGTACCTCCTTAAAGTGGTTTGAGGTCGTTAAGCACAATCAGGATTAGAATCACACTGTTGACATTAAACATTTCAAATGAGCTTCATAGTTGTAGAATTACGGTAGCCAAATGAAACAGCGACACGTCACGTTACCAAGGCAACGAAGAGATGGGCGACGCGTCAAATGTAACCCGGGTCGTTTGAATCCGACGTCGGGGGGTGCTCTGTATAATACTGGGTGACCCGTGCGTGTCAATGCGTGCGCGCGTGTCAATGTGCGTCAATACGTGTGTGTCAATGTGCGTCAATGTGCGTCAATACGTGTGTGTGTGTCAATGTGCGTCAATGCGTGCGGGTGTGTCAATGCGTATAGACGTGTGTTTATATGTGTGTACATATATGTGTGTATGTGTATAGACGTGTGTGTGTATATATGTGTGTGTATGTGTATAGACGTGTGTGTATATATATGTGTGTATGTGTATAGACGTGTGTGTGTGTATATATGTGTGTGTATAGACGTGTGTGTATATATATGTGTGTATGTGTATAGACGTGTGTGTATATTTGTGTATGTGTATAGACGTGTGTGTGTGTGTGTGTGTGTGTATATATATATACGTGTGTGTGTTTATATATGTGTGTATGTGTATAGACGTGTGTGTGTGTATATATGTGTGTGTATAGACGTGTGTGTATATATATGTGTGTATGTGTATAGACGTGTGTGTATATGTGTGTATGTGTATAGACGTGTGTGTGTGTGTGTGTGTGTGTGTATATATATATACGTGTGTGTGTTTATATATGTGTGTATGTGTATAGACGTGTGTGTGTATATATATGTGTGTATATGTGTGTATGTGTATAGACGTGTGTGTGTGTATATGTGTGTATGTGTATAGACGTGTGTATATATATGTGTGTATATGTGTGTATGTGTATAGACGTGTGTGTATATATATGTGTGTATGTGTATAGACGTGTGTGTGTATATGTATATGTGTGTATGTGTATAGACGTGTGTGTGTGTGTGTGTGTGTGTGTGTATATACTGTATATATATTGTAACGATCCTGTTTGTTCTGTTCATTAATGTTGCGGGCACTTTAAGAAGGTGAGTCTGTGCGCATGCGCAGTTGTTGTTAGAGAGATTTCGCGTTCAACTAGTGGTGTGAAGAACGAGCGGCGTTGGTTGTGGCCGAAACAATAACCTCTCTGTGAGTACAGCGAACAAAGAAACAATATCTGTGCAAGACAACCGTCTGGTCATGTGTGGAGGACCAAACGTTACATTGGTGTCAGAAGCGACTTTTTCGGACCTGCTCCTGAGGCGAAGCTAACGGTTATTAGCAACGAACTTTGCTAACGAACGTCCCCGGTATGTACGGGAAAGTGAAGAGCGAAAGTGAGGAGATGGACGTTGGTGCGAGACGACGGGACCATGCTCAACAGTTAAGAGACGCTGTGTTACAACTCTCAGAAGAAGAATGTGCGTCAATGCGTGCGCCAATGTGCAGCAACTGGGCTTCATCAAGTATCAAACAGATCACACATCACACCTACCATGATTTTGTTCAATGAGATGAAAACTTATTTGATGTTCAATCCAGTGTTCAGGTTGACTTCAGTGCTTATGTTTTAGTAGAAGTGAAGCTGTGGTGCTTTAGTTTAATACATGGACACAGCACTAAACTTTGTTGTTGGTTGTTAGTTGTTTTTTTAGATTTTGGGATCAACCGTCACTTTTTAGTAATGGGAGAATTATTTCTCTGCACTGTGCGAGTCGTCCCAGAGCCATTGTTCAGCCTGAAGCCAATACGTTTTTAGGTTGAAAAGTTTGCCCCCCTGAAAAAATGTAATGCCCCCCCTTAAATGTTTTTCTGCAGCCGGGTCTGTCAGTGTTATACTAGATCCACTCAGTATAAACTGTTGTCAACATTGAAGTCAAATCATCTCCAGAAATGATACTTTGTGATGAAGTCTTAATGTTAAAAGAGACAAATGTAATAATATCTTTAATGAATCAATTCATGTACATTTATATCAAACCTGCTATTCCCTGCATGATGGGATCAGAAACACTAGAATTCTACTTTCTCGGGACGTTTTAGATTTACAACGACGACATCATTAAAAGTGTGAACTGCAGTCACACTGCAAGTTTATGTCCATAATCCTTAGATATTCTCTCCAAATGAGAACAATTTAACAGAAGAGTTTAACATTACCTTGGCTGTAGTCATGCTCTGTAGACAGAAGCTTCACCTGCACAGGTGATCTCATTAGCTCGTCCTGTCTCTCCACCTGCACGCAAAGCAACTTGTACTCTCTGCTGCCCTCTAGTGTTGCTAAAACGATTTATTATGTCCAATAAACAAACCTACAGAAAGACTTAACAGTGTGGGTCTTTCTTTTTATTTCAAGGGTCCCCATTTTATCTCAAACATCAATATAGCTAATATTTAACACTAATTGGTAAATATCAAACATGTATGCTTCATTACAGTTGAAACAATTGTTCTCTGGTAACAAATATTTATCATTAAACATGTGTGTTCATGTATGATCCATGGCACTCATCATGATGGACAAATATGATGGAAAAACATTCTATTAGTGTCAGTACAGTACACGAGGTTGGAAATCAACCACGCATTTGCGCATGCGTTGTCCACCTACAAGGAGGTTTATAACGGTCAGACGCGGAAGAATCTACGAAACTATCACTGATAGATTCTCAAAAATCATCTGATATTAAATGATCTTTTCTCTCAAGGATAAGGATGTTGAAGGAGTGACGTCACAGTGTCCACTGTTGAAGGATAAGGATGTTGAGTGTCCAGCTGGAAGGAGCACAGGTACATGTTGTGGTTTATTAAAGTCTCTTTTCATTTTATTGACATCGGTAAATGTAACGCTAAGTTTAAGTGAAGGTATCAAGACCTGTCGCCCTTCCCAGCTATCTTCTAAATAATCCACGGAGGAAAAATTCAGAAAAAAAAGTCTTGTATAGATCCAGAGCGGTCCGTAATAGGAACAAAAAAACAAAACAGGCACTCGGGGCGAAGGCAGGGCACTTCTGGAGATCGGGGTCCCAACAGCAACTAAAACAAAAAGACAAAAGGACTCACTTGAGTAAATAAAAGTGCTGACAACGTCAGGAGTATCCAAAGGATTATCCAGTTGTGATTCAAAGGCGAGGAGCGAGATCGAAAGGACAGCCAACCTGGTCTGGAAACGCAATACTCTGGCGAGTTCTTCCGGGTAGAGACGCTCCTTATCAATGGGAAGAACCCGCCACTCCATCATCCCCAGCCGCGCACCTGCCAGCGTCTGTCACTCAAAACACAGGACACATGAAAACGGAAAACCACCTTCAAAATAAAACAAAAGAACATAAGCATGACACTTGTATGTTGATTCTATCAAATGTATTCTGCCTATTTTAAATGTTGACCTTTTTTCTTATAAGAGTAACTGTCAGGAGTCTTGATGTAAAACGTCACTCAAATGTGTCATTTATTTATTTCTCTCACAGGATTCAGAGTCAATGTTCATTGCACAGAATTTCCATCTCCGTCCTGCACTGTCTGTGATGATGGAACTTACATGGACAAATTGAACCGAGAGAAACATGGTTTCAAGTGTCTCGTCTGTACTGAAGGTAAAGTTTGTTCTTCACTAGAATGATGAGTTGGTCAGTATGTAGATGTGATGTAGAATTTGTTATTGACTAACAGGACTGAGAGAGATCAGATCCTGTACCTTCACAGCAAACACCAAGTGTGAACCTCTGGAGGGTTTTTTCTGTGTGGACGGCTCAGTGGACACATGTGTGGCAGCACAGCAACACTCCACATGTGAACCAGGACAGTTCATCATCAGAGCAGGCGAGTTTCACATCCAACATGTGAAATGCAAGAGTGCAGAAACTATAAGACACACACAATGTTCTTCACAGGAACGTCCTCCACAGACACTGAGTGTGGAACCTGCAGTGAAGGAACATTTTCAAATGGAACGTTCACGTCATGTCAGGATCACAAACAGTGAGTGAAGCTTCACAAATGTTTGCTCCAGATGTTTTCTTCTAAACTGTCTCCACTTGTCTTTGTAGATGTTCAACATATCTACGAGAAGGAACTATTTCTTCTGACTCTGTATGTCGAGAAGGTTTGACACCAGGAGAAGTGGCTGGAATTATTGTTGCTGTGATCGTTCTACTGATCACATGTTCTGTAGTTTATTGGTATAAAAAAAGAAAAAGAGGTAAAAAACAAATGCATTCATAAAAATCACATTATTATATTGATTTGTGTTTATCTGGAGTCATTTCCTTGAATTATTTTTCTCCTTAACCAGATGGAAAAGAGTTCAAGAGAAGAAGGAAGGTATGTAAGAATGTTTTTTAGTCATTTATCAAAGTGATTTAATGTTTAAATGTAATGTTGATTAATTTTGCAAATGTCATCACTTGTACAATTAAAATGAATGTCAATTTTGGTTTAATATCTTCAGCACTGCAGTATTTGTGCATCAGAGAAACGATCATTATTTCTTATTAGGAGGTGGCAGTGGGAATGAATGAATGTATGGATTCAACGGAGCATCCGTGAGAATTTCAATTAGTTTGAGCTTTTTTTTTAATCTAAACTGACTTATTTTTTTCTTGTCTTAGATCAATTTATTCATCTGAGAATAAGTCCGATGAAGTGGAACATGTTCCACTGATGGTAGAACCCGGGGAAGACCCAGAATACACTGAAGAAGCATGTTCCTCCACTGGGCTGGAAACACAGGGGGGTCCTCCAGAAAGAGCTGGACGATGTAACTGGGGAGAAGAAAGTATGGACCTCTCTGCTGAAGCTGCTGCCCCCGTGACAAGAATCCAGATAAACAGACCAGAGATAGCAGACGTTGAATATGAACTAATTGGACACGAGGATATTAAAGTAGATTGTTCAGTCATTCAATAGAATGTTTGAGTTTTATACAACATGAAAAATGTGTTCATAAATGATGTGTTCAGTGAACATAACATATTTCTGGCTGTTTTCATTTGCCTGTGTGTGTAGCTTAGTCTGTGATATAGAAAACAGTTTCTGTCAAAGCTTTCATTAATCTCATAAATGGCTGATCAGTTAAACATCAGCCAGGTTTGAGGATGTACTTCACTCCACAGCCGTCAGTGTTGATTGTTCTTTCACTGCCCTTTTTGTGAGGTCACCAAATTCAGACCAGCACAGATGGACAAAACCCAACAGCACATACAAAGCCACTTGAGAAAGGCAATCATCATGGAGGTGTGTACAGTATATCTTTAGTTAGTTCCTCGTATATTGCATCATAAAAGTCTAACCGTTTACATTTTTATGTTTGACAGACTATCCGATACACAGATGTGGGCTGCAGACCAGAACCTCACGTCCATTGTCATGTGCGTGTCAATGTGTGTCAATGCGCGCGTGTGTCAATGTGCGTCAATGCTTGCGCGCGTGTCAATGTGCGTCAATGCTTGCGTGCGTGTCAATGCGTGTGCGTGTGTCAATATGCTTGCGCGCGTGTCAATGTGCGTCAATGCTTGCGCGCGTGTCAATGTGCGTCAATGCGCGCGTGCGTGTCAATGTGCGTCAATGCGCCCGTGCGTGTCAATGCGTGTGCGTGCGTCAATATGCGCGCGAGTGTCAATGTGCGTCAATGCTTGCGCGCGTGTCAATGTGCGTCAATGCTTGCGCGTGTGTCAATGTGCGTCAATGCTTGCGCGTGTCAACACACAACACACGCACGCACACATTAAACAAATGCGCACACCCACATTAAACAAACGCGCACGCACACATAAAACACACGCATGCATACACAGACATGCACTGACAAACGCACACACACACGGTGACATGCAAACATAAAACACACGCACGCACGCACACATAAAACAAACGCGGATTTTATAGGTTTGTTTGTGATGTGTAGTTATGCGTTTGTGTGCATGTCATTAGTGTGTGTGCGCATGTGTCAGTGTGTGTCTGCGTGTGCGTGCGTGTGTGTGTTTTATGTGTGCATGTCACCGTGTGTGTGCGTGTGTCAGTGCATGTCTGTGTGTGCATGCGTGTGTTTTGTGTGCGTCCGCGTTTGTTTTATGTGTGCGTGCGTGCGTGTGTTTTATGTGTGCATGTCACATGAAACAAATGCGCGCACGCACACATAAAACAAATGCGCGCATGCACACATAAAACAAATGCGCGCATGCACACATAAAGCAAATGCGCGCATGCACACATAAAACAAATGCGCGCACGTCACATAAAACAAATGCGCGCACGCACACATAAAACAAATGCGCGCACGCACATATTAAAGAAATGCGCACGCGCACACAAAACAAATGCGCAAGAGCACACAAAACAAATGCGCGCGCACAGATAAAACAAATGCACACGCACACAACACACGCACGCACACATTAAACAAATGCGCACACCCACATAAAACAAACGCGCACGCACACATAAAACACACGCATGCATACACAGACATGCACTGACAAACGCACACACACACGGTGACATGCAAACATAAAACACACGCACGCACGCACACATAAAACAAACGCGGGTTTTATAGGTTTGTTTGTGATGTGTAGTTATGCGTTTGTGTGCATGTCATTGGTGTGTGTGCGCATGTGTCAGTGTGTGTCTGCGTGTGCGTGCGTGTGTGTGTTTTATGTGTGCATGTCACCGTGTGTGTGCGTGTGTCAGTGCATGTCTGTGTGTGCATGCGTGTGTTTTGTGTGCGTCCGCGTTTGTTTTATGTGTGCGTGCGTGCGTGTGTTTTATGTGTGCATGTCACATGAAACAAATGCGCGCACGCACACATAAAACAAATGCGCGCATGCACACATAAAACAAATGCGCGCATGCACACATAAAACAAATGCGCGCATGCACACATAAAGCAAATGCGCGCATGCACACATAAAACAAATGCGCGCACGTCACATAAAACAAATGCGCGCACGCACACATAAAACAAATGCGCGCACGCACATATTAAAGAAATGCGCACGCGCACACAAAACAAATGCGCAAGAGCACACAAAACAAATGCGCGCGCACAGATAAAACAAATGCACACGCACACAACACACGCACGCACACATTAAACAAATGCGCACACCCACATAAAACAAACGCGCACGCACACATAAAACACACGCATGCATACACAGACATGCACTGACAAACGCACACACACACGGTGACATGCAAACATAAAACACACGCACGCACGCACACATAAAACAAACGCGGATTTTATAGGTTTGTTTGTGATCTGTAGTTATGCGTTTGTGTGCATGTCATTGGTGTGTGTGCGCATGTGTCAGTGTGTGTCTGCGTGTGCGTGCGTGTGTGTGTTTTATGTGTGCATGTCACCGTGTGTGTGCGTGTGTCAGTGCATGTCTGTGTGTGCATGCGTGTGTGTGTTTTATGTGTGCATGTCACCGTGTGTGTGCGTGTGTCAGTGCATGTCTGTGTGTGCATGCGTGTGTTTTGTGTGCGTCCGCGTTTGTTTTATGTGTGCGTGCGTGCGTGTGTTTTATGTGTGCATGTCACATGAAACAAATGCGCGCACGCACACATAAAACAAATGCGCGCATGCACACATAAAACAAATGCGCGCATGCACACATAAAACAAATGCGCGCGCGCGCACACAAAACACACGGATGCACACACAGACATGCACTGACACACGCACACACACACGGTGACATGCACACATAAAACAAACGCGGACGCACACAAAACAATGTGCGTCAATGCTTGCGCGTGTCAACACACAACACACGCACGCACACATTAAACAAATGCGCACACCCACATTAAACAAACGCGCACGCACACATAAAACACACGCATGCATACACAGACATGCACTGACAAACGCACACACACACGGTGACATGCAAACATAAAACACACGCACGCACGCACACATAATGCGTGTGTTTTGTGTGCGTCCGCGTTTGTTTTATGTGTGCGTGCGTGCGTGTGTTTTATGTGTGCATGTCACATGAAACAAATGCGCGCACGCACACATAAAACAAATGCGCGCATGCACACATAAAACAAATGCGCGCATGCACACATAAAACAAATGCGCGCATGCACACATAAAGCAAATGCGCGCATGCACACATAAAACAAATGCGCGCACGTCACATAAAACAAATGCGCGCACGCACACATAAAACAAATGCGCGCACGCACATATTAAAGAAATGCGCACGCGCACACAAAACAAATGCGCAAGAGCACACAAAACAAATGCGCGCGCACAGATAAAACAAATGCACACGCACACAACACACGCACGCACACATTAAACAAATGCGCACACCCACATAAAACAAACGCGCACGCACACATAAAACACACGCATGCATACACAGACATGCACTGACAAACGCACACACACACGGTGACATGCAAACATAAAACACACGCACGCACGCACACATAAAACAAACGCGGATTTTATAGGTTTGTTTGTGATCTGTAGTTATGCGTTTGTGTGCATGTCATTGGTGTGTGTGCGCATGTGTCAGTGTGTGTCTGCGTGTGCGTGCGTGTGTGTGTTTTATGTGTGCATGTCACCGTGTGTGTGTGCGTGTGTCAGTGCATGTCTGTGTGTGCATGCGTGTGTTTAATGTGTGCGTGCGCGTTTGTTTTGTGTGCGTCCGCGTTTGTTTTTTATGTGTGCGTGCGTGCGTGTGTTTATGTGTGCATGTCACCGTGTGTGTGGGCGTGTGTCAGTGCATGTCTGTGTGTGCATGCGTGTGTTTTAGGTGTGCGTGCGCGTTTCTTCACCCGATCGGATTGCTGTCTTACCATTGAATGGGCGCAAATCCTTGTATGATCATATCATTCATATGGGCCAGTAGGGCCCTATTCTACCTACGAGCATGTAGAATAGGCTGTTATCAGCTATTCATCTGGTTGACCCAATGTTATTAATGCCCAGTAGGGACAGTAGGTTTGTTAAGGAGCCCACACTCCCCCGCCCCCCTTTTTTTTATTTAGCTAGAATATAAATACCTGAACCACACACGGGGCCGCCACCCGTAAATTTAAACGTCTTGCATCCTCAAATCAACTATTAATTATCACACAGAGACAATGAATACAAAATATATATTGCCTAGCGGGTTGCGATCCCGCGTCCCTGGGGGCAAAACGACAACCGTGGCCGATGCGCTATCGATTGCGCTAAACGCTGACCGCCACTCCAATAAAAATTTGCATTTATGTACACAGCTGCTTTCTTGGACGCAAACCGGAAAGATACGGAAAAACACGAAAGGATACGAAGTACCGGGAAACAGCCTGTGGGCGAATTGTTTAAGCGTCTCAAAGACACGGGACCATGGATGTATTTTACTTGTATAAAGGAATTCCGCTTTCTTCCTCCGTTCATTTAGTTTGGTTCGATCAAAGACGGTTTAGTATCTTTGGATTCATTTCGGGGGTGAGCCTCGCACTCCAGGACAGGAGTGGCTCTGTTTCACCTGTAGGTGATGCCTGCTGTAAAACTGGAAAAAAGACGAACAAGAAGCTCTTTGGAGAGGAGGCGCGTTGGATGCAGGTGTGTATTTGGTGTTCTTCAGTTAATAACGTGATAAAACAAATAATAATGATAACTAAGGGGAAAAGTGACAGTTGCAATCATGACGTCAGTAATGCGTCTTATTTCTGACGTGTGAGTAATACAAACAAATAGATAAGACTGAAAGTTTACGAATATTAGCCCAATTGATGGAATTGCACTGACAATTCAATACAATTTATGTAAAGCACAGATAGACTTTATACCAGATTCAAGGTACACACACACAATAGTTTCCAGCACAAACTAGCTGAAATGAATATGATGTGATCTACTTGGAATACAGTGCCCCTCCCCCATTTATTAGTATGCCAATATGTTTAAGTACAACTTTTAGCAAATGCTTTAACGTAGGTCTAATGCTCGAGCATTATTTTTCAATGTCGTCATATTAATCCTGTTTATTCTTCTTTCTTTCTTTTTTGAATTTGAATAGATGAACATGGTGAGAATCAAGAGAGTGAGACCGTACATTACAGTCAAAAATATACCAACAAGAGGAAGGATAACAGTATCCAGGGCATATTTGAACGCGAGGACCCCCTTGCCCTCAAACCAACTGGCAGAAAGGTCCTGCTTATCAGCTCCACCATCAGCAGCTTGCACCTTGCCACTTGCAGCTGATGAACCTGTAGGGGGTACCAGCACCAGCAAGAAGCAGGGTACGGTGGAAGCTTGGGCCAGGACGAGGGATATACTCCTTGGTGTGAGTTTGGAGCTTTTCTGTCCCTCAGAAAAGGCACCCTGCGCAGTTTGTAGTGTTTCCCTCACCGGTGACACTGACATCTGGCGATGCAATGACTGTAGCAACGAATGTTACTACTGTGAAGCCTGTGTCAAAACCGTACATCAAGGCTCTGCTGCAGTGCATGGTCTTGAAAAGTGGGAGGTTTGTGTTAATAAACACTTTTTCTTCAGTATTTCTCTAACAGTGTTTTTTCAGTTTTCCAAAAAAAATAGAGTGTAGAGAAGTACAGAGAGTACAGAATTGTATATGAGGCTTACAGTATGATATTGATGCCAAATTAACTTTGATGTATTCTGTTTATAACCTTTATCTTGTGGGCACCTATTCTTGTTTTTTTGTACTGTGCACGATAAAGTTTATAATTTCATCTTTATATTTAAGGATGGTGAATTTCACCGGAGAGTTCCAGTAGGCTTTCAGTGGCACTGGACAAGGAAAGATGGCCACCAGTGTGGAACATCCTATGAACGTCAAATACATGTGTTTGATCAGCAAGGTAAGTATTACAGTATATCAGAAACAATCCACCCTGCACAATTGTAAAGTACAACATTTAACAGCTATTCTGTTGTGAATTTTAGGAAGGCTTCATGATGTTTGGATTCAGTTCTGCCACTGTGAATTGGAGGTTGCATCACTTGTACGCTATGGCCTTTGGCCAGCAACAGTGAAGCATCCACAAACTGCCATCTCCATGACACTGCTGGACCTGGTTTGTCGCCTTCAGCTTGAGTGTGGTGCATCACTAAAAGCTGTATGTTCAGCAATTCACTGTTCGTCAGATGCCTCAAAGGTTGGTTAAAAGTAGCTTCTGTTAATATGATTCCTTTCTCACAATCACCATCATATGCAAGTTTGCAATTCAAAAAACACCCTTTTATCATTGACCTATTGTGATTATGATCCCTTTCTGTATAGTGTCTTGACCTGTATGGACTTCTCATAAATGAGTCCTATGAGGAATACAGACACTTCCGATACCAGATGACGACACTGTGCCATCTTGGACCAGACATAACGGATGGAACACACTGTCCTCTCTGTTCCGAGGTAAATGTATACGTGTGCTAAATAAGGGATGTTATACTTAATTCAGTAATTGTTTGTGAAGTGATACATTACACATATCTTATTTTCTTTATCAACACAATAACAAACAACTAGTCAAATGATAGCATCTGAAAGATCGTTATTCTAGCATATTAGAACAAATGTTCCACTGAACTGGCATTTTTACTATTGCTGCTATATAACTGAATTTGCATCTCTGGTTTCAAAATCAAGAATGACAAATATAATCTGTTATAATGTGTAGTTGGAAAGCTGTTACAGATGCCTAATGACACAGTTTATACTCTGACTGTCACTTATTGTAGAGTGATGGCTGTCTGATTGTTGCGGCTGATGGACTGTTTGGACTTCCAAGGAAAAAATCATCTGGAAGTAGCCTTGAGGCCCCCAAGCACTCCAACCGGTTCTTCTGCCCCCAGGACGTTGTTGATGCTTTTACTAAAGAAAAGCAGCATCCTTCTGAGCAGGTAAAGTTGGTACATTGTTGTTTAATACCTTCCACTTTCATTACTGGGTTATAGAAATGTAATGTTAATGCAGCATAGATGTATCCATAGTTTATGTTCACACATTTACCCTAAATAAGTAAGTATCTTTTTAGGACATGTGATCAAGTAGGGATCTGACCGTGTAATTTGAAAAAATGATGCATGCCCAGCAATGTTGATATAAACATATGCACCAACTTTTACAGGGTTGTGTCAGCTTTCAAGCAGGCAATGCCCTCCGGTCAAAGGTGAAGAACTCCAAATTGGATGAAACTGGTGTTTTTGGCTTATCCTGTAAGCATGAACACCCACGTCGCTTTCTGAGCCTGAAGAGAGGTGAAAGGTAAATCCAAAGCTTTCACATGACAATGTTTTGTTATTTTGGCCTGTTTAATATACAGTATTTGTTTTTCTCTTTTAGCCTTTCAAATGCAGCTTACCTGCTAAAGGAACTGCAAGAGCAGTTTGGGGCAAACAAAAAAATTGTATTCATGTATGATATTGCATGCAAATTGAAACCTCACCTACAGGTAATTCTTTATGCATCTTTTATTGCTTGTCTTCCAATTATAGAGAGACCTAATTACAACTTATAAATCTATGTATATATTAGAAAATGATATACATTATTTATCTTGCAGAAGTTTTATCCTGATCTTGTGGCAAAGACTAAATTTGCTGTTCCTGCATTCCATGCTTATGGACATGATGTTGCTTGTCAGGTTGCCATCCTAATTTTTTGATTGATTTTTGTTTTTGTTAGTGACTATTAAAAGTTGTGACCAGTAGTGTACAACTTTTTTTCTGTTTTGAATCTGTTTTGTAGATTTCCTACAGCTGTAGGAATGTTGAAGGTGCAGGTTTAGCTGATGGGGAACAACTGGAACGACTGTGGTCATACCTTCGCCGTTTTGGTAAGGTGACCAAAGAAATGACACCTTCCCACAGAGTCGATCTGCTGACTGATGCTTTGCTGCACTACAGTTCAAAGATAAGGAAGAGCCAAGGTAAAGTTGTAATGTGTTAGTGACTTTCTCTCATTTCATGTTATACATGTTCTTTGAAGATGCTTAAACAATGTACAAACAACCCTGTAAGCAGTTGTTATCTTAATCTGTTTAATCAATTTAGTTAGATTTTGTCCGCTTTGTACAATAATTGACAGACTCTGAAGTCAAATAGGACAATATTATAATGTCTTACTTTGGATTTCTTGACTCCATTTCAAGCAAAAGCCCTGGTTCTCAAAGCTACAAAGGTCAAGTCAGTTGAGGAGGAAGCAAATACAAAGATGACTGAAATAATGAAAAATACAGGTAAGACACAAAATGTTGAAGGTTTTAACCGAGTAATGTATTAACTTAATATAAATGTATTAATGATCACTACACTTTAAGGGTTCTTAACGGATCCTTAAAAAATCTTAAAAGACATTGAGTTCATTAATCCTAAAACAAAAAACAGTGCCTTAATTGAACCCCTATTCATGCAGCAGTCACTTTACCGTCAACCGTATAGGAAGGTATTGAAGTATGTCATGTTTTTGTCTCAAGGCCTCACACTGCAAGACATACAAGTCTGGACAAACCAATATCGGACAGAGGCCAAGCGGTCGCCAGACTGGACCTGGGAAGAGGACTATGTGCAAAAACTAATGGAGCATCAAGAGCTGTGAGTTTTTACAGCAAAATATATTAGATATTCTAATTGTCTGTGAAGATATTACAAATAACTGAATTACTATATTATGTGTTGAACCACTAGTTTAACCAGCAGCACAGTTTACCCTCTGCAACAAAACAAGACACACAATCATGAATGCAGTATGCAGACTGCAATTACAGTATTATTTATGTTGTTTACAACTCCCTGTTTTTCCCAGACAAGTCTTGAGGAGTTTGACTGCCAGCAGGACTTGTGATGTCACAACACATCTTGATAAGTAAGTCACTTCACTTGGATCCATGGATGTGAGGGTGAACAATGATGGTGTTGATATTAACTGTAAATATGCAAGTCTTTATCAGGTAAATAAAAACCTGTAGTTCAAGAATTAAATATTTTCAAAACAAGCCTACAGATACCTTGTTCCTACTCAGACTTTCAAATAAAGTGTCATCTGTATTTATACGGAAATTGATTTTATCTCAATCCATTCATCAATAAGATTTACTTGCATAACCAAGACATGTATTTATTTATGTACAACTTTCAGATTAGAGAAGAAATTAAAAACAATTGAGAAGCTACATGGCCTTGGAGAAAGATGGATTCTGACAAGTGAACCATGCTTGCACATCCAAAGTGTAATAGAAGACAAGAAAAGACAGAACTCACTGCAGGCCATGTATCGACTTGCCTTAGAGCGGAGGTTTCTCTGTGGCCTTGTGAGAAAATATGCAGGTACAGTTGGAATATAAAATGTTACATGTGGTTATTGTTTTCTCCATTCATGAAATTGAATCAACCATTGTTTTGCAGATGGACAGAAAATGGCAATTCGACTTTCAAAGAAGATCTCTTCAATTTGCCAGAAGATTAAGCTTAAACTGAAAGAGTTCAACATTGCAGCCAGAGCAGTCAACCAGCCACATGCCCTCGAGTACAATGACGTAATTCAAATCGATAATCCTATTTGGTCAACCCTGACTACTGGAGAAACTGACAACATGCCAGTTAAACAGCAGCTGTTTGTGTTGTGGAATACAGCAAGAAGGGCAGATGAAGAAAAGGCATACTTGCTGGTGGACTGCAAATCGGCGACAAAGTTCTACGAAAAGCAGCTAATGGAAATTGACAGACACTCCCAGCCAGAAGGGCATTCTTCAAATAGACAGGACAGAGGCGCAACTGCAGCTTTGCAGAGTAAGAGAAGAGAGTTTTCCAGATATCTCTCACAGTTTAGTAGTCTCCTTACATCACTGACCACAGATGACTGTGGTGTTAATTCTGTGACCGATACAGACTCGGACTCGGATGAAGAGGATGATGTTGAGTCTGAAGAGGAAGGGGATGATTCGGAGGATGAATGGCAATAGAGACAATAAGTTTGTTTTTAAAAAGATAACCCTCATTCAATTAATAAATATTAATTATAATTAATATAACAATTAATAATATAATTATAATATAATAATATAATATAATATAATTATAATAATTAATTAATATAATAATATAATTAATTAATACATATTAATTAACATATAAATAAATATTACTTACTTACTTACCTACTTACTTACTCATTGCAGGCTTCATCAAAAACAAATGCACATGGCCAGGCGACGGTTAGCAAAAAATAGGAAATGCAACCGGACATGCATAGTTCCCCTTTAATGCAGTCCATAGAGTTTCCCCAAACACGCATTTCACTAACAAAGTTCTATTTTTGAATCTTATCTACTCTGACAATGCATGAAGGTAGTCCACACCTTTATCAGATTTCATCTTCTTCACTTGGATAGAATCCCAAGCTCACTTTTGTACATATGTATCATTGTAAGATTCTAGGGTGAGTGCTTTTCATTCATTGTTGACACTTGTTTGACACATGTGAATAAGGTTTTGAAGGTGCTTTTCCACAGGCAATGAACTGTTTTGTGATAAGGTAATTTAATTCTATATTTTGAACAATTAAACAAACCAAAAATACAAGTGACCAATAAAAACAAATTAACTTCAACAAACTTGTCTGATTATTCTATGAACCTTCCACTATCACTGGCAAGGTAGGCCTAGCCCTGACTATTATGTAGTTATGCTGCTATAATCTTAGACTGCACTGGGGGACACAACCGGTTACATGGAGGCTTTCACCTCGGTTTACTGCCATTTTGAAGGTACAGGATGCTTCAGGCCTTTGAGGCAAACTGTGGGTTATACAAATAAACTTGCCTTCTGTTCACAAATGAGGGCAGGTTTATGGTGATCACACGTGTTGTTATAACCATTTTACCATGACAACAAATGGAACTAACTTACCATGCCATTACCTCAGGTAACTGTTAACTGTAAAACTATGTGTTGCAGTGCATGGAATTTAGTTTACTCCGATCGGTTTGGTTTTTCTCTGTGTTGAAGATAAAATATACAAAATATGTCATTTCTTTCTCCATAGTGCAGTCCATATTTCATTTGTGCACATGACAACACAGCCCTGACATCAACACACACATGTCCAACTCACTCCTGGCATGTTTCACAGCAGTGAACACAAAAAACGTGCGTTCACGTGAAAAAAGGACTACAAATATGGCCGCCGTGCTGTACATGAATGTATGGCCTTGACTTGGGAACTGTAGTTTTTACATACAAAGTAATTTTTCTTAATTTGAAGATATAATAATATATAACTGACCTTAATTTTAGGTGTCTGCAAACACTTCAGATAGATTATTGATAGAATTTTTTCAGAAAAAAAAAAAATGATCATTTTATGCATTTATCACTGAATTATGAATTAAAACACTCAATAAATATTAAAACAGTGCTCATAGTATAGTACAGCTCCAGAGCCTTTCAGAAATGTAAGTGCCACAACCAGATACTCTTCTATTGATAAACTGTGAGCGTTTAAAGGTGTGCATTTCTTGAGATTCCAAGGTCACTCCCTCTGCCATGGGTCAGCGTATCACCTTCATATTCATAGGGGTCACTCAGCATGATGAGACCTTTCAAAAGATGTATTTATATTAGCTCTGCGATAAAGTTTACATTTTCCATAACTTTCTTGTATACATTGTGGGAGACTTTCAAACTTACTAGACTAAACTCCTGTGAACCATGGAATGTCCTCTTCTTGACCCCTCACTTGTGAACAAAGCAACAGTTCTATCAATGGAGTCCGAAAACTATATGTGCTTAAAAAGTGCTTAAGAGTGCTGACAGAACATGTATTCCTGGAGGATGCTCTAATCGATGGTGATGAAGATCTGGAAAAATGTAAACTTTATCGCAGAGCTAATATAAATACATCTTTTGAAAGGTCTCATCATGCTGAGTGACCCCTATGAATATGAAGGTCATACGCTGACCCATGGCAGAGGGAGTGACCTTGGAATCTCAAGAAATGCACACCTTTAAACGCTCACAGTTTATCAATAGATGAGTATCTGGTTGTGGCACTTACATTTCTGAAAAGCTCTGGAGCTGTACTATAGTATGAGCACTGTTTTAACATTTGTTGAGTGTTTTAATTCATAATTCAGTGATAAATGCATTAAATGATCATTATTTTTATTTTTTTTGAAGAAATTCTATCAATACTCACTTTGAAGTGTCCGCAGACCCCTACAATTAAGGTCAGTTATATAATATTATATCTTTAAATGAAGAAAAATGACTTTGTGTGTAAAAACTACAGTTCCCAAGTCAAGGCCATACATTCATGTTAAGCGCGGCGGCCATATTTGTAGTCATTTCTCACGTGAACGCAAACATCTTTTTCTGTACACTGCTGTGAAACATGCCAGTAGTGAGTTGGACAGTTGGACATGCGTGTGGTGATGAAGGTCACCACACATTGAAGGTGAAGAAGACCTGCTGAGGTGAAGAATCAGATAATCCTGATTGGGGCCCACAAGACCTTTGTTTTCCTTGGCCATCAGACTCTGACAAAATAAGTTTGTTTTACCTTCATGTATGAGCAAGGTCAGAGGTCACAGATATTACACAGGCTGGTTTTTGACACCTACATGTCTTGATGATGGTGATGAGAATACCTTTATGTCTTGATAACACCTTCATGTCTTGTCTTCCGATGGGGCGCCCAAGACACTTCAGGCTTTACAATTTACGATTCATGTTGATGCTCACTTCAAGACATGTAACGATGTTTTAATTATCAATGTCATCTTCATGGATTGGGAGAAAAATTATGGATTTAACTTCTGAGTTAAAGAGAACACATTTTCATATGGGCAGTAATACATCTTTGGAATAGAAATGTCGAAAAACATGCTGATGACAACTATGTCATCTGTTGAGGAAGGGGTATGCGAAAGTATCAGATAAAGGGACAGTCCCCAGGAAACCGTGGGCATCTGGTCACCCTTCTTCATATTAATACCTGTTAACATCATTCACTGACACAGCGTGTGAAATTGCCAATTGCAGCTACTGTATTCCTTGCCTTGGATGGTCCTAGATGATCAAGACTGTTTATTATTTTTTCGTGTAAATACATGCCTGCATAAAGTTTGCGTTTCACGTACAAATCTCTAAAAGGTCAGTGGTGTGGTGGCCCCATGACCTCCACTAAGGTGTGGTGCTGTCTTCTTTTTTGTCAGGGTTGTGGTTTCCGGTCGGCTCACGGGAGATTAGAGGCAGCTGGCCAGTGTCTTCAACCTCCTTGTTGTGGTCTGAGGCCTTTGCCACTGCATGGCATGTTGTGCAAAGAGAAGGTAGATGCATATACTTCATATAGGATGCATGGATTATTAGATGATGGATGCAGTAAAGGGAGCCAGCATGGATCCCAATGTTTTCCCTATAACCAGTCAAAAAGCTGTTAGTTTAGCTCTAAACAGAACTACTACAAGTGTGTGCTGTCTGTATTTGGCTGTGGATGCTCCCACATGCAAGTATACTCACCTTAACTCTTGACACTCTCACTGGCCAGAAAATATGTTTTTTGTCATTTGTTCAATCTGTGAATCAACCTTCTTATATTGTACTCATGGACGCACTTATTATTTGAAAATGTGCACAAATGTTAAATAACGTTCTTAAAAAAAATACTGCTTTTAAGCCCAAGTACTTTACTGTGCTATAGTAAATATCGTTATAAATTCCAAGAAAAAAAGGAAACAATTTTTATGTGAGCAATAAAAAACCATTTATTGGTGACATTTAGCACACCTTTTCCTCTTGAACCCACACGCAGTGTGTGACCATCCATTGCAGACACAGCACTTTGACCAAGATCGCCACTTTTTCTTTGTATTCTTCTCCGGGTCGTAAAAATCTCCTCCACAAACAGTGCAGGCATCGCTTGTACCTTAGAATGTAAACCATATAAGTATCAGTTCATTCTACTACTTCATGACTAGAACATGATACATTCTTGGATTTATTGTTACTTCAAGTATTTGTTTTATAGTAGTTCACTATCCATAATGTCATCATTGTCATAAACTGAAATACATCAAGCACAGACATGTAGATGAATAATAATAATAATAACTCTCACTTATATAGCACTTTACTATGCTTACTCAAAGAGCTTACATTGACTATCTTTCATTCATGCCATACTCTGTGGTGGAAACACAGCTGCCCTGGGGTAGACTGACAGCAGCGAGGCTGCCATATTGCGCCATCGACCCTTCTGACCACCAACACACTCACACTCATCTTAACATTCACACAGGCAAATGTGTACCTTCGATACTGGTAACAGCTTCAGCAACAGCTACCTCAGCAGAGGAATGTTGGGGCCTTGCTGCTGAACCTAATTATAAAGATGTATATAAAGTGCAGATGTCTTTGCTTTACATATATTCATTAGGTACCATGTACACAGACATAGACACAGACATGAAGACAACAGTAGTGTCATAATCACATTGCACACACTGTAATGCATTACATTGTAAACTTTCTCAGTTGCTGTCACTAGATTCCCTAAGAAGATTCCCTCACTAGAAGATGTTCATGATGTGACACGGAACACGCAAATGTGCTGCTTATGGGTGAATAATTAGAAATACTGTATGTGTGTTCAATTTTTAGCTATTGTGTGTAAAACATGACAGCTGTGTTGGAAATGTGTGTATAATGTTGTACGTATTTTAGATTTATAAAGTGTCTCACAGTGTGCAGCGACTGAGAATGTGTTTAAGGTTTGTACTTGTTTGGCCAAAAGAGAGATTGATTCAAAAAATGACTTCAGGTCACAGGGAGAATTTGGTTCGGAGAATGGGGTTTAGGTTTTTAGCAACTGAGAAAAACTGTAACACATAAAAAGGCCACAAAAGTTTTGTTAGGAACTTACCGTAGTCAAAAATAGAATCAAAGATTTCTTGCACTGTCTGTTGTGATGTGTCTAGATGGTTGACAAAAAAGGCGGGCTTCAAGGTATTGCTTGTGCAGGCTACATAAACTAGGCATTAACGTCTCTTTTACCTTGTGGTGTACATTCCTTTGTTTCCATTGGTGGTAGTGGTGGTGTTGGTGTTAGTTCTTTCTCTTTTTCTACTGATGTCAAAGAACCACAACAATCTACAGTTAAACATGTTGCATAAAGTTATACACATATTGCTTTTACTTTTATTACTGCATTGACAAAAAAAGAACATGTTAAGAAGCAGTATACATTCAATCAAGTTCTAATATACTTAGGTATAGTGCTGTTTGTCCTAAGGTTTCAGGCGGGCTAGAGCCAATCCTATCTGTCATGTAATGTACAGCCTGGAAAGGTTGCCAGTCAAATATAGATTAAACAAATACACTAATGGCCACATCTTTAGACAATTGAGTGTGTCTTTAGATTGTTGGAAAGGCCACTTTACCTTAAAAAAAGTCATGCACAAATGGGAAGAACATGCAAAGCAAGACCTTCTAGGTGAGAGGTGACTGAGATACTGCACTACCTTAGTTATTCAATATATTCACCACAATTTTAATAAGTTTTCACTGATCGGCTTTTATGTCATACCTTGTGGTACAGTTTGGACTGCATCCACTTGAGGCGATTCTGGTGAAACAGGGAACACATTTACGAAGGGTTACAGTCAAATATAATTCATGGACTACTCTTTATAATAGCAAGAAGACAAACTTACTTGGCAAACTAACTTGGAATGATATTTGATCTGCAGCCTTCAAGATCATTGTCAGCTGCTTGCGCCCATAAAATGAAGGCTTCCTTAGTGTGAGGTCAGTTGGGAACCCTTGAATCCCTAAAACCAGTGTCTGGTTCGCCAGCGCCTGGTATGGCAGTCTTCCAGAGCCACCTGCAGCAACTTTAAAAGATAAAATCAAAACCATTAGGTCAAGTTTACTTTTGAGAAGCTGAAAAAAATGTGTGAATGTATGCTTTAAGGTCAAATTGAGCCCAGCATAAAACATTTCCAACAGGAATATGTTATTATGACTAGAGCATTTCATATAATATACAACTTCAACAGATATTTACATGAGAAAGAATAAAGAAAACAAGCAAAACATTTAGAAATGACCTGCTACAGTTTTTAATCAGTCAATCATTAAAAGGCAAAGTATACAGCATAGTGGTCAGGGCCAGGTTATATCTATATCAAATTTCAGACTGAGGTGATCTCAATGACTGTTGATTATTGTTGTTATGCTGACAAGCATTGCTGTTCGGCAATCTACAGTCAATCTTTTTTTTTTTAAATCATTGTTAAATTTTATCTTTAACTTTATCATTTTTGCAGGAAAGAGAACTTACTATATTTCTCGTTGAATAAGTCCTGGACTTTCTTCACCAGGTCATGGACAGACTCCACAGGAGATGGTGAATAGCAGCTTGCTAAACATATGTACACGGAAAATGTTGATTTCAATATCAATTTAAACACAAGTTGGATTAATCCAGTGGACCCAAGTGACAAAACATGTTTGAGACAGTAGAGTATGATGGTACACACAGATGAAAGCTTGGAGTCAATAGTGAAGACAATGCTTTTACAAGGACAAGACACAAATGCCATTTCTATAATATATATTACCTGAAATTGTATGAGCAAACGTATTTGCTGTGTCCGTTTCATTCAGGAAGCCTTTAGCATTTTTGCTGGAGAACTGAATTACTGATGACACAGGACTCAGGCAGTCGATAGATAATGCAACAGTTTCCACACCTAACTCCTCCAATTTGGACACCTTCACCACAACAAAATAAAATACATCTCATACTAAGGATCAGTAGAGTAAATGTCAGAATATTAAAGAAAATCAAGGTGCAAAGAAAATAATTTAAAATCTATCCGAGCCAATTTTACCACTGAACTCAAATCGTGTTCTGCGTTACTGTATATTTAAACAGGGCTACAAAAACTCACTCAAGCAAATCTGCCTCAATGCAACACCTCACTGAGTACAGTACAAAATACAGTCTCACATACCTCAAACCTAAGCCGGTGTATGTGCCTCTTAATTTTCAGGGCCCTCATTTCAGGACTTAAGTCCTTAGGTGTGGCCTTTAAAGCTGCTGCCTCCTGCTCATACCTCTCCCTGTCTTCTTGCCCTAAACTTGACCACTCTTTTACATCTTTCAGGGTACCTGGGATAAAAGTTTAGATCATTAATCCGGATTATCTTTGCTCACAACAAAGATGTGTACAGAAAATGTATCTCAAGTAAGAGTATCTAGACTATGGCTGTTAGACAAAAGTTCCAAAATAACTAATGTAAAACCTTTCCAACATGCTAAGTGGATAGTAATGCCATGCAGTTACAAAAATGTCTCCCTTTAAATGAAGAAAATACAGAATTTGCTATATATAATATATGTCAAAATGACTTACCTTTTTCTTTTAAGACATCCCTGCAAAAGAGATTATATGCGGACAAATCCCTTGTCAGCAATTTGGCTTTAGGTGGATTAGAGGCACTGTTGATAGCCCTCCTACGATTCCCAATCCAGTTCTGAAAGAAAAATATAATTTTACCTCTGTTATTACCTGTTTAAAATAATTCAAACCCCACTATTTCTTCATGTCAGTATGAGCTGCTATTCTCAAACTTATAAATAGTTAAAGGGATAGTTACGTCTTCTTTTGAAGTGTGTGGTTCTATGAGGACTCAAGGAGAATAGATAGATGTATATTGCAGATATTATACTAATGGGACATGTGTACACCATACAACCGCACTTCAAAAACCAGAAGTGTCCCCTTAACTACTCATCATTTTGATAATTTGTAAAAATAAACCAGACCTCTATTATACTGGTATCCAAACCAGTTGCAGAGCAAGCCTCTATGATGAGTGGTGATCCAACTCGGGTCATTCCCCTCTCATAAAAAGAACGGAGCATTGCCCTGGTCTCATTGTCCATTTTTGTTCGTTCTGTTGACAACAAAAGAGAAGAACATTTAAATACTTAGAAATACTTTTTTTATTCGGCTGTGGGGAAAAACTGTCAAGAAAAAACGAACTAGTGCACGGATGAATACAGAAATCATACTGTCTACGCATTGTTTACCTTAATTCAACATCACTTCTGAAATATGTCTAATTTCTTATCTTCTTCTTAAATACCAGGTGATGACTTAGTTTGCAAATGTACACTTACCTCTAATTTTCTCAGCCATGATGAGCCTGAATGAACGCAGAAAGATAAGGTTCAGCTCAGCATAATGGCGTTAGGCAATTTCAATTTGTTCTAAAAGTTGTACTTAAACATATTGGCATACTAATAAATGGGGGAGGGGCACTGTATTCCAAGTAGATCACATCATATTCATTTCAGCTAGTTTGTGCTGGAAACTATTGTGTGTGTGTACCTTGAATCTGGTATAAAGTCTATCTGTGCTTTACATAAATTGTATTGAATTGTCAGTGCAATTCCATCAATTGGGCTAATATTCGTAAACTTTCAGTCATATCTATTTGTTTGTATTACTCACACGTCAGAAATAAGACGCATTACTGACGTCATGATTGCAACTGTCACTTTTCCCCTTAGTTATCATTATTATTTGTTTTATCACGTTATTAACTGAAGAACACCAAATACACACCTGCATCCAACGCGCCTCCTCTCCAAAGAGCTTCTTGTTCGTCTTTTTTCCAGTTTTACAGCAGGCATCACCTACAGGTGAAACAGAGCCACTCCTGTCCTGGAGTGCGAGGCTCACCCCCGAAATGAATCCAAAGATACTAAACCGTCTTTGATCGAACCAAACTAAATGAACGGAGGAAGAAAGCGGAATTCCTTTATACAAGTAAAATACATCCATGGTCCCGTGTCTTTGAGACGCTTAAACAATTTGCCCACAGGCTGTTTCCCGGTACTTCGTATCCTTTCGTGTTTTTCCGTATCTTTCCGGTTTGCGTCCAAGAAAGCAGCTGTGTACATAAATGCAAATTTTTATTGGAGTGGCGGTCAGCGTTTAGCGCAATCGATAGCGCATCGGCCACGGTTGTCGTTTTGCCCCCAGGGACGCGGGATCGCAACCCGCTAGGCAATATATATTTTGTATTCATTTAATTTGTCTCTGTGTGATAATTAATAGTTGATTTGAGGATGCAAGACGTTTAAATTTACGGGTGGCGGCCCCGTGTGTGGTTCAGGTATTTATATTCTAGCTAAATAAAAAAAAGGGGGGCGGGGGAGTGTGGGCTCCTTAACAAACCTACTGTCCCTACTGGGCATTAATAACATTGGGTCAACCAGATGAATAGCTGATAACAGCCTATTCTACATGCTCGTAGGTAGAATAGGGCCCTACTGGCCCATATGAATGATATGATCATACAAGGATTTGCGCCCATTCAATGGTAAGACAGCAATCCGATCGGGTGGTTTCTTTGATGTGTGCGTCCGCGTTTGTTTTATGTGTGCGTGCGTGCGTGTGTTTTATGTGTGCATGTCACCGTGTGTGTGTGCGTTTGTCAGTGCATGTCCGTGTACGCATGCGTGTGTTTTATGTGTGCGTGCGCGTTTGTTTTATGTGGGTGTGCGCATTTGTTTAATGTGTGCGTTCGTGCACAGTAAATTTCCAAGTGTCAAAAAGGAAGTGTTAATGTATTTTAACTATTTCATAGACTGGTTTAACTCTTCCAGATGTAACACAACAACAACAGGTGTAAAACGTGGCTCCTCCCCCTGCAGTGCTGTTGTCAATATCCAGAGTTAAAACCCAGGTGTTATTTATTCAGTGTAAAAAGTGAATGAACACTGTCAAGGGTCAATTTAACAATATTCAGTGTTAATATCTTAATATGCTCCGCCCATTTCAAATGATCCAGAAGTTTCTAGAGTAATTGGACCTCATGGACCACCGCCATGTTTCCATTGGTAAAGACTGTGGTAAGTCTCTCCATCTGCTGACTTATATTTAAATGAATTAAACGATTTATACAATTGTATTCACCGTGACTGTACTACCATTCGCTTTTTAGACTTCTAATGTAGATGAATTGCTATGTGGTTCACCAACATTAAGTTACATTCTATTACTTGTAATGCGGTACAGTTAACCTGCGCAGTGAACACCACGTGTAGACACTTGTAACCAATACCACTATGGATTATTGTGTATATTCGGTTTATGGTGCTCGCTCAAAACAACAGATGTATATGCTGTCTGTACATGCGCGCGCCAGTAAGTACGGTAGTTCATTCCCGCGCCACTCCCCCTCTGTCAGGCTTTAGTTTTTAGTAATGTAACCCAGCCGTTTATTTGTCGTTTTATGTTTCAATTATTTTCACTGGAAGTATATAATTAAACCCAGTTGTTATTTTCGTGTTTTATGTTTTATTACTTTTCAATGCATGTATCGCATCAAGACACTGTCGCTTTAAGACGGCCATTGTTTTTTACCTGCGTTCCACGGATGAGACGCGTGGTGTTCAGATGCTTCAGCGGCTCAGAGACTGAGACACGTGTAAGTAAGTAAGTAAGTAAGTAATATTTATTTATATAGCGCTTTTCGAGACCAGGGTCACAAAGCGCTTTAACAATCAAAAACAATACTCAAAACAGTACATACTTCAAAGATCAAGACAACACCGAGAACAACAAGTTCGAGAAATTCAAGGAAAAGCCTGAACAAATAGAAACGTCTTAAGATGTTTCTTAAAGGAGTCAGTAGACTCCATCAAGCGCAAAGAGAGAGGAAGATTGTTCCAAAGCTTAGGAGCAACAGCCTGAAAAGATTTCTCTCCTCTGGTCCTGAGCCGTGTGCGTGGAACCATCAGTAGATTCTGATCCACAGACCTCAGAGACCGAGCTGGGGTGTAAGGCTGGATCAGATCAGTGATGTAAGGAGGAGCCTGACCATGAATAGCTCTGAAAGTAAGAACCAGAATTTTAAAGTTGATCCTGAAAGAAACTGGAAGCCAGTGAAGAGTTTTAAGGATCGGAGAAATGTGAGTTCTCCTACTTGAGCGGGTCAGAATTCTCGCTGCAGAGTTCTGAATCAACTGCAGACGAGACAGCTCCTTCTTGTTAAGACATGAAAACAAACCGTTACAATAGTCCAGACGAGAAGAAACAAACGCATGGATTACAAGCTCCAGATCATGTTGTGACAACATTTTCCTAAGTTTAGAGATTTTTCTCAGTTGAAGGAAACAGTTTCTGGTCAGTTTTCTGCAGTGTTGAACAAGAGACATGTCTTTATCAAATACAACACCCAGGTTTCTCAGGCTCAGTTTGACAGACTGACCTAAGTCACCCAAGTACTGACTCAACCATGGAATCTTATCATCAGGAGCAATCACCAGAGTTTCAGTTTTGTCCACATTAAGCTGTAAAGTGTGCCAACGCTCCTGCAATTTTACTGAATACACTCGCTTATCACTCCTAGGTGAGCCTAAACAATACGTTTATATTATTGTTTATATTGCTGTGTGTAAATGAATGTTGTGTCGAAGCAGCTATTTAAGTTTTTGTGTGAAACTTGAAGCATTGTTTTATAACTTTATTCAAGTGTATATTTTCGATAGTATTTTATATTGTACTGTTTCACTTTGTTTTGAAAGTAAGTTGCACTTTATATTTTGTTATCGCGTGGTGTTCAGATGCTTCAGCGGCTCAGAGTTCACCGCATCTGTTATTTAACACGCCGATTAAACGTTCGTGCTGTTGTATGGTTAACAAGCGTTGAATGTGTTGAAGGTGCCGTAGCTAAGAATCTTGAATATTAATAAAATAAATCGCCTACCATGACCCACCAATATAGCAAACTTTTTATTGGAATATAAATATATTTTCGTCCTTCAAAATAACAAACAAAATACGTGTGTGAGTTACATTATAATTAAAAAAGCTAAGTTTTAGCGAACTAGCTCTCGTGTTAACGCACCACAGAAAGTTACATTACACGCAATGAAACATTATTCTTAAAGCGATAATGATATCTTACCTCAATAGACGAGTGACGCGCACCTGATTCCGTCAAGTTATGCACAAACGTGAGGATAAAATGCGATCGATCTTTGTCAACAAGTGTGACGTCATCATCCGGAAGTTGCGTATGCGGCAATTTGAAAACTTTTTAGCTGACGCTAAATTTAAACTAAACTTAACTCGGTCTTTATACAAGCACGCATCTACTATTGTATTCATGGCGCTTTTAAACAAACAAGCACAATATCTCATTGTATTCCTGTGGTGTGACGTCACCGCTGCAGGATCAGTTGATTAGCATGTGTGACGTCACCCCTGCAGACTCGCGATTAATGTTGACAAACGTCACGTAGACGCTCATAATCGCAGCTAAATAAAAAGAAAACATATGTCCATAAACGCAATCTCAATGAAAGCTTCTATTTTCATAGAAAAGCGCACCGGATTATAAAGAGGATCAAGCGAAATAGCACAGACTTTATTTTACTCATTCATAAAACAATGTCAACATTATGGAGTTGAAACACCTAAAAATATACAATATAGTCACTTTTACAGGACCTTTTAAGCATGTTTTAATCCGCGAGAGCTTCTTGACTTCCGTGATGCGTAAACAATCCAAGCTCCAAAAAATTAAAATTAAGCATTTTTACCGATTTATATTCACTCTGTACCTCCTTAAAGTGGTTTGAGGTCGTTAAGCACAATCAGGATTAGAATCACACTGTTGACATTAAACATTTCAAATGAGCTTCATAGTTGTAGAATTACGGTAGCCAAATGAAACAGCGACACGTCACGTTACCAAGGCAACGAAGAGATGGGCGACGCGTCAAATGTAACCCGGGTCGTTTGAATCCGACGTCGGGGGGTGCTCTGTATAATACTGGGTGACCCGTGCGTGTCAATGCGTGCGCGCGTGTCAATGTGCGTCAATACGTGTGTGTCAATGTGCGTCAATGTGCGTCAATACGTGTGTGTGTGTCAATGTGCGTCAATGCGTGCGGGTGTGTCAATGCGTATAGACGTGTGTTTATATGTGTGTACATATATGTGTGTATGTGTATAGACGTGTGTGTGTATATATGTGTGTGTATGTGTATAGACGTGTGTGTATATATATGTGTGTATGTGTATAGACGTGTGTGTGTGTATATATGTGTGTGTATAGACGTGTGTGTATATATATGTGTGTATGTGTATAGACGTGTGTGTATATGTGTGTATGTGTATAGACGTGTGTGTGTGTGTGTGTGTGTATATATATATACGTGTGTGTGTTTATATATGTGTGTATGTGTATAGACGTGTGTGTGTATATATATGTGTGTATATGTGTGTATGTGTATAGACGTGTGTGTGTGTATATGTGTGTATGTGTATAGACGTGTGTGTATATATATGTGTGTATATGTGTGTATGTGTATAGACGTGTGTGTATATATATGTGTGTATGTGTATAGACGTGTGTGTGTATATGTATATGTGTGTATGTGTATAGACGTGTGTGTGTGTGTGTGTGTGTGTATATACTGTATATATATTGTAACGATCCTGTTTGTTCTGTTCATTAATGTTGCGGGCACTTTAAGAAGGTGAGTCTGTGCGCATGCGCAGTTGTTGTTAGAGAGATTTCGCGTTCAACTAGTGGTGTGAAGAACGAGCGGCGTTGGTTGTGGCCGAAACAATAACCTCTCTGTGAGTACAGCGAACAAAGAAACAATATCTGTGCAAGACAACCGTCTGGTCATGTGTGGAGGACCAAACGTTACATTGGTGTCAGAAGCGACTTTTTCGGACCTGCTCCTGAGGCGAAGCTAACGGTTATTAGCAACGAACTTTGCTAACGAACGTCCCCGGTATGTACGGGAAAGTGAAGAGCGAAAGTGAGGAGATGGACGTTGGTGCGAGACGACGGGACCATGCTCAACAGTTAAGAGACGCTGTGTTACAACTCTCAGAAGAAGAATGTGCGTCAATGCGTGCGCCAATGTGCAGCAACTGGGCTTCATCAAGTATCAAACAGATCACACATCACACCTACCATGATTTTGTTCAATGAGATGAAAACTTATTTGATGTTCAATCCAGTGTTCAGGTTGACTTCAGTGCTTATGTTTTAGTAGAAGTGAAGCTGTGGTGCTTTAGTTTAATACATGGACACAGCACTAAACTTTGTTGTTGGTTGTTAGTTGTTTTTTTAGATTTTGGGATCAACCGTCACTTTTTAGTAATGGGAGAATTATTTCTCTGCACTGTGCGAGTCGTCCCAGAGCCATTGTTCAGCCTGAAGCCAATACGTTTTTAGGTTGAAAAGTTTGCCCCCCTGAAAAAATGTAATGCCCCCCCTTAAATGTTTTTCTGCAGCCGGGTCTGTCAGTGTTATACTAGATCCACTCAGTATAAACTGTTGTCAACATTGAAGTCAAATCATCTCCAGAAATGATACTTTGTGATGAAGTCTTAATGTTAAAAGAGACAAAAGTAATAATATCTTTAATGAATCAATTCATGTACATTTATATCAAACCTGCTATTCCCTGCATGATGGGATCAGAAACACTAGAATTCTACTTTCTCGGGACGTTTTAGATTTACAACGACGACATCATTAAAAGTGTGAACTGCAGTCACACTGCAAGTTTATGTCCATAATCCTTAGATATTCTCTCCAAATGAGAACAATTTAACAGAAGAGTTTAACATTACCTTGGCTGTAGTCATGCTCTGTAGACAGAAGCTTCACCTGCACAGGTGATCTCATTAGCTCGTCCTGTCTCTCCACCTGCACGCAAAGCAACTTGTACTCTCTGCTGCCCTCTAGTGTTGCTAAAACGATTTATTATGTCCAATAAACAAACCTACAGAAAGACTTAACAGTGTGGGTCTTTCTTTTTATTTCAAGGGTCCCCATTTTATCTCAAACATCAATATAGCTAATATTTAACACTAATTGGTAAATATCAAACATGTATGCTTCATTACAGTTGAAACAATTGTTCTCTGGTAACAAATATTTATCATTAAACATGTGTGTTCATGTATGATCCATGGCACTCATCATGATGGACAAATATGATGGAAAAACATTCTATTAGTGTCAGTACAGTACACGAGGTTGGAAATCAACCACGCATTTGCGCATGCGTTGTCCACCTACAAGGAGGTTTATAACGGTCAGACGCGGAAGAATCTACGAAACTATCACTGATAGATTCTCAAAAATCATCTGATATTAAATGATCTTTTCTCTCAAGGATAAGGATGTTGAAGGAGTGACGTCACAGTGTCCACTGTTGAAGGATAAGGATGTTGAGTGTCCAGCTGGAAGGAGCACAGGTACATGTTGTGGTTTATTAAAGTCTCTTTTCATTTTATTGACATCGGTAAATGTAACGCTAAGTTTAAGTGAAGGTATCAAGACCTGTCGCCCTTCCCAGCTATCTTCTAAATAATCCACGGAGGAAAAATTCAGAAAAAAAAGTCTTATATAGATCCAGAGCGGTCCGTAATAGGAACAAAAAAACAAAACAGGCACTCGGGGCGAAGGCAGGGCACTTCTGGAGATCGGGGTCCCAACAGCAACTAAAACAAAAAGACAAAAGGACTCACTTGAGTAAATAAAAGTGCTGACAACGTCAGGAGTATCCAAAGGATTATCCAGTTGTGATTCAAAGGCGAGGAGCGAGATCGAAAGGACAGCCAACCTGGTCTGGAAACGCAATACTCTGGCGAGTTCTTCCGGGTAGAGACGCTCCTTATCAATGGGAAGAACCCGCCACTCCATCATCCCCAGCCGCGCACCTGCCAGCGTCTGTCACTCAAAACACAGGACACATGAAAACGGAAAACCACCTTCAAAATAAAACAAAAGAACATAAGCATGACACTTGTATGTTGATTCTATCAAATGTATTCTGCCTATTTTAAATGTTGACCTTTTTTCTTATAAGAGTAACTGTCAGGAGTCTTGATGTAAAACGTCACTCAAATGTGTCATTTATTTATTTCTCTCACAGGATTCAGAGTCAATGTTCATTGCACAGAATTTCCATCTCCGTCCTGCACTGTCTGTGATGATGGAACTTACATGGACAAATTGAACCGAGAGAAACATGGTTTCAAGTGTCTCGTCTGTACTGAAGGTAAAGTTTGTTCTTCACTAGAATGATGAGTTGGTCAGTATGTAGATGTGATGTAGAATTTGTTATTGACTAACAGGACTGAGAGAGATCAGATCCTGTACCTTCACAGCAAACACCAAGTGTGAACCTCTGGAGGGTTTTTTCTGTGTGGACGGCTCAGTGGACACATGTGTGGCAGCACAGCAACACTCCACATGTGAACCAGGACAGTTCATCATCAGAGCAGGCGAGTTTCACATCCAACATGTGAAATGCAAGAGTGCAGAAACTATAAGACACACACAATGTTCTTCACAGGAACGTCCTCCACAGACACTGAGTGTGGAACCTGCAGTGAAGGAACATTTTCAAATGGAACGTTCACGTCATGTCAGGATCACAAACAGTGAGTGAAGCTTCACAAATGTTTGCTCCAGATGTTTTCTTCTAAACTGTCTCCACTTGTCTTTGTAGATGTTCAACATATCTACGAGAAGGAACTATTTCTTCTGACTCTGTATGTCGAGAAGGTTTGACACCAGGAGAAGTGGCTGGAATTATTGTTGCTGTGATCGTTCTACTGATCACATGTTCTGTAGTTTATTGGTATAAAAAAAGAAAAAGAGGTAAAAAACAAATGCATTCATAAAAATCACATTATTATATTGATTTGTGTTTATCTGGAGTCATTTCCTTGAATTATTTTTCTCCTTAACCAGATGGAAAAGAGTTCAAGAGAAGAAGGAAGGTATGTAAGAATGTTTTTTAGTCATTTATCAAAGTGATTTAATGTTTAAATGTAATGTTGATTAATTTTGCAAATGTCATCACTTGTACAATTAAAATGAATGTCAATTTTGGTTTAATATCTTCAGCACTGCAGTATTTGTGCATCAGAGAAACGATCATTATTTCTTATTAGGAGGTGGCAGTGGGAATGAATGAATGTATGGATTCAACGGAGCATCCGTGAGAATTTCAATTAGTTTGAGCTTTTTTTTTAATCTAAACTGACTTATTTTTTTCTTGTCTTAGATCAATTTATTCATCTGAGAATAAGTCCGATGAAGTGGAACATGTTCCACTGATGGTAGAACCCGGGGAAGACCCAGAACACACTGAAGAAGCATGTTCCTCCACTGGGCTGGAAACACAGGGGGGTCCTCCAGAAAGAGCTGGACGATGTAACTGGGGAGAAGAAAGTATGGACCTCTCTGCTGAAGCTGCTGCCCCCGTGACAAGAATCCAGATAAACAGACCAGAGATAGCAGACGTTGAATATGAACTAATTGGACACGAGGATATTAAAGTAGATTGTTCAGTCATTCAATAGAATGTTTGAGTTTTATACAACATGAAAAATGTGTTCATAAATGATGTGTTCAGTGAACATAACATATTTCTGGCTGTTTTCATTTGCCTGTGTGTGTAGCTTAGTCTGTGATATAGAAAACAGTTTCTGTCAAAGCTTTCATTAATCTCATAAATGGCTGATCAGTTAAACATCAGCCAGGTTTGAGGATGTACTTCACTCCACAGCCGTCAGTGTTGCTTGTTCTTTCACTGCCCTTTTTGTGAGGTCACCAAATTCAGACCAGCACAGATGGACAAAACCCAACAGCACATACAAAGCCACTTGAGAAAGGCAATCATCATGGAGGTGTGTACAGTATATGTTTAGTTAGTTCCTCGTATATTGCATCATAAAAGTCTAACCGTTTACATTTTTATGTTTGACAGACTATCCGATACACAGATGTGGGCTGCAGACCAGAACCTCACGTCCATTGTCATGTGCGTGTCAATGTGCGTCAATGCGCGCGCGTGTGTCAATGTGCGTCAATGCTTGCGCGCGTGTCAATGTGCGTCAATGCTTGCGTGCGTGTCAATGCGTGTGCGTGTGTCAATATGCTTGCGCGCGTGTCAATGTGCGTCAATGCTTGCGTGCGTGTCAATGCGTGTGCGTGTGTCAATATGCTTGCGCGTGTGTCAATGTGCGTCAATGCTTGCGTGCGTGTCAATGCGTGTGCGTGTGTCAATATGCTTGCGCGCGTGTCAATGTGCGTCAATGCTTGCGCGCGTGTCAATGTGCGTCAATGCGCGCGTGCGTGTCAATGTGCGTCAATGCGCCCGTGCGTGTCAATGCGTGTGCGTGCGTCAATATGCGCGCGAGTGTCAATGTGCGTCAATGCTTGCGCGCGTGTCAATGTGCGTCAATGCTTGCGCGTGTGTCAATGTGCGTCAATGCTTGCGCGTGTCAACACACAACACACGCACGCACACATTAAACAAATGCGCACACCCACATTAAACAAACGCGCACGCACACATAAAACACACGCATGCATACACAGACATGCACTGACAAACGCACACACACACGGTGACATGCAAACATAAAACACACGCACGCACGCACACATAAAACAAACGCGGATTTTATAGGTTTGTTTGTGATGTGTAGTTATGCGTTTGTGTGCATGTCATTGGTGTGTGTGCGCATGTGTCAGTGTGTGTCTGCGTGTGCGTGCGTGTGTGTGTTTTATGTGTGCATGTCACCGTGTGTGTGCGTGTGTCAGTGCATGTCTGTGTGTGCATGCGTGTGTTTTGTGTGCGTCCGCGTTTGTTTTATGTGTGCGTGCGTGCGTGTGTTTTATGTGTGCATGTCACATGAAACAAATGCGCGCACGCACACATAAAACAAATGCGCGCATGCACACATAAAACAAATGCGCGCATGCACACATAAAGCAAATGCGCGCATGCACACATAAAACAAATGCGCGCACGTCACATAAAACAAATGCGCGCACGCACACATAAAACAAATGCGCGCACGCACATATTAAAGAAATGCGCACGCGCACACAAAACAAATGCGCAAGAGCACACAAAACAAATGCGCGCGCACAGATAAAACAAATGCACACGCACACAACACACGCACGCACACATTAAACAAATGCGCACACCCACATAAAACAAACGCGCACGCACACATAAAACACACGCATGCATACACAGACATGCACTGACAAACGCACACACACACGGTGACATGCAAACATAAAACACACGCACGCACGCACACATAAAACAAACGCGGGTTTTATAGGTTTGTTTGTGATGTGTAGTTATGCGTTTGTGTGCATGTCATTGGTGTGTGTGCGCATGTGTCAGTGTGTGTCTGCGTGTGCGTGCGTGTGTGTGTTTTATGTGTGCATGTCACCGTGTGTGTGCGTGTGTCAGTGCATGTCTGTGTGTGCATGCGTGTGTTTTGTGTGCGTCCGCGTTTGTTTTATGTGTGCGTGCGTGCGTGTGTTTTATGTGTGCATGTCACATGAAACAAATGCGCGCACGCACACATAAAACAAATGCGCGCATGCACACATAAAACAAATGCGCGCATGCACACATAAAACAAATGCGCGCATGCACACATAAAGCAAATGCGCGCATGCACACATAAAACAAATGCGCGCACGTCACATAAAACAAATGCGCGCACGCACACATAAAACAAATGCGCGCACGCACATATTAAAGAAATGCGCACGCGCACACAAAACAAATGCGCAAGAGCACACAAAACAAATGCGCGCGCACAGATAAAACAAATGCACACGCACACAACACACGCACGCACACATTAAACAAATGCGCACACCCACATAAAACAAACGCGCACGCACACATAAAACACACGCATGCATACACAGACATGCACTGACAAACGCACACACACACGGTGACATGCAAACATAAAACACACGCACGCACGCACACATAAAACAAACGCGGATTTTATAGGTTTGTTTGTGATCTGTAGTTATGCGTTTGTGTGCATGTCATTGGTGTGTGTGCGCATGTGTCAGTGTGTGTCTGCGTGTGCGTGCGTGTGTGTGTTTTATGTGTGCATGTCACCGTGTGTGTGCGTGTGTCAGTGCATGTCTGTGTGTGCATGCGTGTGTGTGTTTTATGTGTGCATGTCACCGTGTGTGTGCGTGTGTCAGTGCATGTCTGTGTGTGCATGCGTGTGTTTTGTGTGCGTCCGCGTTTGTTTTATGTGTGCGTGCGTGCGTGTGTTTTATGTGTGCATGTCACATGAAACAAATGCGCGCACGCACACATAAAACAAATGCGCGCATGCACACATAAAACAAATGCGCGCATGCACACATAAAACAAATGCGCGCGCGCGCACACAAAACACACGGATGCACACACAGACATGCACTGACACACGCACACACACACGGTGACATGCACACATAAAACAAACGCGGACGCACACAAAACAATGTGCGTCAATGCTTGCGCGTGTCAACACACAACACACGCACGCACACATTAAACAAATGCGCACACCCACATTAAACAAACGCGCACGCACACATAAAACACACGCATGCATACACAGACATGCACTGACAAACGCACACACACACGGTGACATGCAAACATAAAACACACGCACGCACGCACACATAATGCGTGTGTTCTGTGTGCGTCCGCGTTTGTTTTATGTGTGCGTGCGTGCGTGTGTTTTATGTGTGCATGTCACATGAAACAAATGCGCGCACGCACACATAAAACAAATGCGCGCATGCACACATAAAACAAATGCGCGCATGCACACATAAAGCAAATGCGCGCATGCACACATAACACAAATGCGCGCACGTCACATAAAACAAATGCGCGCATGCACACATAAAACAAATGCGCGCACGCACATATTAAAGAAATGCGCACGCGCACACAAAACAAATGCGCAAGAGCACACAAAACAAATGCGCGCGCACAGATAAAACAAATGCACACGCACACAACACACGCACGCACACATTAAACAAATGCGCACACCCACATAAAACAAACGCGCACGCACACATAAAACACACGCATGCATACACAGACATGCACTGACAAACGCACACACACACGGTGACATGCAAACATAAAACACACGCACGCACGCACACATAAAACAAACGCGGGTTTTATAGGTTTGTTTGTGATGTGTAGTTATGCGTTTGTGTGCATGTCATTGGTGTGTGTGCGCATGTGTCAGTGTGTGTCTGCGTGTGCGTGCGTGTGTGTGTTTTATGTGTGCATGTCACCGTGTGTGTGCGTGTGTCAGTGCATGTCTGTGTGTGCATGCGTGTGTTTTGTGTGCGTCCGCGTTTGTTTTATGTGTGCGTGCGTGCGTGTGTTTTATGTGTGCATGTCACATGAAACAAATGCGCGCACGCACACATAAAACAAATGCGCGCATGCACACATAAAACAAATGCGCGCATGCACACATAAAACAAATGCGCGCACGTCACATAAAACAAATGCGCGCACGCACACATAAAACAAATGCGCGCACGCACATATTAAAGAAATGCGCACGCGCACACAAAACAAATGCGCAAGAGCACACAAAACAAATGCGCGCGCACAGATAAAACAAATGCACACGCACACAACACACGCACGCACACATTAAACAAATGCGCACACCCACATAAAACAAACGCGCACGCACACATAAAACACACGCATGCATACACAGACATGCACTGACAAACGCACACACACACGGTGACATGCAAACATAAAACACACGCACGCACGCACACATAAAACAAACGCGGATTTTATAGGTTTGTTTGTGATCTGTAGTTATGCGTTTGTGTGCATGTCATTGGTGTGTGTGCGCATGTGTCAGTGTGTGTCTGCGTGTGCGTGCGTGTGTGTGTTTTATGTGTGCATGTCACCGTGTGTGTGCGTGTGTCAGTGCATGTCTGTGTGTGCATGCGTGTGTGTGTTTTATGTGTGCATGTCACCGTGTGTGTGCGTGTGTCAGTGCATGTCTGTGTGTGCATGCGTGTGTTTTGTGTGCGTCCGCGTTTGTTTTATGTGTGCGTGCGTGCGTGTGTTTTATGTGTGCATGTCACATGAAACAAATGCGCGCACGCACACATAAAACAAATGCGCGCATGCACACATAAAACAAATGCGCGCATGCACACATAAAACAAATGCGCGCGCGCGCACACAAAACACACGGATGCACACACAGACATGCACTGACACACGCACACACACACGGTGACATGCACACATAGAACAAACGCGGACGCACACAAAACAATGTGCGTCAATGCTTGCGCGTGTCAACACACAACACACGCACGCACACATTAAACAAATGCGCACACCCACATTAAACAAACGCGCACGCACACATAAAACACACGCATGCATACACAGACATGCACTGACAAACGCACACACACACGGTGACATGCAAACATAAAACACACGCACGCACGCACACATAATGCGTGTGTTTTGTGTGCGTCCGCGTTTGTTTTATGTGTGCGTGCGTGCGTGTGTTTTATGTGTGCATGTCACATGAAACAAATGCGCGCACGCACACATAAAACAAATGCGCGCATGCACACATAAAACAAATGCGCGCATGCACACATAAAGCAAATGCGCGCATGCACACATAAAACAAATGCGCGCACGTCACATAAAACAAATGCGCGCACGCACACATAAAACAAATGCGCGCACGCACATATTAAAGAAATGCGCACGCGCACACAAAACAAATGCGCAAGAGCACACAAAACAAATGCGCGCGCACAGATAAAACAAATGCACACGCACACAACACACGCACGCACACATTAAACAAATGCGCACACCCACATAAAACAAACGCGCACGCACACATAAAACACACGCATGCATACACAGACATGCACTGACAAACGCACACACACACGGTGACATGCAAACATAAAACACACGCACGCACGCACACATAAAACAAACGCGGATTTTATAGGTTTGTTTGTGATCTGTAGTTATGCGTTTGTGTGCATGTCATTGGTGTGTGTGCGCATGTGTCAGTGTGTGTCTGCGTGTGCGTGCGTGTGTGTGTTTCATGTGTGCATGTCACCGTGTGTGTGCGTGTGTCAGTGCATGTCTGTGTGTGCATGCGTGTGTGTGTTTTATGTGTGCATGTCACCGTGTGTGTGCGTGTGTCAGTGCATGTCTGTGTGTGCATGCGTGTGTTTTGTGTGCGTCCGCGTTTGTTTTATGTGTGCGTGCGTGCGTGTGTTTTATGTGTGCATGTCACATGAAACAAATGCGCGCACGCACACATAAAACAAATGCGCGCATGCACACATAGAACAAATGCGCGCATGCACACATAAAACAAATGCGCGCGCGCGCACACAAAACACACGGATGCACACACAGACATGCACTGACACACGCACACACACACGGTGACATGCACACATAAAACAAACGCGGACGCACACAAAACAAACGCGCACGCACACATAAAACACACGCATGCATACATAGACATGCACTGACAAACGCACACACACACGGTGACATGCAAACATAAAACACACGCACGCACGAACACATAAAACAAACGCGGATTTTTTTTAGAATAGAATAGAATAGAAAAGCTTTATTCATCCCCAGAGGGGAAACACACTTTCACAACAGCGCAGATTAAAAAATATATATATAGGTTTGTTTGTGATGTGTAGTTATGCGTTTGTGTGCATGTCACTGGTGTGTGTGCGCATGTGTCAGTGTGTGTCTGCGTGTGCGTGCGTGTGTGTGTTTTATGTGTGCATGTCACCGTGTGTGTGTGCGTGTGTCAGTGCATGTCTGTGTGTGCATGCGTGTGTTTAATGTGTGCGTGCGCGTTTGTTTTGTGTGCGTCCGCGTTTGTTTTATGTGTGCGTGCGTGCGTGTGTTTATGTGTGCATGTCACCGTGTGTGTGGGCGTGTGTCAGTGCATGTCTGTGTGTGCATGCGTGTGTTTTAGGTGTGCGTGCGCGTTTCTTTGATGTGTGCGTCCGCGTTTGTTTTATGTGTGCGTGCGTGCGTGTGTTTTATGTGTGCATGTCACCGTGTGTGTGTGCGTTTGTCAGTGCATGTCCGTGTACGCATGCGTGTGTTTTATGTGTGCGTGCGCGTTTGTTTTATGTGGGTGTGCGCATTTGTTTAATGTGTGCGTTCGTGCACAGTAAATTTCCAAGTGTCAAAAAGGAAGTGTTAATGTATTTTAACTATTTCATAGACTGGTTTAACTCTTCCAGATGTAACACAACAACAACAGGTGTAAAACGTGGCTCCTCCCCCTGCAGTGCTGTTGTCAATATCCAGAGTTAAAACCCAGGTGTTATTTATTCAGTGTAAAAAGTGAATGAACACTGTCAAGGGTCAATTTAACAATATTCAGTGTTAATATCTTAATATGCTCCGCCCATTTCAAATGATCCAGAAGTTTCTAGAGTAATTGGACCTCATGGACCACCGCCATGTTTCCATTGGTAAAGACTGTGGTAAGTCTCTCCATCTGCTGACTTATATTTAAATGAATTAAACGATTTATACAATTGTATTCACCGTGACTGTACTACCATTCGCTTTTTAGACTTCTAATGTAGATGAATTGCTATGTGGTTCACCAACATTAAGTTACATTCTATTACTTGTAATGCGGTACAGTTAACCTGCGCAGTGAACACCACGTGTAGACACTTGTAACCAATACCACTATGGATTATTGTGTATATTCGGTTTATGGTGCTCGCTCAAAACAACAGATGTATATGCTGTCTGTACATGCGCGCGCCAGTAAGTACGGTAGTTCATTCCCGCGCCACTCCCCCTCTGTCAGGCTTTAGTTTTTAGTAATGTAACCCAGCCGTTTATTTGTCGTTTTATGTTTCAATTATTTTCACTGGAAGTATATAATTAAACCCAGTTGTTATTTTCGTGTTTTATGTTTTATTACTTTTCAATGCATGTATCGCATCAAGACACTGTCGCTTTAAGACGGCCATTGTTTTTTACCTGCGTTCCACGGATGAGACGCGTGGTGTTCAGATGCTTCAGCGGCTCAGAGACTGAGACACGTGTAAGTAAGTAAGTAAGTAAGTAATATTTATTTATATAGCGCTTTTCGAGACCAGGGTCACAAAGCGCTTTAACAATCAAAAACAATACTCAAAACAGTACATACTTCAAAGATCAAGACAACACCGAGAACAACAAGTTCGAGAAATTCAAGGAAAAGCCTGAACAAATAGAAACGTCTTAAGATGTTTCTTAAAGGAGTCAGTAGACTCCATCAAGCGCAAAGAGAGAGGAAGATTGTTCCAAAGCTTAGGAGCAACAGCCTGAAAAGATTTCTCTCCTCTGGTCCTGAGCCGTGTGCGTGGAACCATCAGTAGATTCTGATCCACAGACCTCAGAGACCGAGCTGGGGTGTAAGGCTGGATCAGATCAGTGATGTAAGGAGGAGCCTGACCATGAATAGCTCTGAAAGTAAGAACCAGAATTTTAAAGTTGATCCTGAAAGAAACTGGAAGCCAGTGAAGAGTTTTAAGGATCGGAGAAATGTGAGTTCTCCTACTTGAGCGGGTCAGAATTCTCGCTGCAGAGTTCTGAATCAACTGCAGACGAGACAGCTCCTTCTTGTTAAGACATGAAAACAAACCGTTACAATAGTCCAGACGAGAAGAAACAAACGCATGGATTACAAGCTCCAGATCATGTTGTGACAACATTTTCCTAAGTTTAGAGATTTTTCTCAGTTGAAGGAAACAGTTTCTGGTCAGTTTTCTGCAGTGTTGAACAAGAGACATGTCTTTATCAAATACAACACCCAGGTTTCTCAGGCTCAGTTTGACAGACTGACCTAAGTCACCCAAGTACTGACTCAACCATGGAATCTTATCATCAGGAGCAATCACCAGAGTTTCAGTTTTGTCCACATTAAGCTGTAAAGTGTGCCAACGCTCCTGCAATTTTACTGAATACACTCGCTTATCACTCCTAGGTGAGCCTAAACAATACGTTTATATTATTGTTTATATTGCTGTGTGTAAATGAATGTTGTGTCGAAGCAGCTATTTAAGTTTTTGTGTGAAACTTGAAGCATTGTTTTATAACTTTATTCAAGTGTATATTTTCGATAGTATTTTATATTGTACTGTTTCACTTTGTTTTGAAAGTAAGTTGCACTTTATATTTTGTTATCGCGTGGTGTTCAGATGCTTCAGCGGCTCAGAGTTCACCGCATCTGTTATTTAACACGCCGATTAAACGTTCGTGCTGTTGTATGGTTAACAAGCGTTGAATGTGTTGAAGGTGCCGTAGCTAAGAATCTTGAATATTAATAAAATAAATCGCCTACCATGACCCACCAATATAGCAAACTTTTTATTGGAATATAAATATATTTTCGTCCTTCAAAATAACAAACAAAATACGTGTGTGAGTTACATTATAATTAAAAAAGCTAAGTTTTAGCGAACTAGCTCTCGTGTTAACGCACCACAGAAAGTTACATTACACGCAATGAAACATTATTCTTAAAGCGATAATGATATCTTACCTCAATAGACGAGTGACGCGCACCTGATTCCGTCAAGTTATGCACAAACGTGAGGATAAAATGCGATCGATCTTTGTCAACAAGTGTGACGTCATCATCCGGAAGTTGCGTATGCGGCAATTTGAAAACTTTTTAGCTGACGCTAAATTTAAACTAAACTTAACTCGGTCTTTATACAAGCACGCATCTACTATTGTATTCATGGCGCTTTTAAACAAACAAGCACAATATCTCATTGTATTCCTGTGGTGTGACGTCACCGCTGCAGGATCAGTTGATTAGCATGTGTGACGTCACCCCTGCAGACTCGCGATTAATGTTGACAAACGTCACGTAGACGCTCATAATCGCAGCTAAATAAAAAGAAAACATATGTCCATAAACGCAATCTCAATGAAAGCTTCTATTTTCATAGAAAAGCGCACCGGATTATAAAGAGGATCAAGCGAAATAGCACAGACTTTATTTTACTCATTCATAAAACAATGTCAACATTATGGAGTTGAAACACCTAAAAATATACAATATAGTCACTTTTACAGGACCTTTTAAGCATGTTTTAATCCGCGAGAGCTTCTTGACTTCCGTGATGCGTAAACAATCCAAGCTCCAAAAAATTAAAATTAAGCATTTTTACCGATTTATATTCACTCTGTACCTCCTTAAAGTGGTTTGAGGTCGTTAAGCACAATCAGGATTAGAATCACACTGTTGACATTAAACATTTCAAATGAGCTTCATAGTTGTAGAATTACGGTAGCCAAATGAAACAGCGACACGTCACGTTACCAAGGCAACGAAGAGATGGGCGACGCGTCAAATGTAACCCGGGTCGTTTGAATCCGACGTCGGGGGGTGCTCTGTATAATACTGGGTGACCCGTGCGTGTCAATGCGTGCGCGCGTGTCAATGTGCGTCAATACGTGTGTGTCAATGTGCGTCAATGTGCGTCAATACGTGTGTGTGTGTCAATGTGCGTCAATGCGTGCGGGTGTGTCAATGCGTATAGACGTGTGTTTATATGTGTGTACATATATGTGTGTATGTGTATAGACGTGTGTGTGTATATATGTGTGTGTATGTGTATAGACGTGTGTGTATATATATGTGTGTATGTGTATAGACGTGTGTGTGTGTATATATGTGTGTGTATAGACGTGTGTGTATATATATGTGTGTATGTGTATAGACGTGTGTGTATATGTGTGTATGTGTATAGACGTGTGTGTGTGTGTGTGTGTGTATATATATATACGTGTGTGTGTTTATATATGTGTGTATGTGTATAGACGTGTGTGTGTATATATATGTGTGTATATGTGTGTATGTGTATAGACGTGTGTGTGTGTATATGTGTGTATGTGTATAGACGTGTGTGTATATATATGTGTGTATATGTGTGTATGTGTATAGACGTGTGTGTATATATATGTGTGTATGTGTATAGACGTGTGTGTGTATATGTATATGTGTGTATGTGTATAGACGTGTGTGTGTGTGTGTGTGTGTGTATATACTGTATATATATTGTAACGATCCTGTTTGTTCTGTTCATTAATGTTGCGGGCACTTTAAGAAGGTGAGTCTGTGCGCATGCGCAGTTGTTGTTAGAGAGATTTCGCGTTCAACTAGTGGTGTGAAGAACGAGCGGCGTTGGTTGTGGCCGAAACAATAACCTCTCTGTGAGTACAGCGAACAAAGAAACAATATCTGTGCAAGACAACCGTCTGGTCATGTGTGGAGGACCAAACGTTACATTGGTGTCAGAAGCGACTTTTTCGGACCTGCTCCTGAGGCGAAGCTAACGGTTATTAGCAACGAACTTTGCTAACGAACGTCCCCGGTATGTACGGGAAAGTGAAGAGCGAAAGTGAGGAGATGGACGTTGGTGCGAGACGACGGGACCATGCTCAACAGTTAAGAGACGCTGTGTTACAACTCTCAGAAGAAGAATGTGCGTCAATGCGTGCGCCAATGTGCAGCAACTGGGCTTCATCAAGTATCAAACAGATCACACATCACACCTACCATGATTTTGTTCAATGAGATGAAAACTTATTTGATGTTCAATCCAGTGTTCAGGTTGACTTCAGTGCTTATGTTTTAGTAGAAGTGAAGCTGTGGTGCTTTAGTTTAATACATGGACACAGCACTAAACTTTGTTGTTGGTTGTTAGTTGTTTTTTTAGATTTTGGGATCAACCGTCACTTTTTAGTAATGGGAGAATTATTTCTCTGCACTGTGCGAGTCGTCCCAGAGCCATTGTTCAGCCTGAAGCCAATACGTTTTTAGGTTGAAAAGTTTGCCCCCCTGAAAAAATGTAATGCCCCCCCTTAAATGTTTTTCTGCAGCCGGGTCTGTCAGTGTTATACTAGATCCACTCAGTATAAACTGTTGTCAACATTGAAGTCAAATCATCTCCAGAAATGATACTTTGTGATGAAGTCTTAATGTTAAAAGAGACAAATGTAATAATATCTTTAATGAATCAATTCATGTACATTTATATCAAACCTGCTATTCCCTGCATGATGGGATCAGAAACACTAGAATTCTACTTTCTCGGGACGTTTTAGATTTACAACGACGACATCATTAAAAGTGTGAACTGCAGTCACACTGCAAGTTTATGTCCATAATCCTTAGATATTCTCTCCAAATGAGAACAATTTAACAGAAGAGTTTAACATTACCTTGGCTGTAGTCATGCTCTGTAGACAGAAGCTTCACCTGCACAGGTGATCTCATTAGCTCGTCCTGTCTCTCCACCTGCACGCAAAGCAACTTGTACTCTCTGCTGCCCTCTAGTGTTGCTAAAACGATTTATTATGTCCAATAAACAAACCTACAGAAAGACTTAACAGTGTGGGTCTTTCTTTTTATTTCAAGGGTCCCCATTTTATCTCAAACATCAATATAGCTAATATTTAACACTAATTGGTAAATATCAAACATGTATGCTTCATTACAGTTGAAACAATTGTTCTCTGGTAACAAATATTTATCATTAAACATGTGTGTTCATGTATGATCCATGGCACTCATCATGATGGACAAATATGATGGAAAAACATTCTATTAGTGTCAGTACAGTACACGAGGTTGGAAATCAACCACGCATTTGCGCATGCGTTGTCCACCTACAAGGAGGTTTATAACGGTCAGACGCGGAAGAATCTACGAAACTATCACTGATAGATTCTCAAAAATCATCTGATATTAAATGATCTTTTCTCTCAAGGATAAGGATGTTGAAGGAGTGACGTCACAGTGTCCACTGTTGAAGGATAAGGATGTTGAGTGTCCAGCTGGAAGGAGCACAGGTACATGTTGTGGTTTATTAAAGTCTCTTTTCATTTTATTGACATCGGTAAATGTAACGCTAAGTTTAAGTGAAGGTATCAAGACCTGTCGCCCTTCCCAGCTATCTTCTAAATAATCCACGGAGGAAAAATTCAGAAAAAAAAGTCTTATATAGATCCAGAGCGGTCCGTAATAGGAACAAAAAAACAAAACAGGCACTCGGGGCGAAGGCAGGGCACTTCTGGAGATCGGGGTCCCAACAGCAACTAAAACAAAAAGACAAAAGGACTCACTTGAGTAAATAAAAGTGCTGACAACGTCAGGAGTATCCAAAGGATTATCCAGTTGTGATTCAAAGGCGAGGAGCGAGATCGAAAGGACAGCCAACCTGGTCTGGAAACGCAATACTCTGGCGAGTTCTTCCGGGTAGAGACGCTCCTTATCAATGGGAAGAACCCGCCACTCCATCATCCCCAGCCGCGCACCTGCCAGCGTCTGTCACTCAAAACACAGGACACATGAAAACGGAAAACCACCTTCAAAATAAAACAAAAGAACATAAGCATGACACTTGTATGTTGATTCTATCAAATGTATTCTGCCTATTTTAAATGTTGACCTTTTTTCTTATAAGAGTAACTGTCAGGAGTCTTGATGTAAAACGTCACTCAAATGTGTCATTTATTTATTTCTCTCACAGGATTCAGAGTCAATGTTCATTGCACAGAATTTCCATCTCCGTCCTGCACTGTCTGTGATGATGGAACTTACATGGACAAATTGAACCGAGAGAAACATGGTTTCAAGTGTCTCGTCTGTACTGAAGGTAAAGTTTGTTCTTCACTAGAATGATGAGTTGGTCAGTATGTAGATGTGATGTAGAATTTGTTATTGACTAACAGGACTGAGAGAGATCAGATCCTGTACCTTCACAGCAAACACCAAGTGTGAACCTCTGGAGGGTTTTTTCTGTGTGGACGGCTCAGTGGACACATGTGTGGCAGCACAGCAACACTCCACATGTGAACCAGGACAGTTCATCATCAGAGCAGGCGAGTTTCACATCCAACATGTGAAATGCAAGAGTGCAGAAACTATAAGACACACACAATGTTCTTCACAGGAACGTCCTCCACAGACACTGAGTGTGGAACCTGCAGTGAAGGAACATTTTCAAATGGAACGTTCACGTCATGTCAGGATCACAAACAGTGAGTGAAGCTTCACAAATGTTTGCTCCAGATGTTTTCTTCTAAACTGTCTCCACTTGTCTTTGTAGATGTTCAACATATCTACGAGAAGGAACTATTTCTTCTGACTCTGTATGTCGAGAAGGTTTGACACCAGGAGAAGTGGCTGGAATTATTGTTGCTGTGATCGTTCTACTGATCACATGTTCTGTAGTTTATTGGTATAAAAAAAGAAAAAGAGGTAAAAAACAAATGCATTCATAAAAATCACATTATTATATTGATTTGTGTTTATCTGGAGTCATTTCCTTGAATTATTTTTCTCCTTAACCAGATGGAAAAGAGTTCAAGAGAAGAAGGAAGGTATGTAAGAATGTTTTTTAGTCATTTATCAAAGTGATTTAATGTTTAAATGTAATGTTGATTAATTTTGCAAATGTCATCACTTGTACAATTAAAATGAATGTCAATTTTGGTTTAATATCTTCAGCACTGCAGTATTTGTGCATCAGAGAAACGATCATTATTTCTTATTAGGAGGTGGCAGTGGGAATGAATGAATGTATGGATTCAACGGAGCATCCGTGAGAATTTCAATTAGTTTGAGCTTTTTTTTTAATCTAAACTGACTTATTTTTTTCTTGTCTTAGATCAATTTATTCATCTGAGAATAAGTCCGATGAAGTGGAACATGTTCCACTGATGGTAGAACCCGGGGAAGACCCAGAACACACTGAAGAAGCATGTTCCTCCACTGGGCTGGAAACACAGGGGGGTCCTCCAGAAAGAGCTGGACGATGTAACTGGGGAGAAGAAAGTATGGACCTCTCTGCTGAAGCTGCTGCCCCCGTGACAAGAATCCAGATAAACAGACCAGAGATAGCAGACGTTGAATATGAACTAATTGGACACGAGGATATTAAAGTAGATTGTTCAGTCATTCAATAGAATGTTTGAGTTTTATACAACATGAAAAATGTGTTCATAAATGATGTGTTCAGTGAACATAACATATTTCTGGCTGTTTTCATTTGCCTGTGTGTGTAGCTTAGTCTGTGATATAGAAAACAGTTTCTGTCAAAGCTTTCATTAATCTCATAAATGGCTGATCAGTTAAACATCAGCCAGGTTTGAGGATGTACTTCACTCCACAGCCGTCAGTGTTGCTTGTTCTTTCACTGCCCTTTTTGTGAGGTCACCAAATTCAGACCAGCACAGATGGACAAAACCCAACAGCACATACAAAGCCACTTGAGAAAGGCAATCATCATGGAGGTGTGTACAGTATATGTTTAGTTAGTTCCTCGTATATTGCATCATAAAAGTCTAACCGTTTACATTTTTATGTTTGACAGACTATCCGATACACAGATGTGGGCTGCAGACCAGAACCTCACGTCCATTGTCATGTGCGTGTCAATGTGCGTCAATGCGCGCGCGTGTGTCAATGTGCGTCAATGCTTGCGCGCGTGTCAATGTGCGTCAATGCTTGCGTGCGTGTCAATGCGTGTGCGTGTGTCAATATGCTTGCGCGCGTGTCAATGTGCGTCAATGCTTGCGTGCGTGTCAATGCGTGTGCGTGTGTCAATATGCTTGCGCGTGTGTCAATGTGCGTCAATGCTTGCGTGCGTGTCAATGCGTGTGCGTGTGTCAATATGCTTGCGCGCGTGTCAATGTGCGTCAATGCTTGCGCGCGTGTCAATGTGCGTCAATGCGCGCGTGCGTGTCAATGTGCGTCAATGCGCCCGTGCGTGTCAATGCGTGTGCGTGCGTCAATATGCGCGCGAGTGTCAATGTGCGTCAATGCTTGCGCGCGTGTCAATGTGCGTCAATGCTTGCGCGTGTGTCAATGTGCGTCAATGCTTGCGCGTGTCAACACACAACACACGCACGCACACATTAAACAAATGCGCACACCCACATTAAACAAACGCGCACGCACACATAAAACACACGCATGCATACACAGACATGCACTGACAAACGCACACACACACGGTGACATGCAAACATAAAACACACGCACGCACGCACACATAAAACAAACGCGGATTTTATAGGTTTGTTTGTGATGTGTAGTTATGCGTTTGTGTGCATGTCATTGGTGTGTGTGCGCATGTGTCAGTGTGTGTCTGCGTGTGCGTGCGTGTGTGTGTTTTATGTGTGCATGTCACCGTGTGTGTGCGTGTGTCAGTGCATGTCTGTGTGTGCATGCGTGTGTTTTGTGTGCGTCCGCGTTTGTTTTATGTGTGCGTGCGTGCGTGTGTTTTATGTGTGCATGTCACATGAAACAAATGCGCGCACGCACACATAAAACAAATGCGCGCATGCACACATAAAACAAATGCGCGCATGCACACATAAAGCAAATGCGCGCATGCACACATAAAACAAATGCGCGCGCGCGCACACAAAACACACGGATGCACACACAGACATGCACTGACACACGCACACACACACGGTGACATGCACACATAAAACAAACGCGGACGCACACAAAACAAACGCGCACGCACACATAAAACACACGCATGCATACATAGACATGCACTGACAAACGCACACACACACGGTGACATGCAAACATAAAACACACGCACGCACGAACACATAAAACAAACGCGGATTTTTTTTAGAATAGAATAGAATAGAAAAGCTTTATTCATCCCCAGAGGGGAAACACACTTTCACAACAGCGCAGATTAAAAAAATATATATAGGTTTGTTTGTGATGTGTAGTTATGCGTTTGTGTGCATGTCACTGGTGTGTGTGCGCATGTGTCAGTGTGTGTCTGCGTGTGCGTGCGTGTGTGTGTTTTATGTGTGCATGTCACCGTGTGTGTGTGCGTGTGTCAGTGCATGTCTGTGTGTGCATGCGTGTGTTTAATGTGTGCGTGCGCGTTTGTTTTGTGTGCGTCCGCGTTTGTTTTATGTGTGCGTGCGTGCGTGTGTTTATGTGTGCATGTCACCGTGTGTGTGGGCGTGTGTCAGTGCATGTCTGTGTGTGCATGCGTGTGTTTTAGGTGTGCGTGCGCGTTTCTTTGATGTGTGCGTCCGCGTTTGTTTTATGTGTGCGTGCGTGCGTGTGTTTTATGTGTGCATGTCACCGTGTGTGTGTGCGTTTGTCAGTGCATGTCCGTGTACGCATGCGTGTGTTTTATGTGTGCGTGCGCGTTTGTTTTATGTGGGTGTGCGCATTTGTTTAATGTGTGCGTTCGTGCACAGTAAATTTCCAAGTGTCAAAAAGGAAGTGTTAATGTATTTTAACTATTTCATAGACTGGTTTAACTCTTCCAGATGTAACACAACAACAACAGGTGTAAAACGTGGCTCCTCCCCCTGCAGTGCTGTTGTCAATATCCAGAGTTAAAACCCAGGTGTTATTTATTCAGTGTAAAAAGTGAATGAACACTGTCAAGGGTCAATTTAACAATATTCAGTGTTAATATCTTAATATGCTCCGCCCATTTCAAATGATCCAGAAGTTTCTAGAGTAATTGGACCTCATGGACCACCGCCATGTTTCCATTGGTAAAGACTGTGGTAAGTCTCTCCATCTGCTGACTTATATTTAAATGAATTAAACGATTTATACAATTGTATTCACCGTGACTGTACTACCATTCGCTTTTTAGACTTCTAATGTAGATGAATTGCTATGTGGTTCACCAACATTAAGTTACATTCTATTACTTGTAATGCGGTACAGTTAACCTGCGCAGTGAACACCACGTGTAGACACTTGTAACCAATACCACTATGGATTATTGTGTATATTCGGTTTATGGTGCTCGCTCAAAACAACAGATGTATATGCTGTCTGTACATGCGCGCGCCAGTAAGTACGGTAGTTCATTCCCGCGCCACTCCCCCTCTGTCAGGCTTTAGTTTTTAGTAATGTAACCCAGCCGTTTATTTGTCGTTTTATGTTTCAATTATTTTCACTGGAAGTATATAATTAAACCCAGTTGTTATTTTCGTGTTTTATGTTTTATTACTTTTCAATGCATGTATCGCATCAAGACACTGTCGCTTTAAGACGGCCATTGTTTTTTACCTGCGTTCCACGGATGAGACGCGTGGTGTTCAGATGCTTCAGCGGCTCAGAGACTGAGACACGTGTAAGTAAGTAAGTAAGTAAGTAATATTTATTTATATAGCGCTTTTCGAGACCAGGGTCACAAAGCGCTTTAACAATCAAAAACAATACTCAAAACAGTACATACTTCAAAGATCAAGACAACACCGAGAACAACAAGTTCGAGAAATTCAAGGAAAAGCCTGAACAAATAGAAACGTCTTAAGATGTTTCTTAAAGGAGTCAGTAGACTCCATCAAGCGCAAAGAGAGAGGAAGATTGTTCCAAAGCTTAGGAGCAACAGCCTGAAAAGATTTCTCTCCTCTGGTCCTGAGCCGTGTGCGTGGAACCATCAGTAGATTCTGATCCACAGACCTCAGAGACCGAGCTGGGGTGTAAGGCTGGATCAGATCAGTGATGTAAGGAGGAGCCTGACCATGAATAGCTCTGAAAGTAAGAACCAGAATTTTAAAGTTGATCCTGAAAGAAACTGGAAGCCAGTGAAGAGTTTTAAGGATCGGAGAAATGTGAGTTCTCCTACTTGAGCGGGTCAGAATTCTCGCTGCAGAGTTCTGAATCAACTGCAGACGAGACAGCTCCTTCTTGTTAAGACATGAAAACAAACCGTTACAATAGTCCAGACGAGAAGAAACAAACGCATGGATTACAAGCTCCAGATCATGTTGTGACAACATTTTCCTAAGTTTAGAGATTTTTCTCAGTTGAAGGAAACAGTTTCTGGTCAGTTTTCTGCAGTGTTGAACAAGAGACATGTCTTTATCAAATACAACACCCAGGTTTCTCAGGCTCAGTTTGACAGACTGACCTAAGTCACCCAAGTACTGACTCAACCATGGAATCTTATCATCAGGAGCAATCACCAGAGTTTCAGTTTTGTCCACATTAAGCTGTAAAGTGTGCCAACGCTCCTGCAATTTTACTGAATACACTCGCTTATCACTCCTAGGTGAGCCTAAACAATACGTTTATATTATTGTTTATATTGCTGTGTGTAAATGAATGTTGTGTCGAAGCAGCTATTTAAGTTTTTGTGTGAAACTTGAAGCATTGTTTTATAACTTTATTCAAGTGTATATTTTCGATAGTATTTTATATTGTACTGTTTCACTTTGTTTTGAAAGTAAGTTGCACTTTATATTTTGTTATCGCGTGGTGTTCAGATGCTTCAGCGGCTCAGAGTTCACCGCATCTGTTATTTAACACGCCGATTAAACGTTCGTGCTGTTGTATGGTTAACAAGCGTTGAATGTGTTGAAGGTGCCGTAGCTAAGAATCTTGAATATTAATAAAATAAATCGCCTACCATGACCCACCAATATAGCAAACTTTTTATTGGAATATAAATATATTTTCGTCCTTCAAAATAACAAACAAAATACGTGTGTGAGTTACATTATAATTAAAAAAGCTAAGTTTTAGCGAACTAGCTCTCGTGTTAACGCACCACAGAAAGTTACATTACACGCAATGAAACATTATTTCTGAGTCTTAAAGCAATAATGATATCTTACCTCAATAGACGAGTGACGCGCACCTGATTCCGTCAAGTTATGCACAAACGTGAGGATAAAATGCGATCGATCTTTGTCAACAAGTGTGACGTCATCATCCGGAAGTTGCGTACGCGGCAATTTGAAAACTTTTTAGCTGACGCTAAATTTAAACTAAACTTAACTCGGTCTTTATACAAGCACGCATCTACTATTGTATTCATGGCGCTTTTAAACAAACAAGCACAATATCTCATTGTATTCCTGTGGTGTGACGTCACCGCTGCAGGATCAGTTGATTAGCATGTGTGACGTCACCCCTGCAGACTCGCGATTAATGTTGACAAACGTCACGTAGACGCTCATAATCGCAGCTAAATAAAAAGAAAACATATGTCCATAAACGCAATCTCAATGAAAGCTTCTATTTTCATAGAAAAGCGCACCGGATTATAAAGAGGATCAAGCGAAATAGCACAGACTTTATTTTACTCATTCATAAAACAATGTCAACATTATGGAGTTGAAACACCTAAAAATATACAATATAGTCACTTTTACAGGACCTTTTAAGCATGTTTTAATCCGCGAGAGCTTCTTGACTTCCGCGATGCGTAAACAATCCAAGCTCCAAAAAATTAAAATTAAGCATTTTTACCGATTTATATTCACTCTGTACCTCCTTAAAGTGGTTTGAGGTCGTTAAGCACAATCAGGATTAGAATCACACTGTTGACATTAAACATTTCAAATGAGCTTCATAGTTGTAGAATTACGGTAGCCAAATGAAACAGCGACACGTCACGTTACCAAGGCAACGAAGAGATGGGCGACGCGTCAAATGTAACCCGGGTCGTTTGAATCCGACGTCGGGGGGTGCTCTGTATAATACTGGGTGACCCGTGCGTGTCAATGCGTGCGCGCGTGTCAATGTGCGTCAATACGTGTGTGTCAATGTGCGTCAATGTGCGTCAATACGTGTGTGTGTGTCAATGTGCGTCAATGCGTGCGGGTGTGTCAATGCGTATAGACGTGTGTTTATATGTGTGTACATATATGTGTGTATGTGTATAGACGTGTGTGTGTATATATGTGTGTGTATGTGTATAGACGTGTGTGTGTATATATATGTGTGTATGTGTATAGACGTGTGTGTGTGTATATATGTGTGTGTATAGACGTGTGTGTATATATATGTGTGTATGTGTATAGACGTGTGTGTATATGTGTGTATGTGTATAGACGTGTGTGTGTGTGTGTGTGTGTGTGTATATATATATACGTGTGTGTGTTTATATATGTGTGTATGTGTATAGACGTGTGTGTGTATATATATGTGTGTATATGTGTGTATGTGTATAGACGTGTGTGTGTGTATATGTGTGTATGTGTATAGACGTGTGTATATATATGTGTGTATATGTGTGTATGTGTATAGACGTGTGTGTATATATATGTGTGTATGTGTATAGACGTGTGTGTGTATATGTATATGTGTGTATGTGTATAGACGTGTGTGTGTGTGTGTGTGTGTGTGTGTATATACTGTATATATATTGTAACGATCCTGTTTGTTCTGTTCATTAATGTTGCGGGCACTTTAAGAAGGTGAGTCTGTGCGCATGCGCAGTTGTTGTTAGAGAGATTTCGCGTTCAACTAGTGGTGTGAAGAACGAGCGGCGTTGGTTGTGGCCGAAACAATAACCTCTCTGTGAGTACAGCGAACAAAGAAACAATATCTGTGCAAGACAACCGTCTGGTCATGTGTGGAGGACCAAACGTTACATTGGTGTCAGAAGCGACTTTTTCGGACCTGCTCCTGAGGCGAAGCTAACGGTTATTAGCAACGAACTTTGCTAACGAACGTCCCCGGTATGTACGGGAAAGTGAAGAGCGAAAGTGAGGAGATGGACGTTGGTGCGAGACGACGGGACCATGCTCAACAGTTAAGAGACGCTGTGTTACAACTCTCAGAAGAAGAATGTGCGTCAATGCGTGCGCCAATGTGCAGCAACTGGGCTTCATCAAGTATCAAACAGATCACACATCACACCTACCATGATTTTGTTCAATGAGATGAAAACTTATTTGATGTTCAATCCAGTGTTCAGGTTGACTTCAGTGCTTATGTTTTAGTAGAAGTGAAGCTGTGGTGCTTTAGTTTAATACATGGACACAGCACTAAACTTTGTTGTTGGTTGTTAGTTGTTTTTTTTAGATTTTGGGATCAACCGTCACTTTTTAGTAATGGGAGAATTATTTCTCTGCACTGTGCGAGTCGTCCCAGAGCCATTGTTCAGCCTGAAGCCAATACGTTTTTAGGTTGAAAAGTTTGCCCCCCTGAAAAAATGTAATGCCCCCCCTTAAATGTTTTTCTGCAGCCGGGTCTGTCAGTGTTATACTAGATCCACTCAGTATAAACTGTTGTCAACATTGAAGTCAAATCATCTCCAGAAATGATACTTTGTGATGAAGTCTTAATGTTAAAAGAGACAAATGTAATAATATCTTTAATGAATCAATTCATGTACATTTATATCAAACCTGCTATTCCCTGCATGATGGGATCAGAAACACTAGAATTCTACTTTCTCGGGACGTTTTAGATTTACAACGACGACATCATTAAAAGTGTGAACTGCAGTCACACTGCAAGTTTATGTCCATAATCCTTAGATATTCTCTCCAAATGAGAACAATTTAACAGAAGAGTTTAACATTACCTTGGCTGTAGTCATGCTCTGTAGACAGAAGCTTCACCTGCACAGGTGATCTCATTAGCTCGTCCTGTCTCTCCACCTGCACGCAAAGCAACTTGTACTCTCTGCTGCCCTCTAGTGTTGCTAAAACGATTTATTATGTCCAATAAACAAACCTACAGAAAGACTTAACAGTGTGGGTCTTTCTTTTTATTTCAAGGGTCCCCATTTTATCTCAAACATCAATATAGCTAATATTTAACACTAATTGGTAAATATCAAACATGTATGCTTCATTACAGTTGAAACAATTGTTCTCTGGTAACAAATATTTATCATTAAACATGTGTGTTCATGTATGATCCATGGCACTCATCATGATGGACAAATATGATGGAAAAACATTCTATTAGTGTCAGTACAGTACACGAGGTTGGAAATCAACCACGCATTTGCGCATGCGTTGTCCACCTACAAGGAGGTTTATAACGGTCAGACGCGGAAGAATCTACGAAACTATCACTGATAGATTCTCAAAAATCATCTGATATTAAATGATCTTTTCTCTCAAGGATAAGGATGTTGAAGGAGTGACGTCACAGTGTCCACTGTTGAAGGATAAGGATGTTGAGTGTCCAGCTGGAAGGAGCACAGGTACATGTTGTGGTTTATTAAAGTCTCTTTTCATTTTATTGACATCGGTAAATGTAACGCTAAGTTTAAGTGAAGGTATCAAGACCTGTCGCCCTTCCCAGCTATCTTCTAAATAATCCACGGAGGAAAAATTCAGAAAAAAAAGTCTTGTATAGATCCAGAGCGGTCCGTAATAGGAACAAAAAAACAAAACAGGCACTCGGGGCGAAGGCAGGGCACTTCTGGAGATCGGGGTCCCAACAGCAACTAAAACAAAAAGACAAAAGGACTCACTTGAGTAAATAAAAGTGCTGACAACGTCAGGAGTATCCAAAGGATTATCCAGTTGTGATTCAAAGGCGAGGAGCGAGATCGAAAGGACAGCCAACCTGGTCTGGAAACGCAATACTCTGGCGAGTTCTTCCGGGTAGAGACGCTCCTTATCAATGGGAAGAACCCGCCACTCCATCATCCCCAGCCGCGCACCTGCCAGCGTCTGTCACTCAAAACACAGGACACATGAAAACGGAAAACCACCTTCAAAATAAAACAAAAGAACATAAGCATGACACTTGTATGTTGATTCTATCAAATGTATTCTGCCTATTTTAAATGTTGACCTTTTTTCTTATAAGAGTAACTGTCAGGAGTCTTGATGTAAAACGTCACTCAAATGTGTCATTTATTTATTTCTCTCACAGGATTCAGAGTCAATGTTCATTGCACAGAATTTCCATCTCCGTCCTGCACTGTCTGTGATGATGGAACTTACATGGACAAATTGAACCGAGAGAAACATGGTTTCAAGTGTCTCGTCTGTACTGAAGGTAAAGTTTGTTCTTCACTAGAATGATGAGTTGGTCAGTATGTAGATGTGATGTAGAATTTGTTATTGACTAACAGGACTGAGAGAGATCAGATCCTGTACCTTCACAGCAAACACCAAGTGTGAACCTCTGGAGGGTTTTTTCTGTGTGGACGGCTCAGTGGACACATGTGTGGCAGCACAGCAACACTCCACATGTGAACCAGGACAGTTCATCATCAGAGCAGGCGAGTTTCACATCCAACATGTGAAATGCAAGAGTGCAGAAACTATAAGACACACACAATGTTCTTCACAGGAACGTCCTCCACAGACACTGAGTGTGGAACCTGCAGTGAAGGAACATTTTCAAATGGAACGTTCACGTCATGTCAGGATCACAAACAGTGAGTGAAGCTTCACAAATGTTTGCTCCAGATGTTTTCTTCTAAACTGTCTCCACTTGTCTTTGTAGATGTTCAACATATCTACGAGAAGGAACTATTTCTTCTGACTCTGTATGTCGAGAAGGTTTGACACCAGGAGAAGTGGCTGGAATTATTGTTGCTGTGATCGTTCTACTGATCACATGTTCTGTAGTTTATTGGTATAAAAAAAGAAAAAGAGGTAAAAAACAAATGCATTCATAAAAATCACATTATTATATTGATTTGTGTTTATCTGGAGTCATTTCCTTGAATTATTTTTCTCCTTAACCAGATGGAAAAGAGTTCAAGAGAAGAAGGAAGGTATGTAAGAATGTTTTTTAGTCATTTATCAAAGTGATTTAATGTTTAAATGTAATGTTGATTAATTTTGCAAATGTCATCACTTGTACAATTAAAATGAATGTCAATTTTGGTTTAATATCTTCAGCACTGCAGTATTTGTGCATCAGAGAAACGATCATTATTTCTTATTAGGAGGTGGCAGTGGGAATGAATGAATGTATGGATTCAACGGAGCATCCGTGAGAATTTCAATTAGTTTGAGCTTTTTTTTTAATCTAAACTGACTTATTTTTTTCTTGTCTTAGATCAATTTATTCATCTGAGAATAAGTCCGATGAAGTGGAACATGTTCCACTGATGGTAGAACCCGGGGAAGACCCAGAATACACTGAAGAAGCATGTTCCTCCACTGGGCTGGAAACACAGGGGGGTCCTCCAGAAAGAGCTGGACGATGTAACTGGGGAGAAGAAAGTATGGACCTCTCTGCTGAAGCTGCTGCCCCCGTGACAAGAATCCAGATAAACAGACCAGAGATAGCAGACGTTGAATATGAACTAATTGGACACGAGGATATTAAAGTAGATTGTTCAGTCATTCAATAGAATGTTTGAGTTTTATACAACATGAAAAATGTGTTCATAAATGATGTGTTCAGTGAACATAACATATTTCTGGCTGTTTTCATTTGCCTGTGTGTGTAGCTTAGTCTGTGATATAGAAAACAGTTTCTGTCAAAGCTTTCATTAATCTCATAAATGGCTGATCAGTTAAACATCAGCCAGGTTTGAGGATGTACTTCACTCCACAGCCGTCAGTGTTGATTGTTCTTTCACTGCCCTTTTTGTGAGGTCACCAAATTCAGACCAGCACAGATGGACAAAACCCAACAGCACATACAAAGCCACTTGAGAAAGGCAATCATCATGGAGGTGTGTACAGTATATCTTTAGTTAGTTCCTCGTATATTGCATCATAAAAGTCTAACCGTTTACATTTTTATGTTTGACAGACTATCCGATACACAGATGTGGGCTGCAGACCAGAACCTCACGTCCATTGTCATGTGCGTGTCAATGTGTGTCAATGCGCGCGTGTGTCAATGTGCGTCAATGCTTGCGCGCGTGTCAATGTGCGTCAATGCTTGCGTGCGTGTCAATGCGTGTGCGTGTGTCAATATGCTTGCGCGCGTGTCAATGTGCGTCAATGCTTGCGCGCGTGTCAATGTGCGTCAATGCGCGCGTGCGTGTCAATGTGCGTCAATGCGCCCGTGCGTGTCAATGCGTGTGCGTGCGTCAATATGCGCGCGAGTGTCAATGTGCGTCAATGCTTGCGCGCGTGTCAATGTGCGTCAATGCTTGCGCGTGTGTCAATGTGCGTCAATGCTTGCGCGTGTCAACACACAACACACGCACGCACACATTAAACAAATGCGCACACCCACATTAAACAAACGCGCACGCACACATAAAACACACGCATGCATACACAGACATGCACTGACAAACGCACACACACACGGTGACATGCAAACATAAAACACACGCACGCACGCACACATAAAACAAACGCGGATTTTATAGGTTTGTTTGTGATGTGTAGTTATGCGTTTGTGTGCATGTCATTAGTGTGTGTGCGCATGTGTCAGTGTGTGTCTGCGTGTGCGTGCGTGTGTGTGTTTTATGTGTGCATGTCACCGTGTGTGTGCGTGTGTCAGTGCATGTCTGTGTGTGCATGCGTGTGTTTTGTGTGCGTCCGCGTTTGTTTTATGTGTGCGTGCGTGCGTGTGTTTTATGTGTGCATGTCACATGAAACAAATGCGCGCACGCACACATAAAACAAATGCGCGCATGCACACATAAAACAAATGCGCGCATGCACACATAAAGCAAATGCGCGCATGCACACATAAAACAAATGCGCGCACGTCACATAAAACAAATGCGCGCACGCACACATAAAACAAATGCGCGCACGCACATATTAAAGAAATGCGCACGCGCACACAAAACAAATGCGCAAGAGCACACAAAACAAATGCGCGCGCACAGATAAAACAAATGCACACGCACACAACACACGCACGCACACATTAAACAAATGCGCACACCCACATAAAACAAACGCGCACGCACACATAAAACACACGCATGCATACACAGACATGCACTGACAAACGCACACACACACGGTGACATGCAAACATAAAACACACGCACGCACGCACACATAAAACAAACGCGGGTTTTATAGGTTTGTTTGTGATGTGTAGTTATGCGTTTGTGTGCATGTCATTGGTGTGTGTGCGCATGTGTCAGTGTGTGTCTGCGTGTGCGTGCGTGTGTGTGTTTTATGTGTGCATGTCACCGTGTGTGTGCGTGTGTCAGTGCATGTCTGTGTGTGCATGCGTGTGTTTTGTGTGCGTCCGCGTTTGTTTTATGTGTGCGTGCGTGCGTGTGTTTTATGTGTGCATGTCACATGAAACAAATGCGCGCACGCACACATAAAACAAATGCGCGCATGCACACATAAAACAAATGCGCGCATGCACACATAAAACAAATGCGCGCATGCACACATAAAGCAAATGCGCGCATGCACACATAAAACAAATGCGCGCACGTCACATAAAACAAATGCGCGCACGCACACATAAAACAAATGCGCGCACGCACATATTAAAGAAATGCGCACGCGCACACAAAACAAATGCGCAAGAGCACACAAAACAAATGCGCGCGCACAGATAAAACAAATGCACACGCACACAACACACGCACGCACACATTAAACAAATGCGCACACCCACATAAAACAAACGCGCACGCACACATAAAACACACGCATGCATACACAGACATGCACTGACAAACGCACACACACACGGTGACATGCAAACATAAAACACACGCACGCACGCACACATAAAACAAACGCGGATTTTATAGGTTTGTTTGTGATCTGTAGTTATGCGTTTGTGTGCATGTCATTGGTGTGTGTGCGCATGTGTCAGTGTGTGTCTGCGTGTGCGTGCGTGTGTGTGTTTTATGTGTGCATGTCACCGTGTGTGTGCGTGTGTCAGTGCATGTCTGTGTGTGCATGCGTGTGTGTGTTTTATGTGTGCATGTCACCGTGTGTGTGCGTGTGTCAGTGCATGTCTGTGTGTGCATGCGTGTGTTTTGTGTGCGTCCGCGTTTGTTTTATGTGTGCGTGCGTGCGTGTGTTTTATGTGTGCATGTCACATGAAACAAATGCGCGCACGCACACATAAAACAAATGCGCGCATGCACACATAAAACAAATGCGCGCATGCACACATAAAACAAATGCGCGCGCGCGCACACAAAACACACGGATGCACACACAGACATGCACTGACACACGCACACACACACGGTGACATGCACACATAAAACAAACGCGGACGCACACAAAACAATGTGCGTCAATGCTTGCGCGTGTCAACACACAACACACGCACGCACACATTAAACAAATGCGCACACCCACATTAAACAAACGCGCACGCACACATAAAACACACGCATGCATACACAGACATGCACTGACAAACGCACACACACACGGTGACATGCAAACATAAAACACACGCACGCACGCACACATAATGCGTGTGTTTTGTGTGCGTCCGCGTTTGTTTTATGTGTGCGTGCGTGCGTGTGTTTTATGTGTGCATGTCACATGAAACAAATGCGCGCACGCACACATAAAACAAATGCGCGCATGCACACATAAAACAAATGCGCGCATGCACACATAAAGCAAATGCGCGCATGCACACATAACACAAATGCGCGCACGTCACATAAAACAAATGCGCGCACGCACACATAAAACAAATGCGCGCACGCACATATTAAAGAAATGCGCACGCGCACACAAAACAAATGCGCAAGAGCACACAAAACAAATGCGCGCGCACAGATAAAACAAATGCACACGCACACAACACACGCACGCACACATTAAACAAATGCGCACACCCACATAAAACAAACGCGCACGCACACATAAAACACACGCATGCATACACAGACATGCACTGACAAACGCACACACACACGGTGACATGCAAACATAAAACACACGCACGCACGCACACATAAAACAAACGCGGGTTTTATAGGTTTGTTTGTGATGTGTAGTTATGCGTTTGTGTGCATGTCATTGGTGTGTGTGCGCATGTGTCAGTGTGTGTCTGCGTGTGCGTGCGTGTGTGTGTTTTATGTGTGCATGTCACCGTGTGTGTGCGTGTGTAAGTGCATGTCTGTGTGTGCATGCGTGTGTTTTGTGTGCGTCCGCGTTTGTTTTATGTGTGCGTGCGTGCGTGTGTTTTATGTGTGCATGTCACATGAAACAAATGCGCGCACGCACACATAAAACAAATGCGCGCATGCACACATAAAACAAATGCGCGCATGCACACATAAAACAAATGCGCGCATGCACACATAAAGCAAATGCGCGCATGCACACATAAAACAAATGCGCGCACGTCACATAAAACAAATGCGCGCACGCACACATAAAACAAATGCGCGCACGCACATATTAAAGAAATGCGCACGCGCACACAAAACAAATGCGCAAGAGCACACAAAACAAATGCGCGCGCACAGATAAAACAAATGCACACGCACACAACACACGCACGCACACATTAAACAAATGCGCACACCCACATAAAACAAACGCGCACGCACACATAAAACACACGCATGCATACACAGACATGCACTGACAAACGCACACACACACGGTGACATGCAAACATAAAACACACGCACGCACGCACACATAAAACAAACGCGGATTTTATAGGTTTGTTTGTGATCTGTAGTTATGCGTTTGTGTGCATGTCATTGGTGTGTGTGCGCATGTGTCAGTGTGTGTCTGCGTGTGCGTGCGTGTGTGTGTTTTATGTGTGCATGTCACCGTGTGTGTGTGCGTGTGTCAGTGCATGTCTGTGTGTGCATGCGTGTGTTTAATGTGTGCGTGCGCGTTTGTTTTGTGTGCGTCCGCGTTTGTTTTTTATGTGTGCGTGCGTGCGTGTGTTTATGTGTGCATGTCACCGTGTGTGTGGGCGTGTGTCAGTGCATGTCTGTGTGTGCATGCGTGTGTTTTAGGTGTGCGTGCGCGTTTCTTCACCCGATCGGATTGCTGTCTTACCATTGAATGGGCGCAAATCCTTGTATGATCATATCATTCATATGGGCCAGTAGGGCCCTATTCTACCTACGAGCATGTAGAATAGGCTGTTATCAGCTATTCATCTGGTTGACCCAATGTTATTAATGCCCAGTAGGGACAGTAGGTTTGTTAAGGAGCCCACACTCCCCCGCCCCCCTTTTTTTTATTTAGCTAGAATATAAATACCTGAACCACACACGGGGCCGCCACCCGTAAATTTAAACGTCTTGCATCCTCAAATCAACTATTAATTATCACACAGAGACAATGAATACAAAATATATATTGCCTAGCGGGTTGCGATCCCGCGTCCCTGGGGGCAAAACGACAACCGTGGCCGATGCGCTATCGATTGCGCTAAACGCTGACCGCCACTCCAATAAAAATTTGCATTTATGTACACAGCTGCTTTCTTGGACGCAAACCGGAAAGATACGGAAAAACACGAAAGGATACGAAGTACCGGGAAACAGCCTGTGGGCGAATTGTTTAAGCGTCTCAAAGACACGGGACCATGGATGTATTTTACTTGTATAAAGGAATTCCGCTTTCTTCCTCCGTTCATTTAGTTTGGTTCGATCAAAGACGGTTTAGTATCTTTGGATTCATTTCGGGGGTGAGCCTCGCACTCCAGGACAGGAGTGGCTCTGTTTCACCTGTAGGTGATGCCTGCTGTAAAACTGGAAAAAAGACGAACAAGAAGCTCTTTGGAGAGGAGGCGCGTTGGATGCAGGTGTGTATTTGGTGTTCTTCAGTTAATAACGTGATAAAACAAATAATAATGATAACTAAGGGGAAAAGTGACAGTTGCAATCATGACGTCAGTAATGCGTCTTATTTCTGACGTGTGAGTAATACAAACAAATAGATAAGACTGAAAGTTTACGAATATTAGCCCAATTGATGGAATTGCACTGACAATTCAATACAATTTATGTAAAGCACAGATAGACTTTATACCAGATTCAAGGTACACACACACAATAGTTTCCAGCACAAACTAGCTGAAATGAATATGATGTGATCTACTTGGAATACAGTGCCCCTCCCCCATTTATTAGTATGCCAATATGTTTAAGTACAACTTTTAGCAAATGCTTTAACGTAGGTCTAATGCTCGAGCATTATTTTTCAATGTCGTCATATTAATCCTGTTTATTCTTCTTTCTTTCTTTTTTGAATTTGAATAGATGAACATGGTGAGAATCAAGAGAGTGAGACCGTACATTACAGTCAAAAATATACCAACAAGAGGAAGGATAACAGTATCCAGGGCATATTTGAACGCGAGGACCCCCTTGCCCTCAAACCAACTGGCAGAAAGGTCCTGCTTATCAGCTCCACCATCAGCAGCTTGCACCTTGCCACTTGCAGCTGATGAACCTGTAGGGGGTACCAGCACCAGCAAGAAGCAGGGTACGGTGGAAGCTTGGGCCAGGACGAGGGATATACTCCTTGGTGTGAGTTTGGAGCTTTTCTGTCCCTCAGAAAAGGCACCCTGCGCAGTTTGTAGTGTTTCCCTCACCGGTGACACTGACATCTGGCGATGCAATGACTGTAGCAACGAATGTTACTACTGTGAAGCCTGTGTCAAAACCGTACATCAAGGCTCTGCTGCAGTGCATGGTCTTGAAAAGTGGGAGGTTTGTGTTAATAAACACTTTTTCTTCAGTATTTCTCTAACAGTGTTTTTTCAGTTTTCCAAAAAAAATAGAGTGTAGAGAAGTACAGAGAGTACAGAATTGTATATGAGGCTTACAGTATGATATTGATGCCAAATTAACTTTGATGTATTCTGTTTATAACCTTTATCTTGTGGGCACCTATTCTTGTTTTTTTGTACTGTGCACGATAAAGTTTATAATTTCATCTTTATATTTAAGGATGGTGAATTTCACCGGAGAGTTCCAGTAGGCTTTCAGTGGCACTGGACAAGGAAAGATGGCCACCAGTGTGGAACATCCTATGAACGTCAAATACATGTGTTTGATCAGCAAGGTAAGTATTACAGTATATCAGAAACAATCCACCCTGCACAATTGTAAAGTACAACATTTAACAGCTATTCTGTTGTGAATTTTAGGAAGGCTTCATGATGTTTGGATTCAGTTCTGCCACTGTGAATTGGAGGTTGCATCACTTGTACGCTATGGCCTTTGGCCAGCAACAGTGAAGCATCCACAAACTGCCATCTCCATGACACTGCTGGACCTGGTTTGTCGCCTTCAGCTTGAGTGTGGTGCATCACTAAAAGCTGTATGTTCAGCAATTCACTGTTCGTCAGATGCCTCAAAGGTTGGTTAAAAGTAGCTTCTGTTAATATGATTCCTTTCTCACAATCACCATCATATGCAAGTTTGCAATTCAAAAAACACCCTTTTATCATTGACCTATTGTGATTATGATCCCTTTCTGTATAGTGTCTTGACCTGTATGGACTTCTCATAAATGAGTCCTATGAGGAATACAGACACTTCCGATACCAGATGACGACACTGTGCCATCTTGGACCAGACATAACGGATGGAACACACTGTCCTCTCTGTTCCGAGGTAAATGTATACGTGTGCTAAATAAGGGATGTTATACTTAATTCAGTAATTGTTTGTGAAGTGATACATTACACATATCTTATTTTCTTTATCAACACAATAACAAACAACTAGTCAAATGATAGCATCTGAAAGATCGTTATTCTAGCATATTAGAACAAATGTTCCACTGAACTGGCATTTTTACTATTGCTGCTATATAACTGAATTTGCATCTCTGGTTTCAAAATCAAGAATGACAAATATAATCTGTTATAATGTGTAGTTGGAAAGCTGTTACAGATGCCTAATGACACAGTTTATACTCTGACTGTCACTTATTGTAGAGTGATGGCTGTCTGATTGTTGCGGCTGATGGACTGTTTGGACTTCCAAGGAAAAAATCATCTGGAAGTAGCCTTGAGGCCCCCAAGCACTCCAACCGGTTCTTCTGCCCCCAGGACGTTGTTGATGCTTTTACTAAAGAAAAGCAGCATCCTTCTGAGCAGGTAAAGTTGGTACATTGTTGTTTAATACCTTCCACTTTCATTACTGGGTTATAGAAATGTAATGTTAATGCAGCATAGATGTATCCATAGTTTATGTTCACACATTTACCCTAAATAAGTAAGTATCTTTTTAGGACATGTGATCAAGTAGGGATCTGACCGTGTAATTTGAAAAAATGATGCATGCCCAGCAATGTTGATATAAACATATGCACCAACTTTTACAGGGTTGTGTCAGCTTTCAAGCAGGCAATGCCCTCCGGTCAAAGGTGAAGAACTCCAAATTGGATGAAACTGGTGTTTTTGGCTTATCCTGTAAGCATGAACACCCACGTCGCTTTCTGAGCCTGAAGAGAGGTGAAAGGTAAATCCAAAGCTTTCACATGACAATGTTTTGTTATTTTGGCCTGTTTAATATACAGTATTTGTTTTTCTCTTTTAGCCTTTCAAATGCAGCTTACCTGCTAAAGGAACTGCAAGAGCAGTTTGGGGCAAACAAAAAAATTGTATTCATGTATGATATTGCATGCAAATTGAAACCTCACCTACAGGTAATTCTTTATGCATCTTTTATTGCTTGTCTTCCAATTATAGAGAGACCTAATTACAACTTATAAATCTATGTATATATTAGAAAATGATATACATTATTTATCTTGCAGAAGTTTTATCCTGATCTTGTGGCAAAGACTAAATTTGCTGTTCCTGCATTCCATGCTTATGGACATGATGTTGCTTGTCAGGTTGCCATCCTAATTTTTTGATTGATTTTTGTTTTTGTTAGTGACTATTAAAAGTTGTGACCAGTAGTGTACAACTTTTTTTCTGTTTTGAATCTGTTTTGTAGATTTCCTACAGCTGTAGGAATGTTGAAGGTGCAGGTTTAGCTGATGGGGAACAACTGGAACGACTGTGGTCATACCTTCGCCGTTTTGGTAAGGTGACCAAAGAAATGACACCTTCCCACAGAGTCGATCTGCTGACTGATGCTTTGCTGCACTACAGTTCAAAGATAAGGAAGAGCCAAGGTAAAGTTGTAATGTGTTAGTGACTTTCTCTCATTTCATGTTATACATGTTCTTTGAAGATGCTTAAACAATGTACAAACAACCCTGTAAGCAGTTGTTATCTTAATCTGTTTAATCAATTTAGTTAGATTTTGTCCGCTTTGTACAATAATTGACAGACTCTGAAGTCAAATAGGACAATATTATAATGTCTTACTTTGGATTTCTTGACTCCATTTCAAGCAAAAGCCCTGGTTCTCAAAGCTACAAAGGTCAAGTCAGTTGAGGAGGAAGCAAATACAAAGATGACTGAAATAATGAAAAATACAGGTAAGACACAAAATGTTGAAGGTTTTAACCGAGTAATGTATTAACTTAATATAAATGTATTAATGATCACTACACTTTAAGGGTTCTTAACGGATCCTTAAAAAATCTTAAAAGACATTGAGTTCATTAATCCTAAAACAAAAAACAGTGCCTTAATTGAACCCCTATTCATGCAGCAGTCACTTTACCGTCAACCGTATAGGAAGGTATTGAAGTATGTCATGTTTTTGTCTCAAGGCCTCACACTGCAAGACATACAAGTCTGGACAAACCAATATCGGACAGAGGCCAAGCGGTCGCCAGACTGGACCTGGGAAGAGGACTATGTGCAAAAACTAATGGAGCATCAAGAGCTGTGAGTTTTTACAGCAAAATATATTAGATATTCTAATTGTCTGTGAAGATATTACAAATAACTGAATTACTATATTATGTGTTGAACCACTAGTTTAACCAGCAGCACAGTTTACCCTCTGCAACAAAACAAGACACACAATCATGAATGCAGTATGCAGACTGCAATTACAGTATTATTTATGTTGTTTACAACTCCCTGTTTTTCCCAGACAAGTCTTGAGGAGTTTGACTGCCAGCAGGACTTGTGATGTCACAACACATCTTGATAAGTAAGTCACTTCACTTGGATCCATGGATGTGAGGGTGAACAATGATGGTGTTGATATTAACTGTAAATATGCAAGTCTTTATCAGGTAAATAAAAACCTGTAGTTCAAGAATTAAATATTTTCAAAACAAGCCTACAGATACCTTGTTCCTACTCAGACTTTCAAATAAAGTGTCATCTGTATTTATACGGAAATTGATTTTATCTCAATCCATTCATCAATAAGATTTACTTGCATAACCAAGACATGTATTTATTTATGTACAACTTTCAGATTAGAGAAGAAATTAAAAACAATTGAGAAGCTACATGGCCTTGGAGAAAGATGGATTCTGACAAGTGAACCATGCTTGCACATCCAAAGTGTAATAGAAGACAAGAAAAGACAGAACTCACTGCAGGCCATGTATCGACTTGCCTTAGAGCGGAGGTTTCTCTGTGGCCTTGTGAGAAAATATGCAGGTACAGTTGGAATATAAAATGTTACATGTGGTTATTGTTTTCTCCATTCATGAAATTGAATCAACCATTGTTTTGCAGATGGACAGAAAATGGCAATTCGACTTTCAAAGAAGATCTCTTCAATTTGCCAGAAGATTAAGCTTAAACTGAAAGAGTTCAACATTGCAGCCAGAGCAGTCAACCAGCCACATGCCCTCGAGTACAATGACGTAATTCAAATCGATAATCCTATTTGGTCAACCCTGACTACTGGAGAAACTGACAACATGCCAGTTAAACAGCAGCTGTTTGTGTTGTGGAATACAGCAAGAAGGGCAGATGAAGAAAAGGCATACTTGCTGGTGGACTGCAAATCGGCGACAAAGTTCTACGAAAAGCAGCTAATGGAAATTGACAGACACTCCCAGCCAGAAGGGCATTCTTCAAATAGACAGGACAGAGGCGCAACTGCAGCTTTGCAGAGTAAGAGAAGAGAGTTTTCCAGATATCTCTCACAGTTTAGTAGTCTCCTTACATCACTGACCACAGATGACTGTGGTGTTAATTCTGTGACCGATACAGACTCGGACTCGGATGAAGAGGATGATGTTGAGTCTGAAGAGGAAGGGGATGATTCGGAGGATGAATGGCAATAGAGACAATAAGTTTGTTTTTAAAAAGATAACCCTCATTCAATTAATAAATATTAATTATAATTAATATAACAATTAATAATATAATTATAATATAATAATATAATATAATATAATTATAATAATTAATTAATATAATAATATAATTAATTAATACATATTAATTAACATATAAATAAATATTACTTACTTACTTACCTACTTACTTACTCATTGCAGGCTTCATCAAAAACAAATGCACATGGCCAGGCGACGGTTAGCAAAAAATAGGAAATGCAACCGGACATGCATAGTTCCCCTTTAATGCAGTCCATAGAGTTTCCCCAAACACGCATTTCACTAACAAAGTTCTATTTTTGAATCTTATCTACTCTGACAATGCATGAAGGTAGTCCACACCTTTATCAGATTTCATCTTCTTCACTTGGATAGAATCCCAAGCTCACTTTTGTACATATGTATCATTGTAAGATTCTAGGGTGAGTGCTTTTCATTCATTGTTGACACTTGTTTGACACATGTGAATAAGGTTTTGAAGGTGCTTTTCCACAGGCAATGAACTGTTTTGTGATAAGGTAATTTAATTCTATATTTTGAACAATTAAACAAACCAAAAATACAAGTGACCAATAAAAACAAATTAACTTCAACAAACTTGTCTGATTATTCTATGAACCTTCCACTATCACTGGCAAGGTAGGCCTAGCCCTGACTATTATGTAGTTATGCTGCTATAATCTTAGACTGCACTGGGGGACACAACCGGTTACATGGAGGCTTTCACCTCGGTTTACTGCCATTTTGAAGGTACAGGATGCTTCAGGCCTTTGAGGCAAACTGTGGGTTATACAAATAAACTTGCCTTCTGTTCACAAATGAGGGCAGGTTTATGGTGATCACACGTGTTGTTATAACCATTTTACCATGACAACAAATGGAACTAACTTACCATGCCATTACCTCAGGTAACTGTTAACTGTAAAACTATGTGTTGCAGTGCATGGAATTTAGTTTACTCCGATCGGTTTGGTTTTTCTCTGTGTTGAAGATAAAATATACAAAATATGTCATTTCTTTCTCCATAGTGCAGTCCATATTTCATTTGTGCACATGACAACACAGCCCTGACATCAACACACACATGTCCAACTCACTCCTGGCATGTTTCACAGCAGTGAACACAAAAAACGTGCGTTCACGTGAAAAAAGGACTACAAATATGGCCGCCGTGCTGTACATGAATGTATGGCCTTGACTTGGGAACTGTAGTTTTTACATACAAAGTAATTTTTCTTAATTTGAAGATATAATAATATATAACTGACCTTAATTTTAGGTGTCTGCAAACACTTCAGATAGATTATTGATAGAATTTTTTCAGAAAAAAAAAAAATGATCATTTTATGCATTTATCACTGAATTATGAATTAAAACACTCAATAAATATTAAAACAGTGCTCATAGTATAGTACAGCTCCAGAGCCTTTCAGAAATGTAAGTGCCACAACCAGATACTCTTCTATTGATAAACTGTGAGCGTTTAAAGGTGTGCATTTCTTGAGATTCCAAGGTCACTCCCTCTGCCATGGGTCAGCGTATCACCTTCATATTCATAGGGGTCACTCAGCATGATGAGACCTTTCAAAAGATGTATTTATATTAGCTCTGCGATAAAGTTTACATTTTCCATAACTTTCTTGTATACATTGTGGGAGACTTTCAAACTTACTAGACTAAACTCCTGTGAACCATGGAATGTCCTCTTCTTGACCCCTCACTTGTGAACAAAGCAACAGTTCTATCAATGGAGTCCGAAAACTATATGTGCTTAAAAAGTGCTTAAGAGTGCTGACAGAACATGTATTCCTGGAGGATGCTCTAATCGATGGTGATGAAGATCTGGAAAAATGTAAACTTTATCGCAGAGCTAATATAAATACATCTTTTGAAAGGTCTCATCATGCTGAGTGACCCCTATGAATATGAAGGTCATACGCTGACCCATGGCAGAGGGAGTGACCTTGGAATCTCAAGAAATGCACACCTTTAAACGCTCACAGTTTATCAATAGATGAGTATCTGGTTGTGGCACTTACATTTCTGAAAAGCTCTGGAGCTGTACTATAGTATGAGCACTGTTTTAACATTTGTTGAGTGTTTTAATTCATAATTCAGTGATAAATGCATTAAATGATCATTATTTTTATTTTTTTTGAAGAAATTCTATCAATACTCACTTTGAAGTGTCCGCAGACCCCTACAATTAAGGTCAGTTATATAATATTATATCTTTAAATGAAGAAAAATGACTTTGTGTGTAAAAACTACAGTTCCCAAGTCAAGGCCATACATTCATGTTAAGCGCGGCGGCCATATTTGTAGTCATTTCTCACGTGAACGCAAACATCTTTTTCTGTACACTGCTGTGAAACATGCCAGTAGTGAGTTGGACAGTTGGACATGCGTGTGGTGATGAAGGTCACCACACATTGAAGGTGAAGAAGACCTGCTGAGGTGAAGAATCAGATAATCCTGATTGGGGCCCACAAGACCTTTGTTTTCCTTGGCCATCAGACTCTGACAAAATAAGTTTGTTTTACCTTCATGTATGAGCAAGGTCAGAGGTCACAGATATTACACAGGCTGGTTTTTGACACCTACATGTCTTGATGATGGTGATGAGAATACCTTTATGTCTTGATAACACCTTCATGTCTTGTCTTCCGATGGGGCGCCCAAGACACTTCAGGCTTTACAATTTACGATTCATGTTGATGCTCACTTCAAGACATGTAACGATGTTTTAATTATCAATGTCATCTTCATGGATTGGGAGAAAAATTATGGATTTAACTTCTGAGTTAAAGAGAACACATTTTCATATGGGCAGTAATACATCTTTGGAATAGAAATGTCGAAAAACATGCTGATGACAACTATGTCATCTGTTGAGGAAGGGGTATGCGAAAGTATCAGATAAAGGGACAGTCCCCAGGAAACCGTGGGCATCTGGTCACCCTTCTTCATATTAATACCTGTTAACATCATTCACTGACACAGCGTGTGAAATTGCCAATTGCAGCTACTGTATTCCTTGCCTTGGATGGTCCTAGATGATCAAGACTGTTTATTATTTTTTCGTGTAAATACATGCCTGCATAAAGTTTGCGTTTCACGTACAAATCTCTAAAAGGTCAGTGGTGTGGTGGCCCCATGACCTCCACTAAGGTGTGGTGCTGTCTTCTTTTTTGTCAGGGTTGTGGTTTCCGGTCGGCTCACGGGAGATTAGAGGCAGCTGGCCAGTGTCTTCAACCTCCTTGTTGTGGTCTGAGGCCTTTGCCACTGCATGGCATGTTGTGCAAAGAGAAGGTAGATGCATATACTTCATATAGGATGCATGGATTATTAGATGATGGATGCAGTAAAGGGAGCCAGCATGGATCCCAATGTTTTCCCTATAACCAGTCAAAAAGCTGTTAGTTTAGCTCTAAACAGAACTACTACAAGTGTGTGCTGTCTGTATTTGGCTGTGGATGCTCCCACATGCAAGTATACTCACCTTAACTCTTGACACTCTCACTGGCCAGAAAATATGTTTTTTGTCATTTGTTCAATCTGTGAATCAACCTTCTTATATTGTACTCATGGACGCACTTATTATTTGAAAATGTGCACAAATGTTAAATAACGTTCTTAAAAAAAATACTGCTTTTAAGCCCAAGTACTTTACTGTGCTATAGTAAATATCGTTATAAATTCCAAGAAAAAAAGGAAACAATTTTTATGTGAGCAATAAAAAACCATTTATTGGTGACATTTAGCACACCTTTTCCTCTTGAACCCACACGCAGTGTGTGACCATCCATTGCAGACACAGCACTTTGACCAAGATCGCCACTTTTTCTTTGTATTCTTCTCCGGGTCGTAAAAATCTCCTCCACAAACAGTGCAGGCATCGCTTGTACCTTAGAATGTAAACCATATAAGTATCAGTTCATTCTACTACTTCATGACTAGAACATGATACATTCTTGGATTTATTGTTACTTCAAGTATTTGTTTTATAGTAGTTCACTATCCATAATGTCATCATTGTCATAAACTGAAATACATCAAGCACAGACATGTAGATGAATAATAATAATAATAACTCTCACTTATATAGCACTTTACTATGCTTACTCAAAGAGCTTACATTGACTATCTTTCATTCATGCCATACTCTGTGGTGGAAACACAGCTGCCCTGGGGTAGACTGACAGCAGCGAGGCTGCCATATTGCGCCATCGACCCTTCTGACCACCAACACACTCACACTCATCTTAACATTCACACAGGCAAATGTGTACCTTCGATACTGGTAACAGCTTCAGCAACAGCTACCTCAGCAGAGGAATGTTGGGGCCTTGCTGCTGAACCTAATTATAAAGATGTATATAAAGTGCAGATGTCTTTGCTTTACATATATTCATTAGGTACCATGTACACAGACATAGACACAGACATGAAGACAACAGTAGTGTCATAATCACATTGCACACACTGTAATGCATTACATTGTAAACTTTCTCAGTTGCTGTCACTAGATTCCCTAAGAAGATTCCCTCACTAGAAGATGTTCATGATGTGACACGGAACACGCAAATGTGCTGCTTATGGATGAATAATTAGAAATACTGTATGTGTGTTCAATTTTTAGCTATTGTGTGTAAAACATGACAGCTGTGTTGGAAATGTGTGTATAATGTTGTACGTATTTTAGATTTATAAAGTGTCTCACAGTGTGCAGCGACTGAGAATGTGTTTAAGGTTTGTACTTGTTTGGCCAAAAGAGAGATTGATTCAAAAAATGACTTCAGGTCACAGGGAGAATTTGGTTCGGAGAATGGGGTTTAGGTTTTTAGCAACTGAGAAAAACTGTAACACATAAAAAGGCCACAAAAGTTTTGTTAGGAACTTACCGTAGTCAAAAATAGAATCAAAGATTTCTTGCACTGTCTGTTGTGATGTGTCTAGATGGTTGACAAAAAAGGCGGGCTTCAAGGTATTGCTTGTGCAGGCTACATAAACTAGGCATTAACGTCTCTTTTACCTTGTGGTGTACATTCCTTTGTTTCCATTGGTGGTAGTGGTGGTGTTGGTGTTAGTTCTTTCTCTTTTTCTACTGATGTCAAAGAACCACAACAATCTACAGTTAAACATGTTGCATAAAGTTATACACATATTGCTTTTACTTTTATTACTGCATTGACAAAAAAAGAACATGTTAAGAAGCAGTATACATTCAATCAAGTTCTAATATACTTAGGTATAGTGCTGTTTGTCCTAAGGTTTCAGGCGGGCTAGAGCCAATCCTATCTGTCATGTAATGTACAGCCTGGAAAGGTTGCCAGTCAAATATAGATTAAACAAATACACTAATGGCCACATCTTTAGACAATTGAGTGTGTCTTTAGATTGTTGGAAAGGCCACTTTACCTTAAAAAAAGTCATGCACAAATGGGAAGAACATGCAAAGCAAGACCTTCTAGGTGAGAGGTGACTGAGATACTGCACTACCTTAGTTATTCAATATATTCACCACAATTTTAATAAGTTTTCACTGATCGGCTTTTATGTCATACCTTGTGGTACAGTTTGGACTGCATCCACTTGAGGCGATTCTGGTGAAACAGGGAACACATTTACGAAGGGTTACAGTCAAATATAATTCATGGACTACTCTTTATAATAGCAAGAAGACAAACTTACTTGGCAAACTAACTTGGAATGATATTTGATCTGCAGCCTTCAAGATCATTGTCAGCTGCTTGCGCCCATAAAATGAAGGCTTCCTTAGTGTGAGGTCAGTTGGGAACCCTTGAATCCCTAAAACCAGTGTCTGGTTCGCCAGCGCCTGGTATGGCAGTCTTCCAGAGCCACCTGCAGCAACTTTAAAAGATAAAATCAAAACCATTAGGTCAAGTTTACTTTTGAGAAGCTGAAAAAAATGTGTGAATGTATGCTTTAAGGTCAAATTGAGCCCAGCATAAAACATTTCCAACAGGAATATGTTATTATGACTAGAGCATTTCATATAATATACAACTTCAACAGATATTTACATGAGAAAGAATAAAGAAAACAAGCAAAACATTTAGAAATGACCTGCTACAGTTTTTAATCAGTCAATCATTAAAAGGCAAAGTATACAGCATAGTGGTCAGGGCCAGGTTATATCTATATCAAATTTCAGACTGAGGTGATCTCAATGACTGTTGATTATTGTTGTTATGCTGACAAGCATTGCTGTTCGGCAATCTACAGTCAATCTTTTTTTTTTTAAATCATTGTTAAATTTTATCTTTAACTTTATCATTTTTGCAGGAAAGAGAACTTACTATATTTCTCGTTGAATAAGTCCTGGACTTTCTTCACCAGGTCATGGACAGACTCCACAGGAGATGGTGAATAGCAGCTTGCTAAACATATGTACACGGAAAATGTTGATTTCAATATCAATTTAAACACAAGTTGGATTAATCCAGTGGACCCAAGTGACAAAACATGTTTGAGACAGTAGAGTATGATGGTACACACAGATGAAAGCTTGGAGTCAATAGTGAAGACAATGCTTTTACAAGGACAAGACACAAATGCCATTTCTATAATATATATTACCTGAAATTGTATGAGCAAACGTATTTGCTGTGTCCGTTTCATTCAGGAAGCCTTTAGCATTTTTGCTGGAGAACTGAATTACTGATGACACAGGACTCAGGCAGTCGATAGATAATGCAACAGTTTCCACACCTAACTCCTCCAATTTGGACACCTTCACCACAACAAAATAAAATACATCTCATACTAAGGATCAGTAGAGTAAATGTCAGAATATTAAAGAAAATCAAGGTGCAAAGAAAATAATTTAAAATCTATCCGAGCCAATTTTACCACTGAACTCAAATCGTGTTCTGCGTTACTGTATATTTAAACAGGGCTACAAAAACTCACTCAAGCAAATCTGCCTCAATGCAACACCTCACTGAGTACAGTACAAAATACAGTCTCACATACCTCAAACCTAAGCCGGTGTATGTGCCTCTTAATTTTCAGGGCCCTCATTTCAGGACTTAAGTCCTTAGGTGTGGCCTTTAAAGCTGCTGCCTCCTGCTCATACCTCTCCCTGTCTTCTTGCCCTAAACTTGACCACTCTTTTACATCTTTCAGGGTACCTGGGATAAAAGTTTAGATCATTAATCCGGATTATCTTTGCTCACAACAAAGATGTGTACAGAAAATGTATCTCAAGTAAGAGTATCTAGACTATGGCTGTTAGACAAAAGTTCCAAAATAACTAATGTAAAACCTTTCCAACATGCTAAGTGGATAGTAATGCCATGCAGTTACAAAAATGTCTCCCTTTAAATGAAGAAAATACAGAATTTGCTATATATAATATATGTCAAAATGACTTACCTTTTTCTTTTAAGACATCCCTGCAAAAGAGATTATATGCGGACAAATCCCTTGTCAGCAATTTGGCTTTAGGTGGATTAGAGGCACTGTTGATAGCCCTCCTACGATTCCCAATCCAGTTCTGAAAGAAAAATATAATTTTACCTCTGTTATTACCTGTTTAAAATAATTCAAACCCCACTATTTCTTCATGTCAGTATGAGCTGCTATTCTCAAACTTATAAATAGTTAAAGGGATAGTTACGTCTTCTTTTGAAGTGTGTGGTTCTATGAGGACTCAAGGAGAATAGATAGATGTATATTGCAGATATTATACTAATGGGACATGTGTACACCATACAACCGCACTTCAAAAACCAGAAGTGTCCCCTTAACTACTCATCATTTTGATAATTTGTAAAAATAAACCAGACCTCTATTATACTGGTATCCAAACCAGTTGCAGAGCAAGCCTCTATGATGAGTGGTGATCCAACTCGGGTCATTCCCCTCTCATAAAAAGAACGGAGCATTGCCCTGGTCTCATTGTCCATTTTTGTTCGTTCTGTTGACAACAAAAGAGAAGAACATTTAAATACTTAGAAATACTTTTTTTATTCGGCTGTGGGGAAAAACTGTCAAGAAAAAACGAACTAGTGCACGGATGAATACAGAAATCATACTGTCTACGCATTGTTTACCTTAATTCAACATCACTTCTGAAATATGTCTAATTTCTTATCTTCTTCTTAAATACCAGGTGATGACTTAGTTTGCAAATGTACACTTACCTCTAATTTTCTCAGCCATGATGAGCCTGAATGAACGCAGAAAGATAAGGTTCAGCTCAGCATAATGGCGTTAGGCAATTTCAATTTGTTCTAAAAGTTGTACTTAAACATATTGGCATACTAATAAATGGGGGAGGGGCACTGTATTCCAAGTAGATCACATCATATTCATTTCAGCTAGTTTGTGCTGGAAACTATTGTGTGTGTGTACCTTGAATCTGGTATAAAGTCTATCTGTGCTTTACATAAATTGTATTGAATTGTCAGTGCAATTCCATCAATTGGGCTAATATTCGTAAACTTTCAGTCTTATCTATTTGTTTGTATTACTCACACGTCAGAAATAAGACGCATTACTGACGTCATGATTGCAACTGTCACTTTTCCCCTTAGTTATCATTATTATTTGTTTTATCACGTTATTAACTGAAGAACACCAAATACACACCTGCATCCAACGCGCCTCCTCTCCAAAGAGCTTCTTGTTCGTCTTTTTTCCAGTTTTACAGCAGGCATCACCTACAGGTGAAACAGAGCCACTCCTGTCCTGGAGTGCGAGGCTCACCCCCGAAATGAATCCAAAGATACTAAACCGTCTTTGATCGAACCAAACTAAATGAACGGAGGAAGAAAGCGGAATTCCTTTATACAAGTAAAATACATCCATGGTCCCGTGTCTTTGAGACGCTTAAACAATTTGCCCACAGGCTGTTTCCCGGTACTTCGTATCCTTTCGTGTTTTTCCGTATCTTTCCGGTTTGCGTCTAAGAAAGCAGCTGTGTACATAAATGCAAATTTTTATTGGAGTGGCGGTCAGCGTTTAGCGCAATCGATAGCGCATCGGCCACGGTTGTCGTTTTGCCCCCAGGGACGCGGGATCGCAACCCGCTAGGCAATATATATTTTGTATTCATTTAATTTGTCTCTGTGTGATAATTAATAGTTGATTTGAGGATGCAAGACGTTTAAATTTACGGGTGGCGGCCCCGTGTGTGGTTCAGGTATTTATATTCTAGCTAAATAAAAAAAAGGGGGGCGGGGGAGTGTGGGCTCCTTAACAAACCTACTGTCCCTACTGGGCATTAATAACATTGGGTCAACCAGATGAATAGCTGATAACAGCCTATTCTACATGCTCGTAGGTAGAATAGGGCCCTACTGGCCCATATGAATGATATGATCATACAAGGATTTGCGCCCATTCAATGGTAAGACAGCAATCCGATCGGGTGGTTTCTTTGATGTGTGCGTCCGCGTTTGTTTTATGTGTGCGTGCGTGCGTGTGTTTTATGTGTGCATGTCACCGTGTGTGTGTGCGTTTGTCAGTGCATGTCCGTGTACGCATGCGTGTGTTTTATGTGTGCGTGCGCGTTTGTTTTATGTGGGTGTGCGCATTTGTTTAATGTGTGCGTTCGTGCACAGTAAATTTCCAAGTGTCAAAAAGGAAGTGTTAATGTATTTTAACTATTTCATAGACTGGTTTAACTCTTCCAGATGTAACACAACAACAACAGGTGTAAAACGTGGCTCCTCCCCCTGCAGTGCTGTTGTCAATATCCAGAGTTAAAACCCAGGTGTTATTTATTCAGTGTAAAAAGTGAATGAACACTGTCAAGGGTCAATTTAACAATATTCAGTGTTAATATCTTAATATGCTCCGCCCATTTCAAATGATCCAGAAGTTTCTAGAGTAATTGGACCTCATGGACCACCGCCATGTTTCCATTGGTAAAGACTGTGGTAAGTCTCTCCATCTGCTGACTTATATTTAAATGAATTAAACGATTTATACAATTGTATTCACCGTGACTGTACTACCATTCGCTTTTTAGACTTCTAATGTAGATGAATTGCTATGTGGTTCACCAACATTAAGTTACATTCTATTACTTGTAATGCGGTACAGTTAACCTGCGCAGTGAACACCACGTGTAGACACTTGTAACCAATACCACTATGGATTATTGTGTATATTCGGTTTATGGTGCTCGCTCAAAACAACAGATGTATATGCTGTCTGTACATGCGCGCGCCAGTAAGTACGGTAGTTCATTCCCGCGCCACTCCCCCTCTGTCAGGCTTTAGTTTTTAGTAATGTAACCCAGCCGTTTATTTGTCGTTTTATGTTTCAATTATTTTCACTGGAAGTATATAATTAAACCCAGTTGTTATTTTCGTGTTTTATGTTTTATTACTTTTCAATGCATGTATCGCATCAAGACACTGTCGCTTTAAGACGGCCATTGTTTTTTACCTGCGTTCCACGGATGAGACGCGTGGTGTTCAGATGCTTCAGCGGCTCAGAGACTGAGACACGTGTAAGTAAGTAAGTAAGTAAGTAATATTTATTTATATAGCGCTTTTCGAGACCAGGGTCACAAAGCGCTTTAACAATCAAAAACAATACTCAAAACAGTACATACTTCAAAGATCAAGACAACACCGAGAACAACAAGTTCGAGAAATTCAAGGAAAAGCCTGAACAAATAGAAACGTCTTAAGATGTTTCTTAAAGGAGTCAGTAGACTCCATCAAGCGCAAAGAGAGAGGAAGATTGTTCCAAAGCTTAGGAGCAACAGCCTGAAAAGATTTCTCTCCTCTGGTCCTGAGCCGTGTGCGTGGAACCATCAGTAGATTCTGATCCACAGACCTCAGAGACCGAGCTGGGGTGTAAGGCTGGATCAGATCAGTGATGTAAGGAGGAGCCTGACCATGAATAGCTCTGAAAGTAAGAACCAGAATTTTAAAGTTGATCCTGAAAGAAACTGGAAGCCAGTGAAGAGTTTTAAGGATCGGAGAAATGTGAGTTCTCCTACTTGAGCGGGTCAGAATTCTCGCTGCAGAGTTCTGAATCAACTGCAGACGAGACAGCTCCTTCTTGTTAAGACATGAAAACAAACCGTTACAATAGTCCAGACGAGAAGAAACAAACGCATGGATTACAAGCTCCAGATCATGTTGTGACAACATTTTCCTAAGTTTAGAGATTTTTCTCAGTTGAAGGAAACAGTTTCTGGTCAGTTTTCTGCAGTGTTGAACAAGAGACATGTCTTTATCAAATACAACACCCAGGTTTCTCAGGCTCAGTTTGACAGACTGACCTAAGTCACCCAAGTACTGACTCAACCATGGAATCTTATCATCAGGAGCAATCACCAGAGTTTCAGTTTTGTCCACATTAAGCTGTAAAGTGTGCCAACGCTCCTGCAATTTTACTGAATACACTCGCTTATCACTCCTAGGTGAGCCTAAACAATACGTTTATATTATTGTTTATATTGCTGTGTGTAAATGAATGTTGTGTCGAAGCAGCTATTTAAGTTTTTGTGTGAAACTTGAAGCATTGTTTTATAACTTTATTCAAGTGTATATTTTCGATAGTATTTTATATTGTACTGTTTCACTTTGTTTTGAAAGTAAGTTGCACTTTATATTTTGTTATCGCGTGGTGTTCAGATGCTTCAGCGGCTCAGAGTTCACCGCATCTGTTATTTAACACGCCGATTAAACGTTCGTGCTGTTGTATGGTTAACAAGCGTTGAATGTGTTGAAGGTGCCGTAGCTAAGAATCTTGAATATTAATAAAATAAATCGCCTACCATGACCCACCAATATAGCAAACTTTTTATTGGAATATAAATATATTTTCGTCCTTCAAAATAACAAACAAAATACGTGTGTGAGTTACATTATAATTAAAAAAGCTAAGTTTTAGCGAACTAGCTCTCGTGTTAACGCACCACAGAAAGTTACATTACACGCAATGAAACATTATTCTTAAAGCGATAATGATATCTTACCTCAATAGACGAGTGACGCGCACCTGATTCCGTCAAGTTATGCACAAACGTGAGGATAAAATGCGATCGATCTTTGTCAACAAGTGTGACGTCATCATCCGGAAGTTGCGTATGCGGCAATTTGAAAACTTTTTAGCTGACGCTAAATTTAAACTAAACTTAACTCGGTCTTTATACAAGCACGCATCTACTATTGTATTCATGGCGCTTTTAAACAAACAAGCACAATATCTCATTGTATTCCTGTGGTGTGACGTCACCGCTGCAGGATCAGTTGATTAGCATGTGTGACGTCACCCCTGCAGACTCGCGATTAATGTTGACAAACGTCACGTAGACGCTCATAATCGCAGCTAAATAAAAAGAAAACATATGTCCATAAACGCAATCTCAATGAAAGCTTCTATTTTCATAGAAAAGCGCACCGGATTATAAAGAGGATCAAGCGAAATAGCACAGACTTTATTTTACTCATTCATAAAACAATGTCAACATTATGGAGTTGAAACACCTAAAAATATACAATATAGTCACTTTTACAGGACCTTTTAAGCATGTTTTAATCCGCGAGAGCTTCTTGACTTCCGCGATGCGTAAACAATCCAAGCTCCAAAAAATTAAAATTAAGCATTTTTACCGATTTATATTCACTCTGTACCTCCTTAAAGTGGTTTGAGGTCGTTAAGCACAATCAGGATTAGAATCACACTGTTGACATTAAACATTTCAAATGAGCTTCATAGTTGTAGAATTACGGTAGCCAAATGAAACAGCGACACGTCACGTTACCAAGGCAACGAAGAGATGGGCGACGCGTCAAATGTAACCCGGGTCGTTTGAATCCGACGTCGGGGGGTGCTCTGTATAATACTGGGTGACCCGTGCGTGTCAATGCGTGCGCGCGTGTCAATGTGCGTCAATACGTGTGTGTCAATGTGCGTCAATGTGCGTCAATACGTGTGTGTGTGTCAATGTGCGTCAATGCGTGCGGGTGTGTCAATGCGTATAGACGTGTGTTTATATGTGTGTACATATATGTGTGTATGTGTATAGACGTGTGTGTGTATATATGTGTGTGTATGTGTATAGACGTGTGTGTATATATATGTGTGTATGTGTATAGACGTGTGTGTGTGTATATATGTGTGTGTATAGACGTGTGTGTATATATATGTGTGTATGTGTATAGACGTGTGTGTATATGTGTGTATGTGTATAGACGTGTGTGTATATATGTATATGTGTGTATGTGTATAGACGTGTGTGTGTGTGTGTGTGTGTATATATATATACGTGTGTGTGTTTATATATGTGTGTATGTGTATAGACGTGTGTGTGTATATATATGTGTGTATATGTGTGTATGTGTATAGACGTGTGTGTGTGTATATGTGTGTATGTGTATAGACGTGTGTGTATATATATGTGTGTATATGTGTGTATGTGTATAGACGTGTGTGTATATATATGTGTGTATGTGTATAGACGTGTGTGTGTATATGTATATGTGTGTATGTGTATAGACGTGTGTGTGTGTGTGTGTGTGTGTATATACTGTATATATATTGTAACGATCCTGTTTGTTCTGTTCATTAATGTTGCGGGCACTTTAAGAAGGTGAGTCTGTGCGCATGCGCAGTTGTTGTTAGAGAGATTTCGCGTTCAACTAGTGGTGTGAAGAACGAGCGGCGTTGGTTGTGGCCGAAACAATAACCTCTCTGTGAGTACAGCGAACAAAGAAACAATATCTGTGCAAGACAACCGTCTGGTCATGTGTGGAGGACCAAACGTTACATTGGTGTCAGAAGCGACTTTTTCGGACCTGCTCCTGAGGCGAAGCTAACGGTTATTAGCAACGAACTTTGCTAACGAACGTCCCCGGTATGTACGGGAAAGTGAAGAGCGAAAGTGAGGAGATGGACGTTGGTGCGAGACGACGGGACCATGCTCAACAGTTAAGAGACGCTGTGTTACAACTCTCAGAAGAAGAATGTGCGTCAATGCGTGCGCCAATGTGCAGCAACTGGGCTTCATCAAGTATCAAACAGATCACACATCACACCTACCATGATTTTGTTCAATGAGATGAAAACTTATTTGATGTTCAATCCAGTGTTCAGGTTGACTTCAGTGCTTATGTTTTAGTAGAAGTGAAGCTGTGGTGCTTTAGTTTAATACATGGACACAGCACTAAACTTTGTTGTTGGTTGTTAGTTGTTTTTTTAGATTTTGGGATCAACCGTCACTTTTTAGTAATGGGAGAATTATTTCTCTGCACTGTGCGAGTCGTCCCAGAGCCATTGTTCAGCCTGAAGCCAATACGTTTTTAGGTTGAAAAGTTTGCCCCCCTGAAAAAATGTAATGCCCCCCCTTAAATGTTTTTCTGCAGCCGGGTCTGTCAGTGTTATACTAGATCCACTCAGTATAAACTGTTGTCAACATTGAAGTCAAATCATCTCCAGAAATGATACTTTGTGATGAAGTCTTAATGTTAAAAGAGACAAAAGTAATAATATCTTTAATGAATCAATTCATGTACATTTATATCAAACCTGCTATTCCCTGCATGATGGGATCAGAAACACTAGAATTCTACTTTCTCGGGACGTTTTAGATTTACAACGACGACATCATTAAAAGTGTGAACTGCAGTCACACTGCAAGTTTATGTCCATAATCCTTAGATATTCTCTCCAAATGAGAACAATTTAACAGAAGAGTTTAACATTACCTTGGCTGTAGTCATGCTCTGTAGACAGAAGCTTCACCTGCACAGGTGATCTCATTAGCTCGTCCTGTCTCTCCACCTGCACGCAAAGCAACTTGTACTCTCTGCTGCCCTCTAGTGTTGCTAAAACGATTTATTATGTCCAATAAACAAACCTACAGAAAGACTTAACAGTGTGGGTCTTTCTTTTTATTTCAAGGGTCCCCATTTTATCTCAAACATCAATATAGCTAATATTTAACACTAATTGGTAAATATCAAACATGTATGCTTCATTACAGTTGAAACAATTGTTCTCTGGTAACAAATATTTATCATTAAACATGTGTGTTCATGTATGATCCATGGCACTCATCATGATGGACAAATATGATGGAAAAACATTCTATTAGTGTCAGTACAGTACACGAGGTTGGAAATCAACCACGCATTTGCGCATGCGTTGTCCACCTACAAGGAGGTTTATAACGGTCAGACGCGGAAGAATCTACGAAACTATCACTGATAGATTCTCAAAAATCATCTGATATTAAATGATCTTTTCTCTCAAGGATAAGGATGTTGAAGGAGTGACGTCACAGTGTCCACTGTTGAAGGATAAGGATGTTGAGTGTCCAGCTGGAAGGAGCACAGGTACATGTTGTGGTTTATTAAAGTCTCTTTTCATTTTATTGACATCGGTAAATGTAACGCTAAGTTTAAGTGAAGGTATCAAGACCTGTCGCCCTTCCCAGCTATCTTCTAAATAATCCACGGAGGAAAAATTCAGAAAAAAAAGTCTTATATAGATCCAGAGCGGTCCGTAATAGGAACAAAAAAACAAAACAGGCACTCGGGGCGAAGGCAGGGCACTTCTGGAGATCGGGGTCCCAACAGCAACTAAAACAAAAAGACAAAAGGACTCACTTGAGTAAATAAAAGTGCTGACAACGTCAGGAGTATCCAAAGGATTATCCAGTTGTGATTCAAAGGCGAGGAGCGAGATCGAAAGGACAGCCAACCTGGTCTGGAAACGCAATACTCTGGCGAGTTCTTCCGGGTAGAGACGCTCCTTATCAATGGGAAGAACCCGCCACTCCATCATCCCCAGCCGCGCACCTGCCAGCGTCTGTCACTCAAAACACAGGACACATGAAAACGGAAAACCACCTTCAAAATAAAACAAAAGAACATAAGCATGACACTTGTATGTTGATTCTATCAAATGTATTCTGCCTATTTTAAATGTTGACCTTTTTTCTTATAAGAGTAACTGTCAGGAGTCTTGATGTAAAACGTCACTCAAATGTGTCATTTATTTATTTCTCTCACAGGATTCAGAGTCAATGTTCATTGCACAGAATTTCCATCTCCGTCCTGCACTGTCTGTGATGATGGAACTTACATGGACAAATTGAACCGAGAGAAACATGGTTTCAAGTGTCTCGTCTGTACTGAAGGTAAAGTTTGTTCTTCACTAGAATGATGAGTTGGTCAGTATGTAGATGTGATGTAGAATTTGTTATTGACTAACAGGACTGAGAGAGATCAGATCCTGTACCTTCACAGCAAACACCAAGTGTGAACCTCTGGAGGGTTTTTTCTGTGTGGACGGCTCAGTGGACACATGTGTGGCAGCACAGCAACACTCCACATGTGAACCAGGACAGTTCATCATCAGAGCAGGCGAGTTTCACATCCAACATGTGAAATGCAAGAGTGCAGAAACTATAAGACACACACAATGTTCTTCACAGGAACGTCCTCCACAGACACTGAGTGTGGAACCTGCAGTGAAGGAACATTTTCAAATGGAACGTTCACGTCATGTCAGGATCACAAACAGTGAGTGAAGCTTCACAAATGTTTGCTCCAGATGTTTTCTTCTAAACTGTCTCCACTTGTCTTTGTAGATGTTCAACATATCTACGAGAAGGAACTATTTCTTCTGACTCTGTATGTCGAGAAGGTTTGACACCAGGAGAAGTGGCTGGAATTATTGTTGCTGTGATCGTTCTACTGATCACATGTTCTGTAGTTTATTGGTATAAAAAAAGAAAAAGAGGTAAAAAACAAATGCATTCATAAAAATCACATTATTATATTGATTTGTGTTTATCTGGAGTCATTTCCTTGAATTATTTTTCTCCTTAACCAGATGGAAAAGAGTTCAAGAGAAGAAGGAAGGTATGTAAGAATGTTTTTTAGTCATTTATCAAAGTGATTTAATGTTTAAATGTAATGTTGATTAATTTTGCAAATGTCATCACTTGTACAATTAAAATGAATGTCAATTTTGGTTTAATATCTTCAGCACTGCAGTATTTGTGCATCAGAGAAACGATCATTATTTCTTATTAGGAGGTGGCAGTGGGAATGAATGAATGTATGGATTCAACGGAGCATCCGTGAGAATTTCAATTAGTTTGAGCTTTTTTTTTAATCTAAACTGACTTATTTTTTTCTTGTCTTAGATCAATTTATTCATCTGAGAATAAGTCCGATGAAGTGGAACATGTTCCACTGATGGTAGAACCCGGGGAAGACCCAGAACACACTGAAGAAGCATGTTCCTCCACTGGGCTGGAAACACAGGGGGGTCCTCCAGAAAGAGCTGGACGATGTAACTGGGGAGAAGAAAGTATGGACCTCTCTGCTGAAGCTGCTGCCCCCGTGACAAGAATCCAGATAAACAGACCAGAGATAGCAGACGTTGAATATGAACTAATTGGACACGAGGATATTAAAGTAGATTGTTCAGTCATTCAATAGAATGTTTGAGTTTTATACAACATGAAAAATGTGTTCATAAATGATGTGTTCAGTGAACATAACATATTTCTGGCTGTTTTCATTTGCCTGTGTGTGTAGCTTAGTCTGTGATATAGAAAACAGTTTCTGTCAAAGCTTTCATTAATCTCATAAATGGCTGATCAGTTAAACATCAGCCAGGTTTGAGGATGTACTTCACTCCACAGCCGTCAGTGTTGCTTGTTCTTTCACTGCCCTTTTTGTGAGGTCACCAAATTCAGACCAGCACAGATGGACAAAACCCAACAGCACATACAAAGCCACTTGAGAAAGGCAATCATCATGGAGGTGTGTACAGTATATGTTTAGTTAGTTCCTCGTATATTGCATCATAAAAGTCTAACCGTTTACATTTTTATGTTTGACAGACTATCCGATACACAGATGTGGGCTGCAGACCAGAACCTCACGTCCATTGTCATGTGCGTGTCAATGTGTGTCAATGCTTGCGCGCGTGTCAATGTGCGTCAATGCTTGCGTGCGTGTCAATGCGTGTGCGTGTGTCAATATGCTTGCGCGCGTGTCAATGTGCGTCAATGCTTGCGCGCGTGTCAATGTGCGTCAATGCTTGCGCGCGTGTCAATGTGCGTCAATGCTTGCGTGCGTGTCAATGCGTGTGCGTGTGTCAATATGCTTGCGCGCGTGTCAATGTGCGTCAATGCTTGCGCGCGTGTCAATGTGCGTCAATGCGCGCGTGCGTGTCAATGTGCGTCAATGCGCCCGTGCGTGTCAATGCGTGTGCGTGCGTCAATATGCGCGCGAGTGTCAATGTGCGTCAATGCTTGCGCGTGTGTCAATGTGCGTCAATGCTTGCGCGTGTCAACACACAACACACGCACGCACACATTAAACAAATGCGCACACCCACATTAAACAAACGCGCACGCACACATAAAACACACGCATGCATACACAGACATGCACTGACAAACGCACACACACACGGTGACATGCAAACATAAAACACACGCACGCACGCACACATAAAACAAACGCGGATTTTATAGGTTTGTTTGTGATGTGTAGTTATGCGTTTGTGTGCATGTCATTGGTGTGTGTGCGCATGTGTCAGTGTGTGTCTGCGTGTGCGTGCGTGTGTGTGTTTTATGTGTGCATGTCACCGTGTGTGTGCGTGTGTCAGTGCATGTCTGTGTGTGCATGCGTGTGTTTTGTGTGCGTCCGCGTTTGTTTTATGTGTGCGTGCGTGCGTGTGTTTTATGTGTGCATGTCACATGAAACAAATGCGCGCACGCACACATAAAACAAATGCGCGCATGCACACATAAAACAAATGCGCGCATGCACACATAAAGCAAATGCGCGCATGCACACATAAAACAAATGCGCGCACGTCACATAAAACAAATGCGCGCACGCACACATAAAACAAATGCGCGCACGCACATATTAAAGAAATGCGCACGCGCACACAAAACAAATGCGCAAGAGCACACAAAACAAATGCGCGCGCACAGATAAAACAAATGCACACGCACACAACACACGCACGCACACATTAAACAAATGCGCACACCCACATAAAACAAACGCGCACGCACACATAAAACACACGCATGCATACACAGACATGCACTGACAAACGCACACACACACGGTGACATGCAAACATAAAACACACGCACGCACGCACACATAAAACAAACGCGGGTTTTATAGGTTTGTTTGTGATCTGTAGTTATGCGTTTGTGTGCATGTCATTGGTGTGTGTGCGCATGTGTCAGTGTGTGTCTGCGTGTGCGTGCGTGTGTGTGTTTTATGTGTGCATGTCACCGTGTGTGTGCGTGTGTCAGTGCATGTCTGTGTGTGCATGCGTGTGTTTTGTGTGCGTCCGCGTTTGTTTTATGTGTGCGTGCGTGCGTGTGTTTTATGTGTGCATGTCACATGAAACAAATGCGCGCACGCACACATAAAACAAATGCGCGCATGCACACATAAAACAAATGCGCGCATGCACACATAAAACAAATGCGCGCATGCACACATAAAGCAAATGCGCGCATGCACACATAAAACAAATGCGCGCACGTCACATAAAACAAATGCGCGCACGCACACATAAAACAAATGCGCGCACGCACATATTAAAGAAATGCGCACGCGCACACAAAACAAATGCGCAAGAGCACACAAAACAAATGCGCGCGCACAGATAAAACAAATGCACACGCACACAACACACGCACGCACACATTAAACAAATGCGCACACCCACATAAAACAAACGCGCACGCACACATAAAACACACGCATGCATACACAGACATGCACTGACAAACGCACACACACACGGTGACATGCAAACATAAAACACACGCACGCACGCACACATAAAACAAACGCGGATTTTATAGGTTTGTTTGTGATCTGTAGTTATGCGTTTGTGTGCATGTCATTGGTGTGTGTGCGCATGTGTCAGTGTGTGTCTGCGTGTTCGTGCGTGTGTGTGTTTTATGTGTGCATGTCACCGTGTGTGTGCGTGTGTCAGTGCATGTCTGTGTGTGCATGCGTGTGTGTGTTTTATGTGTGCATGTCACCGTGTGTGTGCGTGTGTCAGTGCATGTCTGTGTGTGCATGCGTGTGTTTTGTGTGCGTCCGCGTTTGTTTTATGTGTGCGTGCGTGCGTGTGTTTTATGTGTGCATGTCACATGAAACAAATGCGCGCACGCACACATAAAACAAATGCGCGCATGCACACATAAAACAAATGCGCGCATGCACACATAAAACAAATGCGCGCGCGCGCACACAAAACACACGGATGCACACACAGACATGCACTGACACACGCACACACACACGGTGACATGCACACATAAAACAAACGCGGACGCACACAAAACAATGTGCGTCAATGCTTGCGCGTGTCAACACACAACACACGCACGCACACATTAAACAAATGCGCACACCCACATTAAACAAACGCGCACGCACACATAAAACACACGCATGCATACACAGACATGCACTGACAAACGCACACACACACGGTGACATGCAAACATAAAACACACGCACGCACGCACACATAATGCGTGTGTTTTGTGTGCGTCCGCATTTGTTTTATGTGTGCGTGCGTGCGTGTGTTTTATGTGTGCATGTCACATGAAACAAATGCGCGCACGCACACATAAAACAAATGCGCGCATGCACACATAAAACAAATGCGCGCATGCACACATAAAGCAAATGCGCGCATGCACACATAAAACAAATGCGCGCACGTCACATAAAACAAATGCGCGCACGCACACATAAAACAAATGCGCGCACGCACATATTAAAGAAATGCGCACGCGCACACAAAACAAATGCGCAAGAGCACACAAAACAAATGCGCGCGCACAGATAAAACAAATGCACACGCACACAACACACGCACGCACACATTAAACAAATGCGCACACCCACATAAAACAAACGCGCACGCACACATAAAACACACGCATGCATACACAGACATGCACTGACAAACGCACACACACACGGTGACATGCAAACATAAAACACACGCACGCACGCACACATAAAACAAACGCGGGTTTTATAGGTTTGTTTGTGATCTGTAGTTATGCGTTTGTGTGCATGTCATTGGTGTGTGTGCGCATGTGTCAGTGTGTGTCTGCGTGTGCGTGCGTGTGTGTGTTTTATGTGTGCATGTCACCGTGTGTGTGCGTGTGTCAGTGCATGTCTGTGTGTGCATGCGTGTGTTTTGTGTGCGTCCGCGTTTGTTTTATGTGTGCGTGCGTGCGTGCGTGCGTGTGTTTTATGTGTGCATGTCACATGAAACAAATGCGCGCACGCACACATAAAACAAATGCGCGCATGCACACATAAAACAAATGCGCGCATGCACACATAAAACAAATGCGCGCGCGCGCACACAAAACACACGGATGCACACACAGACATGCACTGACACACGCACACACACACGGTGACATGCACACATAAAACAAACGCGGACGCACACAAAACAAACGCGCACGCACACATAAAACACACGCATGCATACATAGACATGCACTGACAAACGCACACACACACGGTGACATGCAAACATAAAACACACGCACGCACGAACACATAAAACAAACGCGGATTTTTTTTAGAATAGAATAGAAAAGCTTTATTCATCCCCAGAGGGGAAACACACTTTCACAACAGCGCAGATTAAAAAAAATATATATAGGTTTGTTTGTGATGTGTAGTTATGCGTTTGTGTGCATGTCACTGGTGTGTGTGCGCATGTGTCAGTGTGTGTCTGCGTGTGCGTGCGTGTGTGTGTTTTATGTGTGCATGTCACCGTGTGTGTGTGCGTGTGTCAGTGCATGTCTGTGTGTGCATGCGTGTGTTTAATGTGTGCGTGCGCGTTTGTTTTGTGTGCGTCCGCGTTTGTTTTATGTGTGCGTGCGTGCGTGTGTTTATGTGTGCATGTCACCGTGTGTGTGGGCGTGTGTCAGTGCATGTCTGTGTGTGCATGCGTGTGTTTTAGGTGTGCGTGCGCGTTTCTTTGATGTGTGCGTCCGCGTTTGTTTTATGTGTGCGTGCGTGCGTGTGTTTTATGTGTGCATGTCACCGTGTGTGTGTGCGTTTGTCAGTGCATGTCCGTGTACGCATGCGTGTGTTTTATGTGTGCGTGCGCGTTTGTTTTATGTGGGTGTGCGCATTTGTTTAATGTGTGCGTTCGTGCACAGTAAATTTCCAAGTGTCAAAAAGGAAGTGTTAATGTATTTTAACTATTTCATAGACTGGTTTAACTCTTCCAGATGTAACACAACAACAACAGGTGTAAAACGTGGCTCCTCCCCCTGCAGTGCTGTTGTCAATATCCAGAGTTAAAACCCAGGTGTTATTTATTCAGTGTAAAAAGTGAATGAACACTGTCAAGGGTCAATTTAACAATATTCAGTGTTAATATCTTAATATGCTCCGCCCATTTCAAATGATCCAGAAGTTTCTAGAGTAATTGGACCTCATGGACCACCGCCATGTTTCCATTGGTAAAGACTGTGGTAAGTCTCTCCATCTGCTGACTTATATTTAAATGAATTAAACGATTTATACAATTGTATTCACCGTGACTGTACTACCATTCGCTTTTTAGACTTCTAATGTAGATGAATTGCTATGTGGTTCACCAACATTAAGTTACATTCTATTACTTGTAATGCGGTACAGTTAACCTGCGCAGTGAACACCACGTGTAGACACTTGTAACCAATACCACTATGGATTATTGTGTATATTCGGTTTATGGTGCTCGCTCAAAACAACAGATGTATATGCTGTCTGTACATGCGCGCGCCAGTAAGTACGGTAGTTCATTCCCGCGCCACTCCCCCTCTGTCAGGCTTTAGTTTTTAGTAATGTAACCCAGCCGTTTATTTGTCGTTTTATGTTTCAATTATTTTCACTGGAAGTATATAATTAAACCCAGTTGTTATTTTCGTGTTTTATGTTTTATTACTTTTCAATGCATGTATCGCATCAAGACACTGTCGCTTTAAGACGGCCATTGTTTTTTACCTGCGTTCCACGGATGAGACGCGTGGTGTTCAGATGCTTCAGCGGCTCAGAGACTGAGACACGTGTAAGTAAGTAAGTAAGTAAGTAATATTTATTTATATAGCGCTTTTCGAGACCAGGGTCACAAAGCGCTTTAACAATCAAAAACAATACTCAAAACAGTACATACTTCAAAGATCAAGACAACACCGAGAACAACAAGTTCGAGAAATTCAAGGAAAAGCCTGAACAAATAGAAACGTCTTAAGATGTTTCTTAAAGGAGTCAGTAGACTCCATCAAGCGCAAAGAGAGAGGAAGATTGTTCCAAAGCTTAGGAGCAACAGCCTGAAAAGATTTCTCTCCTCTGGTCCTGAGCCGTGTGCGTGGAACCATCAGTAGATTCTGATCCACAGACCTCAGAGACCGAGCTGGGGTGTAAGGCTGGATCAGATCAGTGATGTAAGGAGGAGCCTGACCATGAATAGCTCTGAAAGTAAGAACCAGAATTTTAAAGTTGATCCTGAAAGAAACTGGAAGCCAGTGAAGAGTTTTAAGGATCGGAGAAATGTGAGTTCTCCTACTTGAGCGGGTCAGAATTCTCGCTGCAGAGTTCTGAATCAACTGCAGACGAGACAGCTCCTTCTTGTTAAGACATGAAAACAAACCGTTACAATAGTCCAGACGAGAAGAAACAAACGCATGGATTACAAGCTCCAGATCATGTTGTGACAACATTTTCCTAAGTTTAGAGATTTTTCTCAGTTGAAGGAAACAGTTTCTGGTCAGTTTTCTGCAGTGTTGAACAAGAGACATGTCTTTATCAAATACAACACCCAGGTTTCTCAGGCTCAGTTTGACAGACTGACCTAAGTCACCCAAGTACTGACTCAACCATGGAATCTTATCATCAGGAGCAATCACCAGAGTTTCAGTTTTGTCCACATTAAGCTGTAAAGTGTGCCAACGCTCCTGCAATTTTACTGAATACACTCGCTTATCACTCCTAGGTGAGCCTAAACAATACGTTTATATTATTGTTTATATTGCTGTGTGTAAATGAATGTTGTGTCGAAGCAGCTATTTAAGTTTTTGTGTGAAACTTGAAGCATTGTTTTATAACTTTATTCAAGTGTATATTTTCGATAGTATTTTATATTGTACTGTTTCACTTTGTTTTGAAAGTAAGTTGCACTTTATATTTTGTTATCGCGTGGTGTTCAGATGCTTCAGCGGCTCAGAGTTCACCGCATCTGTTATTTAACACGCCGATTAAACGTTCGTGCTGTTGTATGGTTAACAAGCGTTGAATGTGTTGAAGGTGCCGTAGCTAAGAATCTTGAATATTAATAAAATAAATCGCCTACCATGACCCACCAATATAGCAAACTTTTTATTGGAATATAAATATATTTTCGTCCTTCAAAATAACAAACAAAATACGTGTGTGAGTTACATTATAATTAAAAAAGCTAAGTTTTAGCGAACTAGCTCTCGTGTTAACGCACCACAGAAAGTTACATTACACGCAATGAAACATTATTTCTGAGTCTTAAAGCAATAATGATATCTTACCTCAATAGACGAGTGACGCGCACCTGATTCCGTCAAGTTATGCACAAACGTGAGGATAAAATGCGATCGATCTTTGTCAACAAGTGTGACGTCATCATCCGGAAGTTGCGTATGCGGCAATTTGAAAACTTTTTAGCTGACGCTAAATTTAAACTAAACTTAACTCGGTCTTTATACAAGCACGCATCTACTATTGTATTCATGGCGCTTTTAAACAAACAAGCACAATATCTCATTGTATTCCTGTGGTGTGACGTCACCGCTGCAGGATCAGTTGATTAGCATGTGTGACGTCACCCCTGCAGACTCGCGATTAATGTTGACAAACGTCACGTAGACGCTCATAATCGCAGCTAAATAAAAGGAAAACATATGTCCATAAACGCAATCTCAATGAAAGCTTCTATTTTCATAGAAAAGCGCACCGGATTATAAAGAGGATCAAGCGAAATAGCACAGACTTTATTTTACTCATTCATAAAACAATGTCAACATTATGGAGTTGAAACACCTAAAAATATACAATATAGTCACTTTTACAGGACCTTTTAAGCATGTTTTAATCCGCGAGAGCTTCTTGACTTCCGCGATGCGTAAACAATCCAAGCTCCAAAAAATTAAAATTAAGCATTTTTACCGATTTATATTCACTCTGTACCTCCTTAAAGTGGTTTGAGGTCGTTAAGCACAATCAGGATTAGAATCACACTGTTGACATTAAACATTTCAAATGAGCTTCATAGTTGTAGAATTACGGTAGCCAAATGAAACAGCGACACGTCACGTTACCAAGGCAACGAAGAGATGGGCGACGCGTCAAATGTAACCCGGGTCGTTTGAATCCGACGTCGGGGGGTGCTCTGTATAATACTGGGTGACCCGTGCGTGTCAATGCGTGCGCGCGTGTCAATGTGCGTCAATACGTGTGTGTCAATGTGCGTCAATGTGCGTCAATACGTGTGTGTGTGTCAATGTGCGTCAATGCGTGCGGGTGTGTCAATGCGTATAGACGTGTGTTTATATGTGTGTACATATATGTGTGTATGTGTATAGACGTGTGTGTGTATATATGTGTGTGTATGTGTATAGACGTGTGTGTGTATATATATGTGTTATGTGTATAGACGTGTGTGTGTATATATGTGTGTGTATAGACGTGTGTGTATATATATGTGTGTATGTGTATAGACCTGTGTGTATATGTGTGTATGTGTATAGACGTGTGTGTGTGTGTGTGTGTGTGTATATATATATACGTGTGTGTGTTTATATATGTGTGTATGTGTATAGACGTGTGTGTGTATATATATGTGTGTATATGTGTGTATGTGTATAGACGTGTGTGTGTGTGTATGTGTATAGACGTGTGTGTGTATATGTATATGTGTGTATGTGTATAGACGTGTGTGTGTGTGTGTGTGTGTGTATATACTGTATATATATTGTAACGATCCTGTTTGTTCTGTTCATTAATGTTGCGGGCACTTTAAGAAGGTGAGTCTGTGCGCATGCGCAGTTGTTGTTAGAGAGATTTCGCGTTCAACTAGTGGTGTGAAGAACGAGCGGCGTTGGTTGTGGCCGAAACAATAACCTCTCTGTGAGTACAGCGAACAAAGAAACAATATCTGTGCAAGACAACCGTCTGGTCATGTGTGGAGGACCAAACGTTACATTGGTGTCAGAAGCGACTTTTTCGGACCTGCTCCTGAGGCGAAGCTAACGGTTATTAGCAACGAACTTTGCTAACGAACGTCCCCGGTATGTACGGGAAAGTGAAGAGCGAAAGTGAGGAGACGGACGTTGGTGCGAGACGACGGGACCATGCTCAACAGTTAAGAGACGCTGTGTTACAACTCTCAGAAGAAGAATGTGCGTCAATGCGTGCGCCAATGTGCAGCAACTGGGCTTCATCAAGTATCAAACAGATCACACATCACACCTACCATGATTTTGTTCAATGAGATGAAAACTTATTTGATGTTCAATCCAGTGTTCAGGTTGACTTCAGTGCTTATGTTTTAGTAGAAGTGAAGCTGTGGTGCTTTAGTTTAATACATGGACACAGCACTAAACTTTGTTGTTGGTTGTTAGTTGTTTTTTTAGATTTTGGGATCAACCGTCACTTTTTAGTAATGGGAGAATTATTTCTCTGCACTGTGCGAGTCGTCCCAGAGCCATTGTTCAGCCTGAAGCCAATACGTTTTTAGGTTGAAAAGTTTGCCCCCCTGAAAAAATGTAATGCCCCCCCTTAAATGTTTTTCTGCAGCCGGGTCTGTCAGTGTTATACTAGATCCACTCAGTATAAACTGTTGTCAACATTGAAGTCAAATCATCTCCAGAAATGATACTTTGTGATGAAGTCTTAATGTTAAAAGAGACAAATGTAATAATATCTTTAATGAATCAATTCATGTACATTTATATCAAACCTGCTATTCCCTGCATGATGGGATCAGAAACACTAGAATTCTACTTTCTCGGGACGTTTTAGATTTACAACGACGACATCATTAAAAGTGTGAACTGCAGTCACACTGCAAGTTTATGTCCATAATCCTTAGATATTCTCTCCAAATGAGAACAATTTAACAGAAGAGTTTAACATTACCTTGGCTGTAGTCATGCTCTGTAGACAGAAGCTTCACCTGCACAGGTGATCTCATTAGCTCGTCCTGTCTCTCCACCTGCACGCAAAGCAACTTGTACTCTCTGCTGCCCTCTAGTGTTGCTAAAACGATTTATTATGTCCAATAAACAAACCTACAGAAAGACTTAACAGTGTGGGTCTTTCTTTTTATTTCAAGGGTCCCCATTTTATCTCAAACATCAATATAGCTAATATTTAACACTAATTGGTAAATATCAAACATGTATGCTTCATTACAGTTGAAACAATTGTTCTCTGGTAACAAATATTTATCATTAAACATGTGTGTTCATGTATGATCCATGGCACTCATCATGATGGACAAATATGATGGAAAAACATTCTATTAGTGTCAGTACAGTACACGAGGTTGGAAATCAACCACGCATTTGCGCATGCGTTGTCCACCTACAAGGAGGTTTATAACGGTCAGACGCGGAAGAATCTACGAAACTATCACTGATAGATTCTCAAAAATCATCTGATATTAAATGATCTTTTCTCTCAAGGATAAGGATGTTGAAGGAGTGACGTCACAGTGTCCACTGTTGAAGGATAAGGATGTTGAGTGTCCAGCTGGAAGGAGCACAGGTACATGTTGTGGTTTATTAAAGTCTCTTTTCATTTTATTGACATCGGTAAATGTAACGCTAAGTTTAAGTGAAGGTATCAAGACCTGTCGCCCTTCCCAGCTATCTTCTAAATAATCCACGGAGGAAAAATTCAGAAAAAAAAGTCTTATATAGATCCAGAGCGGTCCGTAATAGGAACAAAAAAACAAAACAGGCACTCGGGGCGAAGGCAGGGCACTTCTGGAGATCGGGGTCCCAACAGCAACTAAAACAAAAAGACAAAAGGACTCACTTGAGTAAATAAAAGTGCTGACAACGTCAGGAGTATCCAAAGGATTATCCAGTTGTGATTCAAAGGCGAGGAGCGAGATCGAAAGGACAGCCAACCTGGTCTGGAAACGCAATACTCTGGCGAGTTCTTCCGGGTAGAGACGCTCCTTATCAATGGGAAGAACCCGCCACTCCATCATCCCCAGCCGCGCACCTGCCAGCGTCTGTCACTCAAAACACAGGACACATGAAAACGGAAAACCACCTTCAAAATAAAACAAAAGAACATAAGCATGACACTTGTATGTTGATTCTATCAAATGTATTCTGCCTATTTTAAATGTTGACCTTTTTTCTTATAAGAGTAACTGTCAGGAGTCTTGATGTAAAACGTCACTCAAATGTGTCATTTATTTATTTCTCTCACAGGATTCAGAGTCAATGTTCATTGCACAGAATTTCCATCTCCGTCCTGCACTGTCTGTGATGATGGAACTTACATGGACAAATTGAACCGAGAGAAACATGGTTTCAAGTGTCTCGTCTGTACTGAAGGTAAAGTTTGTTCTTCACTAGAATGATGAGTTGGTCAGTATGTAGATGTGATGTAGAATTTGTTATTGACTAACAGGACTGAGAGAGATCAGATCCTGTACCTTCACAGCAAACACCAAGTGTGAACCTCTGGAGGGTTTTTTCTGTGTGGACGGCTCAGTGGACACATGTGTGGCAGCACAGCAACACTCCACATGTGAACCAGGACAGTTCATCATCAGAGCAGGCGAGTTTCACATCCAACATGTGAAATGCAAGAGTGCAGAAACTATAAGACACACACAATGTTCTTCACAGGAACGTCCTCCACAGACACTGAGTGTGGAACCTGCAGTGAAGGAACATTTTCAAATGGAACGTTCACGTCATGTCAGGATCACAAACAGTGAGTGAAGCTTCACAAATGTTTGCTCCAGATGTTTTCTTCTAAACTGTCTCCACTTGTCTTTGTAGATGTTCAACATATCTACGAGAAGGAACTATTTCTTCTGACTCTGTATGTCGAGAAGGTTTGACACCAGGAGAAGTGGCTGGAATTATTGTTGCTGTGATCGTTCTACTGATCACATGTTCTGTAGTTTATTGGTATAAAAAAAGAAAAAGAGGTAAAAAACAAATGCATTCATAAAAATCACATTATTATATTGATTTGTGTTTATCTGGAGTCATTTCCTTGAATTATTTTTCTCCTTAACCAGATGGAAAAGAGTTCAAGAGAAGAAGGAAGGTATGTAAGAATGTTTTTTAGTCATTTATCAAAGTGATTTAATGTTTAAATGTAATGTTGATTAATTTTGCAAATGTCATCACTTGTACAATTAAAATGAATGTCAATTTTGGTTTAATATCTTCAGCACTGCAGTATTTGTGCATCAGAGAAACGATCATTATTTCTTATTAGGAGGTGGCAGTGGGAATGAATGAATGTATGGATTCAACGGAGCATCCGTGAGAATTTCAATTAGTTTGAGCTTTTTTTTTAATCTAAACTGACTTATTTTTTTCTTGTCTTAGATCAATTTATTCATCTGAGAATAAGTCCGATGAAGTGGAACATGTTCCACTGATGGTAGAACCCGGGGAAGACCCAGAACACACTGAAGAAGCATGTTCCTCCACTGGGCTGGAAACACAGGGGGGTCCTCCAGAAAGAGCTGGACGATGTAACTGGGGAGAAGAAAGTATGGACCTCTCTGCTGAAGCTGCTGCCCCCGTGACAAGAATCCAGATAAACAGACCAGAGATAGCAGACGTTGAATATGAACTAATTGGACACGAGGATATTAAAGTAGATTGTTCAGTCATTCAATAGAATGTTTGAGTTTTATACAACATGAAAAATGTGTTCATAAATGATGTGTTCAGTGAACATAACATATTTCTGGCTGTTTTCATTTGCCTGTGTGTGTAGCTTAGTCTGTGATATAGAAAACAGTTTCTGTCAAAGCTTTCATTAATCTCATAAATGGCTGATCAGTTAAACATCAGCCAGGTTTGAGGATGTACTTCACTCCACAGCCGTCAGTGTTGCTTGTTCTTTCACTGCCCTTTTTGTGAGGTCACCAAATTCAGACCAGCACAGATGGACAAAACCCAACAGCACATACAAAGCCACTTGAGAAAGGCAATCATCATGGAGGTGTGTACAGTATATGTTTAGTTAGTTCCTCGTATATTGCATCATAAAAGTCTAACCGTTTACATTTTTATGTTTGACAGACTATCCGATACACAGATGTGGGCTGCAGACCAGAACCTCACGTCCATTGTCATGTGCGTGTCAATGTGTGTCAATGCGCGCGTGTGTCAATGTGCGTCAATGCTTGCGCGCGTGTCAATGTGCGTCAATGCTTGCGTGCGTGTCAATGCGTGTGCGTGTGTCAATATGCTTGCGCGCGTGTCAATGTGCGTCAATGCGCGCGTGCGTGTCAATGTGCGTCAATGCGCCCGTGCGTGTCAATGCGTGTGCGTGCGTCAATATGCGCGCGAGTGTCAATGTGCGTCAATGCTTGCGCGCGTGTCAATGTGCGTCAATGCTTGCGCGTGTGTCAATGTGCGTCAATGCTTGCGCGTGTCAACACACAACACACGCACGCACACATTAAACAAATGCGCACACCCACATTAAACAAACGCGCACGCACACATAAAACACACGCATGCATACACAGACATGCACTGACAAACGCACACACACACGGTGACATGCAAACATAAAACACACGCACGCACGCACACATAAAACAAACGCGGGTTTTATAGGTTTGTTTGTGATGTGTAGTTATGCGTTTGTGTGCATGTCATTGGTGTGTGTGTGCATGTGTCAGTGTGTGTCTGCGTGTGCGTGCGTGTGTGTGTTTTATGTGTGCATGTCACCGTGTGTGTGCGTGTGTCAGTGCATGTCTGTGTGTGCATGCGTGTGTTTTGTGTGCGTCCGCGTTTGTTTTATGTGTGCGTGCGTGCGTGTGTTTTATGTGTGCATGTCACATGAAACAAATGCGCGCACGCACACATAAAACAAATGCGCGCATGCACACATAAAACAAATGCGCGCATGCACACATAAAGCAAATGCGCGCATGCACACATAAAGCAAATGCGCGCATGCACACATAAAACAAATGCGCGCGCGCACACATAAAACAAATGCGCGCACGCACATATTAAAGAAATGCGCACGCGCACACAAAACAAATGCGCAAGAGCACACAAAACAAATGCGCGCGCACAGATAAAACAAATGCACACGCACACAACACACGCACGCACACATTAAACAAATGCGCACACCCACATAAAACAAACGCGCACGCACACATAAAACACACGCATGCATACACAGACATGCACTGACAAACGCACACACACACGGTGACATGCAAACATAAAACACACGCACGCACGCACACATAAAACAAACGCGGGTTTTATAGGTTTGTTTGTGATGTGTAGTTATGCGTTTGTGTGCATGTCATTGGTGTGTGTGCGCATGTGTCAGTGTGTGTCTGCGTGTGCGTGCGTGTGTGTGTTTTATGTGTGCATGTCACCGTGTGTGTGCGTGTGTCAGTGCATGTCTGTGTGTGCATGCGTGTGTTTTGTGTGCGTCCGCGTTTGTTTTATGTGTGCGTGCGTGCGTGTGTTTTATGTGTGCATGTCACATGAAACAAATGCGCGCACGCACACATAAAACAAATGCGCGCATGCACACATAAAACAAATGCGCGCATGCACACATAAAACAAATGCGCGCATGCACACATAAAGCAAATGCGCGCATGCACACATAAAACAAATGCGCGCACGTCACATAAAACAAATGCGCGCACGCACACATAAAACAAATGCGCGCACGCACATATTAAAGAAATGCGCACGCGCACACAAAACAAATGCGCAAGAGCACACAAAACAAATGCGCGCGCAGAGATAAAACAAATGCACACGCACACAACACACGCACGCACACATTAAACAAATGCGCACACCCACATAAAACAAACGCGCACGCACACATAAAACACACGCATGCATACACAGACATGCACTGACAAACGCACACACACACGGTGACATGCAAACATAAAACACACGCACGCACGCACACATAAAACAAACGCGGATTTTATAGGTTTGTTTGTGATCTGTAGTTATGCGTTTGTGTGCATGTCATTGGTGTGTGTGCGCATGTGTCAGTGTGTGTCTGCGTGTGCGTGCGTGTGTGTTTTATGTGTGCATGTCACCGTGTGTGTGCGTGTGTCAGTGCATGTCTGTGTGTGCATGCGTGTGTGTGTTTTATGTGTGCATGTCACCGTGTGTGTGCGTGTGTCAGTGCATGTCTGTGTGTGCATGCGTGTGTTTTGTGTGCGTCCGCGTTTGTTTTATGTGTGCGTGCGTGCGTGTGTTTTATGTGTGCATGTCACATGAAACAAATGCGCGCACGCACACATAAAACAAATGCGCGCATGCACACATAAAACAAATGCGCGCATGCACACATAAAACAAATGCGCGCGCGCGCACATAACACAAATGCGCGCACGTCACATAAAACAAATGCGCGCACGCACACATAAAACAAATGCGCGCACGCACATATTAAAGAAATGCGCACGCGCACACAAAACAAATGCGCAAGAGCACACAAAACAAATGCGCGCGCACAGATAAAACAAATGCACACGCACACAACACACGCACGCACACATTAAACAAATACGCACACCCACATAAAACAAACGCGCACGCACACATAAAACACACGCATGCATACACAGACATGCACTGACAAACGCACACACACACGGTGAGATGCAAACATAAAACACACGCACGCACGCACACATAAAACAAACGCGGGTTTTATAGGTTTGTTTGTGATGTGTAGTTATGCGTTTGTGTGCATGTCATTGGTGTGTGTGCGCATGTGTCAGTGTGTGTCTGCGTGTGCGTGCGTGTGTGTGTTTTATGTGTGCATGTCACCGTGTGTGTGCGTGTGTCAGTGCATGTCTGTGTGTGCATGCGTGTGTTTTGTGTGCGTCCGCGTTTGTTTTATGTGTGCGTGCGTGCGTGTGTTTTATGTGTGCATGTCACATGAAACAAATGCGCGCACGCACACATAAAACAAATGCGCGCATGCACACATAAAACAAATGCGCGCATGCACACATAAAACAAATGCGCGCATGCACACATAAAGCAAATGCGCGCATGCACACATAAAACAAATGCGCGCACGTCACATAAAACAAATGCGCGCACGCACACATAAAACAAATGCGCGCACGCACATATTAAAGAAATGCGCACGCGCACACAAAACAAATGCGCAAGAGCACACAAAACAAATGCGCGCGCAGAGATAAAACAAATGCACACGCACACAACACACGCACGCACACATTAAACAAATGCGCACACCCACATAAAACAAACGCGCACGCACACATAAAACACACGCATGCATACACAGACATGCACTGACAAACGCACACACACACGGTGACATGCAAACATAAAACACACGCACGCACGCACACATAAAACAAACGCGGATTTTATAGGTTTGTTTGTGATCTGTAGTTATGCGTTTGTGTGCATGTCATTGGTGTGTGTGCGCATGTGTCAGTGTGTGTCTGCGTGTGCGTGCGTGTGTGTGTTTTATGTGTGCATGTCACCGTGTGTGTGCGTGTGTCAGTGCATGTCTGTGTGTGCATGCGTGTGTGTGTTTTATGTGTGCATGTCACCGTGTGTGTGCGTGTGTCAGTGCATGTCTGTGTGTGCATGCGTGTGTTTTGTGTGCGTCCGCGTTTGTTTTATGTGTGCGTGCGTGCGTGTGTTTTATGTGTGCATGTCACATGAAACAAATGCGCGCACGCACACATAAAACAAATGCGCGCATGCACACATAAAACAAATGCGCGCATGCACACATAAAACAAATGCGCGCGCGCGCGCGCGCACACAAAACACACGGATGCACACACAGACATGCACTGACACACGCACACACACACGGTGACATGCACACATAAAACAAACGCGGACGCACACAAAACAAACGCGCACGCACACATAAAACACACGCATGCATACATAGACATGCACTGACAAACGCACACACACACGGTGACATGCAAACATAAAACACACGCACGCACGAACACATAAAACAAACGCGGATTTTTTTTAGAATAGAATAGAATAGAAAAGCTTTATTCATCCCCAGAGGGGAAACACACTTTCACAACAGCGCAGATTAAAAAAAATATATATAGGTTTGTTTGTGATGTGTAGTTATGCGTTTGTGTGCATGTCACTGGTGTGTGTGCGCATGTGTCAGTGTGTGTCTGCGTGTGCGTGCGTGTGTGTGTTTTATGTGTGCATGTCACCGTGTGTGTGTGCGTGTGTCAGTGCATGTCTGTGTGTGCATGCGTGTGTTTAATGTGTGCGTGCGCGTTTGTTTTGTGTGCGTCCGCGTTTGTTTTATGTGTGCGTGCGTGCGTGTGTTTATGTGTGCATGTCACCGTGTGTGTGGGCGTGTGTCAGTGCATGTCTGTGTGTGCATGCGTGTGTTTTAGGTGTGCGTGCGCGTTTCTTTGATGTGTGCGTCCGCGTTTGTTTTATGTGTGCGTGCGTGCGTGTGTTTTATGTGTGCATGTCACCGTGTGTGTGTGCGTTTGTCAGTGCATGTCCGTGTACGCATGCGTGTGTTTTATGTGTGCGTGCGCGTTTGTTTTATGTGGGTGTGCGCATTTGTTTAATGTGTGCGTTCGTGCACAGTAAATTTCCAAGTGTCAAAAAGGAAGTGTTAATGTATTTTAACTATTTCATAGACTGGTTTAACTCTTCCAGATGTAACACAACAACAACAGGTGTAAAACGTGGCTCCTCCCCCTGCAGTGCTGTTGTCAATATCCAGAGTTAAAACCCAGGTGTTATTTATTCAGTGTAAAAAGTGAATGAACACTGTCAAGGGTCAATTTAACAATATTCAGTGTTAATATCTTAATATGCTCCGCCCATTTCAAATGATCCAGAAGTTTCTAGAGTAATTGGACCTCATGGACCACCGCCATGTTTCCATTGGTAAAGACTGTGGTAAGTCTCTCCATCTGCTGACTTATATTTAAATGAATTAAACGATTTATACAATTGTATTCACCGTGACTGTACTACCATTCGCTTTTTAGACTTCTAATGTAGATGAATTGCTATGTGGTTCACCAACATTAAGTTACATTCTATTACTTGTAATGCGGTACAGTTAACCTGCGCAGTGAACACCACGTGTAGACACTTGTAACCAATACCACTATGGATTATTGTGTATATTCGGTTTATGGTGCTCGCTCAAAACAACAGATGTATATGCTGTCTGTACATGCGCGCGCCAGTAAGTACGGTAGTTCATTCCCGCGCCACTCCCCCTCTGTCAGGCTTTAGTTTTTAGTAATGTAACCCAGCCGTTTATTTGTCGTTTTATGTTTCAATTATTTTCACTGGAAGTATATAATTAAACCCAGTTGTTATTTTCGTGTTTTATGTTTTATTACTTTTCAATGCATGTATCGCATCAAGACACTGTCGCTTTAAGACGGCCATTGTTTTTTACCTGCGTTCCACGGATGAGACGCGTGGTGTTCAGATGCTTCAGCGGCTCAGAGACTGAGACACGTGTAAGTAAGTAAGTAAGTAAGTAATATTTATTTATATAGCGCTTTTCGAGACCAGGGTCACAAAGCGCTTTAACAATCAAAAACAATACTCAAAACAGTACATACTTCAAAGATCAAGACAACACCGAGAACAACAAGTTCGAGAAATTCAAGGAAAAGCCTGAACAAATAGAAACGTCTTAAGATGTTTCTTAAAGGAGTCAGTAGACTCCATCAAGCGCAAAGAGAGAGGAAGATTGTTCCAAAGCTTAGGAGCAACAGCCTGAAAAGATTTCTCTCCTCTGGTCCTGAGCCGTGTGCGTGGAACCATCAGTAGATTCTGATCCACAGACCTCAGAGACCGAGCTGGGGTGTAAGGCTGGATCAGATCAGTGATGTAAGGAGGAGCCTGACCATGAATAGCTCTGAAAGTAAGAACCAGAATTTTAAAGTTGATCCTGAAAGAAACTGGAAGCCAGTGAAGAGTTTTAAGGATCGGAGAAATGTGAGTTCTCCTACTTGAGCGGGTCAGAATTCTCGCTGCAGAGTTCTGAATCAACTGCAGACGAGACAGCTCCTTCTTGTTAAGACATGAAAACAAACCGTTACAATAGTCCAGACGAGAAGAAACAAACGCATGGATTACAAGCTCCAGATCATGTTGTGACAACATTTTCCTAAGTTTAGAGATTTTTCTCAGTTGAAGGAAACAGTTTCTGGTCAGTTTTCTGCAGTGTTGAACAAGAGACATGTCTTTATCAAATACAACACCCAGGTTTCTCAGGCTCAGTTTGACAGACTGACCTAAGTCACCCAAGTACTGACTCAACCATGGAATCTTATCATCAGGAGCAATCACCAGAGTTTCAGTTTTGTCCACATTAAGCTGTAAAGTGTGCCAACGCTCCTGCAATTTTACTGAATACACTCGCTTATCACTCCTAGGTGAGCCTAAACAATACGTTTATATTATTGTTTATATTGCTGTGTGTAAATGAATGTTGTGTCGAAGCAGCTATTTAAGTTTTTGTGTGAAACTTGAAGCATTGTTTTATAACTTTATTCAAGTGTATATTTTCGATAGTATTTTATATTGTACTGTTTCACTTTGTTTTGAAAGTAAGTTGCACTTTATATTTTGTTATCGCGTGGTGTTCAGATGCTTCAGCGGCTCAGAGTTCACCGCATCTGTTATTTAACACGCCGATTAAACGTTCGTGCTGTTGTATGGTTAACAAGCGTTGAATGTGTTGAAGGTGCTGTAGCTAAGAATCTTGAATATTAATAAAATAAATCGCCTACCATGACCCACCAATATAGCAAACTTTTTATTGGAATATAAATATATTTTCGTCCTTCAAAATAACAAACAAAATACGTGTGTGAGTTACATTATAATTAAAAAAGCTAAGTTTTAGCGAACTAGCTCTCGTGTTAACGCACCACAGAAAGTTACATTACACGCAATGAAACATTATTTCTGAGTCTTAAAGCAATAATGATATCTTACCTCAATAGACGAGTGACGCGCACCTGATTCCGTCAAGTTATGCACAAACGTGAGGATAAAATGCGATCGATCTTTGTCAACAAGTGTGACGTCATCATCCGGAAGTTGCGTATGCGGCAATTTGAAAACTTTTTAGCTGACGCTAAATTTAAACTAAACTTAACTCGGTCTTTATACAAGCACGCATCTACTATTGTATTCATGGCGCTTTTAAACAAACAAGCACAATATCTCATTGTATTCCTGTGGTGTGACGTCACCGCTGCAGGATCAGTTGATTAGCATGTGTGACGTCACCCCTGCAGACTCGCGATTAATGTTGACAAACGTCACGTAGACGCTCATAATCGCAGCTAAATAAAAAGAAAACATATGTCCATAAACGCAATCTCAATGAAAGCTTCTATTTTCATAGAAAAGCGCACCGGATTATAAAGAGGATCAAGCGAAATAGCACAGACTTTATTTTACTCATTCATAAAACAATGTCAACATTATGGAGTTGAAACACCTAAAAATATACAATATAGTCACTTTTACAGGACCTTTTAAGCATGTTTTAATCCGCGAGAGCTTCTTGACTTCCGCGATGCGTAAACAATCCAAGCTCCAAAAAATTAAAATTAAGCATTTTTACCGATTTATATTCACTCTGTACCTCCTTAAAGTGGTTTGAGGTCGTTAAGCACAATCAGGATTAGAATCACACTGTTGACATTAAACATTTCAAATGAGCTTCATAGTTGTAGAATTACGGTAGCCAAATGAAACAGCGACACGTCACGTTACCAAGGCAACGAAGAGATGGGCGACGCGTCAAATGTAACCCGGGTCGTTTGAATCCGACGTCGGGGGGTGCTCTGTATAATACTGGGTGACCCGTGCGTGTCAATGCGTGCGCGCGTGTCAATGTGCGTCAATACGTGTGCGTCAATGTGCGTCAATACGTGTGTGTGTCAATGTGCGTCAATGCGTGCGGGTGTGTCAATGCGTATAGACGTGTGTTTATATGTGTGTACATATATGTGTGTATGTGTATAGACGTGTGTGTGTATATATGTGTGTGTATGTGTATAGACGTGTGTGTGTATATATATGTGTGTATGTGTATAGACGTGTGTGTGTGTATATATGTGTGTGTATAGACGTGTGTGTATATATATGTGTGTATGTGTATAGACGTGTGTGTATATGTGTGTATGTGTATAGACGTGTGTGTGTGTGTGTGTGTGTGTGTATATATATATACGTGTGTGTGTTTATATATGTGTGTATGTGTATAGACGTGTGTGTGTATATATATGTGTGTATATGTGTGTATGTGTATAGACGTGTGTGTGTGTATATGTGTGTATGTGTATAGACGTGTGTGTATATATATGTGTGTATATGTGTGTATGTGTATAGACGTGTGTGTATATACACGTGTGTATGTGTATAGACGTGTGTGTGTATATGTATATGTGTGTATGTGTATAGACGTGTGTGTGTGTGTGTGTGTGTGTATATACTGTATATATATTGTAACGATCCTGTTTGTTCTGTTCATTAATGTTGCGGGCACTTTAAGAAGGTGAGTCTGTGCGCATGCGCAGTTGTTGTTAGAGAGATTTCGCGTTCAACTAGTGGTGTGAAGAACGAGCGGCGTTGGTTGTGGCCGAAACAATAACCTCTCTGTGAGTACAGCGAACAAAGAAACAATATCTGTGCAAGACAACCGTCTGGTCATGTGTGGAGGACCAAACGTTACATTGGTGTCAGAAGCGACTTTTTCGGACCTGCTCCTGAGGCGAAGCTAACGGTTATTAGCAACGAACTTTGCTAACGAACGTCCCCGGTATGTACGGGAAAGTGAAGAGCGAAAGTGAGGAGATGGACGTTGGTGCGAGACGACGGGACCATGCTCAACAGTTAAGAGACGCTGTGTTACAACTCTCAGAAGAAGAATGTGCGTCAATGCGTGCGCCAATGTGCAGCAACTGGGCTTCATCAAGTATCAAACAGATCACACATCACACCTACCATGATTTTGTTCAATGAGATGAAAACTTATTTGATGTTCAATCCAGTGTTCAGGTTGACTTCAGTGCTTATGTTTTAGTAGAAGTGAAGCTGTGGTGCTTTAGTTTAATACATGGACACAGCACTAAACTTTGTTGTTGGTTGTTAGTTGTTTTTTTAGATTTTGGGATCAACCGTCACTTTTTAGTAATGGGAGAATTATTTCTCTGCACTGTGCGAGTCGTCCCAGAGCCATTGTTCAGCCTGAAGCCAATACGTTTTTAGGTTGAAAAGTTTGCCCCCCTGAAAAAATGTAATGCCCCCCCTTAAATGTTTTTCTGCAGCCGGGTCTGTCAGTGTTATACTAGATCCACTCAGTATAAACTGTTGTCAACATTGAAGTCAAATCATCTCCAGAAATGATACTTTGTGATGAAGTCTTAATGTTAAAAGAGACAAATGTAATAATATCTTTAATGAATCAATTCATGTACATTTATATCAAACCTGCTATTCCCTGCATGATGGGATCAGAAACACTAGAATTCTACTTTCTCGGGACGTTTTAGATTTACAACGACGACATCATTAAAAGTGTGAACTGCAGTCACACTGCAAGTTTATGTCCATAATCCTTAGATATTCTCTCCAAATGAGAACAATTTAACAGAAGAGTTTAACATTACCTTGGCTGTAGTCATGCTCTGTAGACAGAAGCTTCACCTGCACAGGTGATCTCATTAGCTCGTCCTGTCTCTCCACCTGCACGCAAAGCAACTTGTACTCTCTGCTGCCCTCTAGTGTTGCTAAAACGATTTATTATGTCCAATAAACAAACCTACAGAAAGACTTAACAGTGTGGGTCTTTCTTTTTATTTCAAGGGTCCCCATTTTATCTCAAACATCAATATAGCTAATATTTAACACTAATTGGTAAATATCAAACATGTATGCTTCATTACAGTTGAAACAATTGTTCTCTGGTAACAAATATTTATCATTAAACATGTGTGTTCATGTATGATCCATGGCACTCATCATGATGGACAAATATGATGGAAAAACATTCTATTAGTGTCAGTACAGTACACGAGGTTGGAAATCAACCACGCATTTGCGCATGCGTTGTCCACCTACAAGGAGGTTTATAACGGTCAGACGCGGAAGAATCTACGAAACTATCACTGATAGATTCTCAAAAATCATCTGATATTAAATGATCTTTTCTCTCAAGGATAAGGATGTTGAAGGAGTGACGTCACAGTGTCCACTGTTGAAGGATAAGGATGTTGAGTGTCCAGCTGGAAGGAGCACAGGTACATGTTGTGGTTTATTAAAGTCTCTTTTCATTTTATTGACATCGGTAAATGTAACGCTAAGTTTAAGTGAAGGTATCAAGACCTGTCGCCCTTCCCAGCTATCTTCTAAATAATCCACGGAGGAAAAATTCAGAAAAAAAAGTCTTATATAGATCCAGAGCGGTCCGTAATAGGAACAAAAAAACAAAACAGGCACTCGGGGCGAAGGCAGGGCACTTCTGGAGATCGGGGTCCCAACAGCAACTAAAACAAAAAGACAAAAGGACTCACTTGAGTAAATAAAAGTGCTGACAACATCAGGAGTATCCAAAGGATTATCCAGTTGTGATTCAAAGGCGAGGAGCGAGATCGAAAGGACAGCCAACCTGGTCTGGAAACGCAATACTCTGGCGAGTTCTTCCGGGTAGAGACGCTCCTTATCAATGGGAAGAACCCGCCACTCCATCATCCCCAGCCGCGCACCTGCCAGCGTCTGTCACTCAAAACACAGGACACATGAAAACGGAAAACCACCTTCAAAATAAAACAAAAGAACATAAGCATGACACTTGTATGTTGATTCTATCAAATGTATTCTGCCTATTTTAAATGTTGACCTTTTTTCTTATAAGAGTAACTGTCAGGAGTCTTGATGTAAAACGTCACTCAAATGTGTCATTTATTTATTTCTCTCACAGGATTCAGAGTCAATGTTCATTGCACAGAATTTCCATCTCCGTCCTGCACTGTCTGTGATGATGGAACTTACATGGACAAATTGAACCGAGAGAAACATGGTTTCAAGTGTCTCGTCTGTACTGAAGGTAAAGTTTGTTCTTCACTAGAATGATGAGTTGGTCAGTATGTAGATGTGATGTAGAATTTGTTATTGACTAACAGGACTGAGAGAGATCAGATCCTGTACCTTCACAGCAAACACCAAGTGTGAACCTCTGGAGGGTTTTTTCTGTGTGGACGGCTCAGTGGACACATGTGTGGCAGCACAGCAACACTCCACATGTGAACCAGGACAGTTCATCATCAGAGCAGGCGAGTTTCACATCCAACATGTGAAATGCAAGAGTGCAGAAACTATAAGACACACACAATGTTCTTCACAGGAACGTCCTCCACAGACACTGAGTGTGGAACCTGCAGTGAAGGAACATTTTCAAATGGAACGTTCACGTCATGTCAGGATCACAAACAGTGAGTGAAGCTTCACAAATGTTTGCTCCAGATGTTTTCTTCTAAACTGTCTCCACTTGTCTTTGTAGATGTTCAACATATCTACGAGAAGGAACTATTTCTTCTGACTCTGTATGTCGAGAAGGTTTGACACCAGGAGAAGTGGCTGGAATTATTGTTGCTGTGATCGTTCTACTGATCACATGTTCTGTAGTTTATTGGTATAAAAAAAGAAAAAGAGGTAAAAAACAAATGCATTCATAAAAATCACATTATTATATTGATTTGTGTTTATCTGGAGTCATTTCCTTGAATTATTTTTCTCCTTAACCAGATGGAAAAGAGTTCAAGAGAAGAAGGAAGGTATGTAAGAATGTTTTTTAGTCATTTATCAAAGTGATTTAATGTTTAAATGTAATGTTGATTAATTTTGCAAATGTCATCACTTGTACAATTAAAATGAATGTCAATTTTGGTTTAATATCTTCAGCACTGCAGTATTTGTGCATCAGAGAAACGATCATTATTTCTTATTAGGAGGTGGCAGTGGGAATGAATGAATGTATGGATTCAACGGAGCATCCGTGAGAATTTCAATTAGTTTGAGCTTTTTTTTTAATCTAAACTGACTTATTTTTTTCTTGTCTTAGATCAATTTATTCATCTGAGAATAAGTCCGATGAAGTGGAACATGTTCCACTGATGGTAGAACCCGGGGAAGACCCAGAACACACTGAAGAAGCATGTTCCTCCACTGGGCTGGAAACACAGGGGGGTCCTCCAGAAAGAGCTGGACGATGTAACTGGGGAGAAGAAAGTATGGACCTCTCTGCTGAAGCTGCTGCCCCCGTGACAAGAATCCAGATAAACAGACCAGAGATAGCAGACGTTGAATATGAACTAATTGGACACGAGGATATTAAAGTAGATTGTTCAGTCATTCAATAGAATGTTTGAGTTTTATACAACATGAAAAATGTGTTCATAAATGATGTGTTCAGTGAACATAACATATTTCTGGCTGTTTTCATTTGCCTGTGTGTGTAGCTTAGTCTGTGATATAGAAAACAGTTTCTGTCAAAGCTTTCATTAATCTCATAAATGGCTGATCAGTTAAACATCAGCCAGGTTTGAGGATGTACTTCACTCCACAGCCGTCAGTGTTGCTTGTTCTTTCACTGCCCTTTTTGTGAGGTCACCAAATTCAGACCAGCACAGATGGACAAAACCCAACAGCACATACAAAGCCACTTGAGAAAGGCAATCATCATGGAGGTGTGTACAGTATATGTTTAGTTAGTTCCTCGTATATTGCATCATAAAAGTCTAACCGTTTACATTTTTATGTTTGACAGACTATCCGATACACAGATGTGGGCTGCAGACCAGAACCTCACGTCCATTGTCATGTGCGTGTCAATGTGCGTCAATGCGCGCGCGTGTGTCAATGTGCGTCAATGCTTGCGCGCGTGTCAATGTGCGTCAATGCTTGCGTGCGTGTCAATGCGTGTGCGTGTGTCAATATGCTTGCGCGCGTGTCAATGTGGTCAATGCTTGCGTGCGTGTCAATGCGTGTGCGTGTGTCAATATGCTTGCGCGTGTGTCAATGTGCGTCAATGCTTGCGTGCGTGTCAATGCGTGTGCGTGTGTCAATATGCTTGCGCGCGTGTCAATGTGCGTCAATGCTTGCGCGCGTGTCAATGTGCGTCAATGCGCGCGTGCGTGTCAATGTGCGTCAATGCGCCCGTGCGTGTCAATGCGTGTGCGTGCGTCAATATGCGCGCGAGTGTCAATGTGCGTCAATGCTTGCGCGCGTGTCAATGTGCGTCAATGCTTGCGCGTGTGTCAATGTGCGTCAATGCTTGCGCGTGTCAACACACAACACACGCACGCACACATTAAACAAATGCGCACACCCACATTAAACAAACGCGCACGCACACATAAAACACACGCATGCATACACAGACATGCACTGACAAACGCACACACACACGGTGACATGCAAACATAAAACACACGCACGCACGCACACATAAAACAAACGCGGATTTTATAGGTTTGTTTGTGATGTGTAGTTATGCGTTTGTGTGCATGTCATTGGTGTGTGTGCGCATGTGTCAGTGTGTGTCTGCGTGTGCGTGCGTGTGTGTGTTTTATGTGTGCATGTCACCGTGTGTGTGCGTGTGTCAGTGCATGTCTGTGTGTGCATGCGTGTGTTTTGTGTGCGTCCGCGTTTGTTTTATGTGTGCGTGCGTGCGTGTGTTTTATGTGTGCATGTCACATGAAACAAATGCGCGCACGCACACATAAAACAAATGCGCGCATGCACACATAAAACAAATGCGCGCATGCACACATAAAGCAAATGCGCGCATGCACACATAAAACAAATGCGCGCACGTCACATAAAACAAATGCGCGCACGCACACATAAAACAAATGCGCGCACGCACATATTAAAGAAATGCGCACGCGCACACAAAACAAATGCGCAAGAGCACACAAAACAAATGCGCGCGCACAGATAAAACAAATGCACACGCACACAACACACGCACGCACACATTAAACAAATGCGCACACCCACATAAAACAAACGCGCACGCACACATAAAACACACGCATGCATACACAGACATGCACTGACAAACGCACACACACACGGTGACATGCAAACATAAAACACACGCACGCACGCACACATAAAACAAACGCGGGTTTTATAGGTTTGTTTGTGATGTGTAGTTATGCGTTTGTGTGCATGTCATTGGTGTGTGTGCGCATGTGTCAGTGTGTGTCTGCGTGTGCGTGCGTGTGTGTGTTTTATGTGTGCATGTCACCGTGTGTGTGCGTGTGTCAGTGCATGTCTGTGTGTGCATGCGTGTGTTTTGTGTGCGTCCGCGTTTGTTTTATGTGTGCGTGCGTGCGTGTGTTTTATGTGTGCATGTCACATGAAACAAATGCGCGCACGCACACATAAAACAAATGCGCGCATGCACACATAAAACAAATGCGCGCATGCACACATAAAACAAATGCGCGCATGCACACATAAAGCAAATGCGCGCATGCACACATAAAACAAATGCGCGCACGTCACATAAAACAAATGCGCGCACGCACACATAAAACAAATGCGCGCACGCACATATTAAAGAAATGCGCACGCGCACACAAAACAAATGCGCAAGAGCACACAAAACAAATGCGCGCGCACAGATAAAACAAATGCACACGCACACAACACACGCACGCACACATTAAACAAATGCGCACACCCACATAAAACAAACGCGCACGCACACATAAAACACACGCATGCATACACAGACATGCACTGACAAACGCACACACACACGGTGACATGCAAACATAAAACACACGCACGCACGCACACATAAAACAAACGCGGATTTTATAGGTTTGTTTGTGATCTGTAGTTATGCGTTTGTGTGCATGTCATTGGTGTGTGTGCGCATGTGTCAGTGTGTGTCTGCGTGTGCGTGCGTGTGTGTGTTTTATGTGTGCATGTCACCGTGTGTGTGCGTGTGTCAGTGCATGTCTGTGTGTGCATGCGTGTGTGTGTTTTATGTGTGCATGTCACCGTGTGTGTGCGTGTGTCAGTGCATGTCTGTGTGTGCATGCGTGTGTTTTGTGTGCGTCCGCGTTTGTTTTATGTGTGCGTGCGTGCGTGTGTTTTATGTGTGCATGTCACATGAAACAAATGCGCGCACGCACACATAAAACAAATGCGCGCATGCACACATAAAACAAATGCGCGCATGCACACATAAAACAAATGCGCGCGCGCGCACACAAAACACACGGATGCACACACAGACATGCACTGACACACGCACACACACACGGTGACATGCACACATAAAACAAACGCGGACGCACACAAAACAATGTGCGTCAATGCTTGCGCGTGTCAACACACAACACACGCACGCACACATTAAACAAATGCGCACACCCACATTAAACAAACGCGCACGCACACATAAAACACACGCATGCATACACAGACATGCACTGACAAACGCACACACACACGGTGACATGCAAACATAAAACACACGCACGCACGCACACATAATGCGTGTGTTTTGTGTGCGTCCGCGTTTGTTTTATGTGTGCGTGCGTGCGTGTGTTTTATGTGTGCATGTCACATGAAACAAATGCGCGCACGCACACATAAAACAAATGCGCGCATGCACACATAAAACAAATGCGCGCATGCACACATAAAGCAAATGCGCGCATGCACACATAACACAAATGCGCGCACGTCACATAAAACAAATGCGCGCATGCACACATAAAACAAATGCGCGCACGCACATATTAAAGAAATGCGCACGCGCACACAAAACAAATGCGCAAGAGCACACAAAACAAATGCGCGCGCACAGATAAAACAAATGCACACGCACACAACACACGCACGCACACATTAAACAAATGCGCACACCCACATAAAACAAACGCGCACGCACACATAAAACACACGCATGCATACACAGACATGCACTGACAAACGCACACACACACGGTGACATGCAAACATAAAACACACGCACGCACGCACACATAAAACAAACGCGGGTTTTATAGGTTTGTTTGTGATGTGTAGTTATGCGTTTGTGTGCATGTCATTGGTGTGTGTGCGCATGTGTCAGTGTGTGTCTGCGTGTGCGTGCGTGTGTGTGTTTTATGTGTGCATGTCACCGTGTGTGTGCGTGTGTCAGTGCATGTCTGTGTGTGCATGCGTGTGTTTTGTGTGCGTCCGCGTTTGTTTTATGTGTGCGTGCGTGCGTGTGTTTTATGTGTGCATGTCACATGAAACAAATGCGCGCACGCACACATAAAACAAATGCGCGCATGCACACATAAAACAAATGCGCGCATGCACACATAAAACAAATGCGCGCACGTCACATAAAACAAATGCGCGCACGCACACATAAAACAAATGCGCGCACGCACATATTAAAGAAATGCGCACGCGCACACAAAACAAATGCGCAAGAGCACACAAAACAAATGCGCGCGCACAGATAAAACAAATGCACACGCACACAACACACGCACGCACACATTAAACAAATGCGCACACCCACATAAAACAAACGCGCACGCACACATAAAACACACGCATGCATACACAGACATGCACTGACAAACGCACACACACACGGTGACATGCAAACATAAAACACACGCACGCACGCACACATAAAACAAACGCGGATTTTATAGGTTTGTTTGTGATCTGTAGTTATGCGTTTGTGTGCATGTCATTGGTGTGTGTGCGCATGTGTCAGTGTGTGTCTGCGTGTGCGTGCGTGTGTGTGTTTTATGTGTGCATGTCACCGTGTGTGTGCGTGTGTCAGTGCATGTCTGTGTGTGCATGCGTGTGTGTGTTTTATGTGTGCATGTCACCGTGTGTGTGCGTGTGTCAGTGCATGTCTGTGTGTGCATGCGTGTGTTTTGTGTGCGTCCGCGTTTGTTTTATGTGTGCGTGCGTGCGTGTGTTTTATGTGTGCATGTCACATGAAACAAATGCGCGCACGCACACATAAAACAAATGCGCGCATGCACACATAAAACAAATGCGCGCATGCACACATAAAACAAATGCGCGCGCGCGCACACAAAACACACGGATGCACACACAGACATGCACTGACACACGCACACACACACGGTGACATGCACACATAGAACAAACGCGGACGCACACAAAACAATGTGCGTCAATGCTTGCGCGTGTCAACACACAACACACGCACGCACACATTAAACAAATGCGCACACCCACATTAAACAAACGCGCACGCACACATAAAACACACGCATGCATACACAGACATGCACTGACAAACGCACACACACACGGTGACATGCAAACATAAAACACACGCACGCACGCACACATAATGCGTGTGTTTTGTGTGCGTCCGCGTTTGTTTTATGTGTGCGTGCGTGCGTGTGTTTTATGTGTGCATGTCACATGAAACAAATGCGCGCACGCACACATAAAACAAATGCGCGCATGCACACATAAAACAAATGCGCGCATGCACACATAAAGCAAATGCGCGCATGCACACATAAAACAAATGCGCGCACGTCACATAAAACAAATGCGCGCACGCACACATAAAACAAATGCGCGCACGCACATATTAAAGAAATGCGCACGCGCACACAAAACAAATGCGCAAGAGCACACAAAACAAATGCGCGCGCACAGATAAAACAAATGCACACGCACACAACACACGCACGCACACATTAAACAAATGCGCACACCCACATAAAACAAACGCGCACGCACACATAAAACACACGCATGCATACACAGACATGCACTGACAAACGCACACACACACGGTGACATGCAAACATAAAACACACGCACGCACGCACACATAAAACAAACGCGGATTTTATAGGTTTGTTTGTGATCTGTAGTTATGCGTTTGTGTGCATGTCATTGGTGTGTGTGCGCATGTGTCAGTGTGTGTCTGCGTGTGCGTGCGTGTGTGTGTTTCATGTGTGCATGTCACCGTGTGTGTGCGTGTGTCAGTGCATGTCTGTGTGTGCATGCGTGTGTGTGTTTTATGTGTGCATGTCACCGTGTGTGTGCGTGTGTCAGTGCATGTCTGTGTGTGCATGCGTGTGTTTTGTGTGCGTCCGCGTTTGTTTTATGTGTGCGTGCGTGCGTGTGTTTTATGTGTGCATGTCACATGAAACAAATGCGCGCACGCACACATAAAACAAATGCGCGCATGCACACATAGAACAAATGCGCGCATGCACACATAAAACAAATGCGCGCGCGCGCACACAAAACACACGGATGCACACACAGACATGCACTGACACACGCACACACACACGGTGACATGCACACATAAAACAAACGCGGACGCACACAAAACAAACGCGCACGCACACATAAAACACACGCATGCATACATAGACATGCACTGACAAACGCACACACACACGGTGACATGCAAACATAAAACACACGCACGCACGAACACATAAAACAAACGCGGATTTTTTTTAGAATAGAATAGAATAGAAAAGCTTTATTCATCCCCAGAGGGGAAACACACTTTCACAACAGCGCAGATTAAAAAATATATATATAGGTTTGTTTGTGATGTGTAGTTATGCGTTTGTGTGCATGTCACTGGTGTGTGTGCGCATGTGTCAGTGTGTGTCTGCGTGTGCGTGCGTGTGTGTGTTTTATGTGTGCATGTCACCGTGTGTGTGTGCGTGTGTCAGTGCATGTCTGTGTGTGCATGCGTGTGTTTAATGTGTGCGTGCGCGTTTGTTTTGTGTGCGTCCGCGTTTGTTTTATGTGTGCGTGCGTGCGTGTGTTTATGTGTGCATGTCACCGTGTGTGTGGGCGTGTGTCAGTGCATGTCTGTGTGTGCATGCGTGTGTTTTAGGTGTGCGTGCGCGTTTCTTTGATGTGTGCGTCCGCGTTTGTTTTATGTGTGCGTGCGTGCGTGTGTTTTATGTGTGCATGTCACCGTGTGTGTGTGCGTTTGTCAGTGCATGTCCGTGTACGCATGCGTGTGTTTTATGTGTGCGTGCGCGTTTGTTTTATGTGGGTGTGCGCATTTGTTTAATGTGTGCGTTCGTGCACAGTAAATTTCCAAGTGTCAAAAAGGAAGTGTTAATGTATTTTAACTATTTCATAGACTGGTTTAACTCTTCCAGATGTAACACAACAACAACAGGTGTAAAACGTGGCTCCTCCCCCTGCAGTGCTGTTGTCAATATCCAGAGTTAAAACCCAGGTGTTATTTATTCAGTGTAAAAAGTGAATGAACACTGTCAAGGGTCAATTTAACAATATTCAGTGTTAATATCTTAATATGCTCCGCCCATTTCAAATGATCCAGAAGTTTCTAGAGTAATTGGACCTCATGGACCACCGCCATGTTTCCATTGGTAAAGACTGTGGTAAGTCTCTCCATCTGCTGACTTATATTTAAATGAATTAAACGATTTATACAATTGTATTCACCGTGACTGTACTACCATTCGCTTTTTAGACTTCTAATGTAGATGAATTGCTATGTGGTTCACCAACATTAAGTTACATTCTATTACTTGTAATGCGGTACAGTTAACCTGCGCAGTGAACACCACGTGTAGACACTTGTAACCAATACCACTATGGATTATTGTGTATATTCGGTTTATGGTGCTCGCTCAAAACAACAGATGTATATGCTGTCTGTACATGCGCGCGCCAGTAAGTACGGTAGTTCATTCCCGCGCCACTCCCCCTCTGTCAGGCTTTAGTTTTTAGTAATGTAACCCAGCCGTTTATTTGTCGTTTTATGTTTCAATTATTTTCACTGGAAGTATATAATTAAACCCAGTTGTTATTTTCGTGTTTTATGTTTTATTACTTTTCAATGCATGTATCGCATCAAGACACTGTCGCTTTAAGACGGCCATTGTTTTTTACCTGCGTTCCACGGATGAGACGCGTGGTGTTCAGATGCTTCAGCGGCTCAGAGACTGAGACACGTGTAAGTAAGTAAGTAAGTAAGTAATATTTATTTATATAGCGCTTTTCGAGACCAGGGTCACAAAGCGCTTTAACAATCAAAAACAATACTCAAAACAGTACATACTTCAAAGATCAAGACAACACCGAGAACAACAAGTTCGAGAAATTCAAGGAAAAGCCTGAACAAATAGAAACGTCTTAAGATGTTTCTTAAAGGAGTCAGTAGACTCCATCAAGCGCAAAGAGAGAGGAAGATTGTTCCAAAGCTTAGGAGCAACAGCCTGAAAAGATTTCTCTCCTCTGGTCCTGAGCCGTGTGCGTGGAACCATCAGTAGATTCTGATCCACAGACCTCAGAGACCGAGCTGGGGTGTAAGGCTGGATCAGATCAGTGATGTAAGGAGGAGCCTGACCATGAATAGCTCTGAAAGTAAGAACCAGAATTTTAAAGTTGATCCTGAAAGAAACTGGAAGCCAGTGAAGAGTTTTAAGGATCGGAGTACAGTGTTGAACAAGAGACATGTCTTTATCAAATACAACACCCAGGTTTCTCAGGCTCAGTTTGACAGACTGACCTAAGTCACCCAAGTACTGACTCAACCATGGAATCTTATCATCAGGAGCAATCACCAGAGTTTCAGTTTTGTCCACATTAAGCTGTAAAGTGTGCCAACGCTCCTGCAATTTTACTGAATACACTCGCTTATCACTCCTAGGTGAGCCTAAACAATACGTTTATATTATTGTTTATATTGCTGTGTGTAAATGAATGTTGTGTCGAAGCAGCTATTTAAGTTTTTGTGTGAAACTTGAAGCATTGTTTTATAACTTTATTCAAGTGTATATTTTCGATAGTATTTTATATTGTACTGTTTCACTTTGTTTTGAAAGTAAGTTGCACTTTATATTTTGTTATCGTTTGGTGTTCAGATGCTTCAGCGGCTCAGAGTTCACCGCATCTGTTATTTAACACGCCGATTAAACGTTCGTGCTGTTGTATGGTTAACAAGCGTTGAATGTGTTGAAGGTGCCGTAGCTAAGAATCTTGAATATTAATAAAATAAATCGCCTACCATGACCCACCAATATAGCAAACTTTTTATTGGAATATAAATATATTTTCGTCCTTCAAAATAACAAACAAAATACGTGTGTGAGTTACATTATAATTAAAAAAGCTAAGTTTTAGCGAACTAGCTCTCGTGTTAACGCACCACAGAAAGTTACATTACACGCAATGAAACATTATTTCTGAGTCTTAAAGCAATAATGATATCTTACCTCAATAGACGAGTGACGCGCACCTGATTCCGTCAAGTTATGCACAAACGTGAGGATAAAATGCGATCGATCTTTGTCAACAAGTGTGACGTCATCATCCGGAAGTTGCGTATGCGGCAATTTGAAAACTTTTTAGCTGACGCTAAATTTAAACTAAACTTAACTCGGTCTTTATACAAGCACGCATCTACTATTGTATTCATGGCGCTTTTAAACAAACAAGCACAATATCTCATTGTATTCCTGTGGTGTGACGTCACCGCTGCAGGATCAGTTGATTAGCATGTGTGACGTCACCCCTGCAGACTCGCGATTAATGTTGACAAACGTCACGTAGACGCTCATAATCGCAGCTAAATAAAAAGAAAACATATGTCCATAAACGCAATCTCAATGAAAGCTTCTATTTTCATAGAAAAGCGCACCGGATTATAAAGAGGATCAAGCGAAATAGCACAGACTTTATTTTACTCATTCATAAAACAATGTCAACATTATGGAGTTGAAACACCTAAAAATATACAATATAGTCACTTTTACAGGACCTTTTAAGCATGTTTTAATCCGCGAGAGCTTCTTGACTTCCGCGATGCGTAAACAATCCAAGCTCCAAAAAATTAAAATTAAGCATTTTTACCGATTTATATTCACTCTGTACCTCCTTAAAGTGGTTTGAGGTCGTTAAGCACAATCAGGATTAGAATCACACTGTTGACATTAAACATTTCAAATGAGCTTCATAGTTGTAGAATTACGGTAGCCAAATGAAACAGCGACACGTCACGTTACCAAGGCAACGAAGAGATGGGCGACGCGTCAAATGTAACCCGGGTCGTTTGAATCCGACGTCGGGGGGTGCTCTGTATAATACTGGGTGACCCGTGCGTGTCAATGCGTGCGCGCGTGTCAATGTGCGTCAATACGTGTGTGTCAATGTGCGTCAATGTGCGTCAATACGTGTGTGTGTTAATGTGCGTCAATGCGTGCGGGTGTGTCAATGCGTATAGACGTGTGTTTATATGTGTGTACATATATGTGTGTATGTGTATAGACGTGTGTGTGTATATATGTGTGTGTATGTGTATAGACGTGTGTGTGTGTATATATGTGTGTGTATAGACGTGTGTGTATATATATGTGTGTATGTGTATAGACGTGTGTGTATATGTGTGTATGTGTATAGACGTGTGTGTGTGTGTGTGTGTGTGTATATATATATACACGTGTGTGTGTTTATATATGTGTGTATGTGTATAGACGTGTGTGTGTATATATATGTGTGTTTATGTGTGTATGTGTATAGACGTGTGTGTGTGTATATGTGTGTATGTGTATAGACGTGTGTGTATATATATGTGTGTATATGTGTGTATGTGTATAGACGTGTGTGTATATATATGTGTGTATGTGTATAGACGTGTGTGTGTATATATATGTGTGTATATGTGTGTATGTGTATAGACGTGTGTGTGTGTATATGTGTGTATGTGTATAGACGTGTGTGTATATATATGTGTGTATATGTGTGTATGTGTATAGACGTGTGTGTATATATATGTGTGTATGTGTATAGACGTGTGTGTGTGTATATGTATATGTGTGTATGTGTATAGACGTGTGTGTGTGTATATACTGTATATATATTGTAACGATCCTGTTTGTTCTGTTCATTAATGTTGCGGGCACTTTAAGAAGGTGAGTCTGTGCGCATGCGCAGTTGTTGTTAGAGAGATTTCGCGTTCAACTAGTGGTGTGAAGAACGAGCGGCGTTGGTTGTGGCCGAAACAATAACCTCTCTGTGAGTACAGCGAACAAAGAAACAATATCTGTGCAAGACAACCGTCTGGTCATGTGTGGAGGACCAAACGTTACATTGGTGTCAGAAGCGACTTTTTCGGACCTGCTCCTGAGGCGAAGCTAACGGTTATTAGCAACGAACTTTGCTAACGAACGTCCCCGGTATGTACGGGAAAGTGAAGAGCGAAAGTGAGGAGATGGACGTTGGTGCGAGACGACGGGACCATGCTCAACAGTTAAGAGACGCTGTGTTACAACTCTCAGAAGAAGAATGTGCGTCAATGCGTGCGCCAATGTGCAGCAACTGGGCTTCATCAAGTATCAAACAGATCACACATCACACCTACCATGATTTTGTTCAATGAGATGAAAACTTATTTGATGTTCAATCCAGTGTTCAGGTTGACTTCAGTGCCTATGTTTTAGTAGAAGTGAAGCTGTGGTGCTTTAGTTTAATACATGGACACAGCACTAAACTTTGTTGTTGGTTGTTAGTTGTTTTTTTAGATTTTGGGATCAACCGTCACTTTTTAGTAATGGGAGAATTATTTCTCTGCACTGTGCGAGTCGTCCCAGAGCCATTGTTCAGCCTGAAGCCAATACGTTTTTAGGTTGAAAAGTTTGCCCCCCTGAAAAAATGTAATGCCCCCCCTTAAATGTTTTTCTGCAGCCGGGTCTGTCAGTGTTATACTAGATCCACTCAGTATAAACTGTTGTCAACATTGAAGTCAAATCATCTCCAGAAATGATACTTTGTGATGAAGTCTTAATGTTAAAAGAGACAAATGTAATAATATCTTTAATGAATCAATTCATGTACATTTATATCAAACCTGCTATTCCCTGCATGATGGGATCAGAAACACTAGAATTCTACTTTCTCGGGACGTTTTAGATTTACAACGACGACATCATTAAAAGTGTGAACTGCAGTCACACTGCAAGTTTATGTCCATAATCCTTAGATATTCTCTCCAAATGAGAACAATTTAACAGAAGAGTTTAACATTACCTTGGCTGTAGTCATGCTCTGTAGACAGAAGCTTCACCTGCACAGGTGATCTCATTAGCTCGTCCTGTCTCTCCACCTGCACGCAAAGCAACTTGTACTCTCTGCTGCCCTCTAGTGTTGCTAAAACGATTTATTATGTCCAATAAACAAACCTACAGAAAGACTTAACAGTGTGGGTCTTTCTTTTTATTTCAAGGGTCCCCATTTTATCTCAAACATCAATATAGCTAATATTTAACACTAATTGGTAAATATCAAACATGTATGCTTCATTACAGTTGAAACAATTGTTCTCTGGTAACAAATATTTATCATTAAACATGTGTGTTCATGTATGATCCATGGCACTCATCATGATGGACAAATATGATGGAAAAACATTCTATTAGTGTCAGTACAGTACACGAGGTTGGAAATCAACCACGCATTTGCGCATGCGTTGTCCACCTACAAGGAGGTTTATAACGGTCAGACGCGGAAGAATCTACGAAACTATCACTGATAGATTCTCAAAAATCATCTGATATTAAATGATCTTTTCTCTCAAGGATAAGGATGTTGAAGGAGTGACGTCACAGTGTCCACTGTTGAAGGATAAGGATGTTGAGTGTCCAGCTGGAAGGAGCACAGGTACATGTTGTGGTTTATTAAAGTCTCTTTTCATTTTATTGACATCGGTAAATGTAACGCTAAGTTTAAGTGAAGGTATCAAGACCTGTCGCCCTTCCCAGCTATCTTCTAAATAATCCACGGAGGAAAAATTCAGAAAAAAAAGTCTTATATAGATCCAGAGCGGTCCGTAATAGGAACAAAAAAACAAAACAGGCACTCGGGGCGAAGGCAGGGCACTTCTGGAGATCGGGGTCCCAACAGCAACTAAAACAAAAAGACAAAAGGACTCACTTGAGTAAATAAAAGTGCTGACAACGTCAGGAGTATCCAAAGGATTATCCAGTTGTGATTCAAAGGCGAGGAGCGAGATCGAAAGGACAGCCAACCTGGTCTGGAAACGCAATACTCTGGCGAGTTCTTCCGGGTAGAGACGCTCCTTATCAATGGGAAGAACCCGCCACTCCATCATCCCCAGCCGCGCACCTGCCAGCGTCTGTCACTCAAAACACAGGACACATGAAAACGGAAAACCACCTTCAAAATAAAACAAAAGAACATAAGCATGACACTTGTATGTTGATTCTATCAAATGTATTCTGCCTATTTTAAATGTTGACCTTTTTTCTTATAAGAGTAACTGTCAGGAGTCTTGATGTAAAACGTCACTCAAATGTGTCATTTATTTATTTCTCTCACAGGATTCAGAGTCAATGTTCATTGCACAGAATTTCCATCTCCGTCCTGCACTGTCTGTGATGATGGAACTTACATGGACAAATTGAACCGAGAGAAACATGGTTTCAAGTGTCTCGTCTGTACTGAAGGTAAAGTTTGTTCTTCACTAGAATGATGAGTTGGTCAGTATGTAGATGTGATGTAGAATTTGTTATTGACTAACAGGACTGAGAGAGATCAGATCCTGTACCTTCACAGCAAACACCAAGTGTGAACCTCTGGAGGGTTTTTTCTGTGTGGACGGCTCAGTGGACACATGTGTGGCAGCACAGCAACACTCCACATGTGAACCAGGACAGTTCATCATCAGAGCAGGCGAGTTTCACATCCAACATGTGAAATGCAAGAGTGCAGAAACTATAAGACACACACAATGTTCTTCACAGGAACGTCCTCCACAGACACTGAGTGTGGAACCTGCAGTGAAGGAACATTTTCAAATGGAACGTTCACGTCATGTCAGGATCACAAACAGTGAGTGAAGCTTCACAAATGTTTGCTCCAGATGTTTTCTTCTAAACTGTCTCCACTTGTCTTTGTAGATGTTCAACATATCTACGAGAAGGAACTATTTCTTCTGACTCTGTATGTCGAGAAGGTTTGACACCAGGAGAAGTGGCTGGAATTATTGTTGCTGTGATCGTTCTACTGATCACATGTTCTGTAGTTTATTGGTATAAAAAAAGAAAAAGAGGTAAAAAACAAATGCATTCATAAAAATCACATTATTATATTGATTTGTGTTTATCTGGAGTCATTTCCTTGAATTATTTTTCTCCTTAACCAGATGGAAAAGAGTTCAAGAGAAGAAGGAAGGTATGTAAGAATGTTTTTTAGTCATTTATCAAAGTGATTTAATGTTTAAATGTAATGTTGATTAATTTTGCAAATGTCATCACTTGTACAATTAAAATGAATGTCAATTTTGGTTTAATATCTTCAGCACTGCAGTATTTGTGCATCAGAGAAACGATCATTATTTCTTATTAGGAGGTGGCAGTGGGAATGAATGAATGTATGGATTCAACGGAGCATCCGTGAGAATTTCAATTAGTTTGAGAATCCAGATAAACAGACCAGAGATAGCAGACGTTGAATATGAACTAATTGGACACGAGGATATTAAAGTAGATTGTTCAGTCATTCAATAGAATGTTTGAGTTTTATACAACATGAAAAATGTGTTCATAAATGATGTGTTCAGTGAACATAACATATTTCTGGCTGTTTTCATTTGCCTGTGTGTGTAGCTTAGTCTGTGATATAGAAAACAGTTTCTGTCAAAGCTTTCATTAATCTCATAAATGGCTGATCAGTTAAACATCAGCCAGGTTTGAGGATGTACTTCACTCCACAGCCGTCAGTGTTGCTTGTTCTTTCACTGCCCTTTTTGTGAGGTCACCAAATTCAGACCAGCACAGATGGACAAAACCCAACAGCACATACAAAGCCACTTGAGAAAGGCAATCATCATGGAGGTGTGTACAGTATATGTTTAGTTAGTTCCTCGTATATTGCATCATAAAAGTCTAACCGTTTACATTTTTATGTTTGACAGACTATCCGATACACAGATGTGGGCTGCAGACCAGAACCTCACGTCCATTGTCATGTGCGTGTCAATGTGTGTCAATGCGCGCGTGTGTCAATGTGCGTCAATGCTTGCGCGCGTGTCAATGTGCGTCAATGCTTGCGTGCGTGTCAATGCGTGTGCGTGTGTCAATATGCTTGCGCGCGTGTCAATGTGCGTCAATGCTTGCGCGCGTGTCAATGTGCGTCAATGCGCGCGTGCGTGTCAATGTGCGTCAATGCGCCCGTGCGTGTCAATGCGTGTGCGTGCGTCAATATGCGCGCGAGTGTCAATGTGCGTCAATGCTTGCGCGCGTGTCAATGTGCGTCAATGCTTGCGCGTGTGTCAATGTGCGTCAATGCTTGCGCGTGTCAACACACAACACACGCACGCACACATTAAACAAATGCGCACACCCACATTAAACAAACGCGCACGCACACATAAAACACACGCATGCATACACAGACATGCACTGACAAACGCACACACACACGGTGACATGCAAACATAAAACACACGCACGCACGCACACATAAAACAAACGCGGATTTTATAGGTTTGTTTGTGATGTGTAGTTATGCGTTTGTGTGCATGTCATTGGTGTGTGTGCGCATGTGTCAGTGTGTGTCTGCGTGTGCGTGCGTGTGTGTGTTTTATGTGTGCATGTCACCGTGTGTGTGCGTGTGTCAGTGCATGTCTGTGTGTGCATGCGTGTGTTTTGTGTGCGTCCGCGTTTGTTTTATGTGTGCGTGCGTGCGTGTGTTTTATGTGTGCATGTCACATGAAACAAATGCGCGCACGCACACATAAAACAAATGCGCGCATGCACACATAAAACAAATGCGCGCATGCACACATAAAGCAAATGCGCGCATGCACACATAAAACAAATGCGCGCACGTCACATAAAACAAATGCGCGCACGCACACATAAAACAAATGCGCGCACGCACATATTAAAGAAATGCGCACGCGCACACAAAACAAATGCGCAAGAGCACACAAAACAAATGCGCGCGCACAGATAAAACAAATGCACACGCACACAACACACGCACGCACACATTAAACAAATGCGCACACCCACATAAAACAAACGCGCACGCACACATAAAACACACGCATGCATACACAGACATGCACTGACAAACGCACACACACACGGTGACATGCAAACATAAAACACACGCACGCACGCACACATAAAACAAACGCGGATTTTATAGGTTTGTTTGTGATCTGTAGTTATGCGTTTGTGTGCATGTCATTGGTGTGTGTGCGCATGTGTCAGTGTGTGTCTGCGTGTTCGTGCGTGTGTGTGTTTTATGTGTGCATGTCACCGTGTGTGTGCGTGTGTCAGTGCATGTCTGTGTGTGCATGCGTGTGTGTGTTTTATGTGTGCATGTCACCGTGTGTGTGCGTGTGTCAGTGCATGTCTGTGTGTGCATGCGTGTGTTTTGTGTGCGTCCGCGTTTGTTTTATGTGTGCGTGCGTGCGTGTGTTTTATGTGTGCATGTCACATGAAACAAATGCGCGCACGCACACATAAAACAAATGCGCGCATGCACACATAAAACAAATGCGCGCATGCACACATAAAACAAATGCGCGCGCGCGCACACAAAACACACGGATGCACACACAGACATGCACTGACACACGCACACACACACGGTGACATGCACACATAAAACAAACGCGGACGCACACAAAACAATGTGCGTCAATGCTTGCGCGTGTCAACACACAACACACGCACGCACACATTAAACAAATGCGCACACCCACATTAAACAAACGCGCACGCACACATAAAACACACGCATGCATACACAGACATGCACTGACAAACGCACACACACACGGTGACATGCAAACATAAAACACACGCACGCACGCACACATAATGCGTGTGTTTTGTGTGCGTCCGCATTTGTTTTATGTGTGCGTGCGTGCGTGTGTTTTATGTGTGCATGTCACATGAAACAAATGCGCGCACGCACACATAAAACAAATGCGCGCATGCACACATAAAACAAATGCGCGCATGCACACATAAAGCAAATGCGCGCATGCACACATAAAACAAATGCGCGCACGTCACATAAAACAAATGCGCGCACGCACACATAAAACAAATGCGCGCACGCACATATTAAAGAAATGCGCACGCGCACACAAAACAAATGCGCAAGAGCACACAAAACAAATGCGCGCGCACAGATAAAACAAATGCACACGCACACAACACACGCACGCACACATTAAACAAATGCGCACACCCACATAAAACAAACGCGCACGCACACATAAAACACACGCATGCATACACAGACATGCACTGACAAACGCACACACACACGGTGACATGCAAACATAAAACACACGCACGCACGCACACATAAAACAAACGCGGGTTTTATAGGTTTGTTTGTGATCTGTAGTTATGCGTTTGTGTGCATGTCATTGGTGTGTGTGCGCATGTGTCAGTGTGTGTCTGCGTGTGCGTGCGTGTGTGTGTTTTATGTGTGCATGTCACCGTGTGTGTGCGTGTGTCAGTGCATGTCTGTGTGTGCATGCGTGTGTTTTGTGTGCGTCCGCGTTTGTTTTATGTGTGCGTGCGTGCGTGTGTTTTATGTGTGCATGTCACATGAAACAAATGCGCGCACGCACACATAAAACAAATGCGCGCATGCACACATAAAACAAATGCGCGCATGCACACATAAAACAAATGCGCGCGCGCGCACACAAAACACACGGATGCACACACAGACATGCACTGACACACGCACACACACACGGTGACATGCACACATAAAACAAACGCGGACGCACACAAAACAAACGCGCACGCACACATAAAACACACGCATGCATACATAGACATGCACTGACAAACGCACACACACACGGTGACATGCAAACATAAAACACACGCACGCACGAACACATAAAACAAACGCGGATTTTTTTTAGAATAGAATAGAAAAGCTTTATTCATCCCCAGAGGGGAAACACACTTTCACAACAGCGCAGATTAAAAAAAATATATATAGGTTTGTTTGTGATGTGTAGTTATGCGTTTGTGTGCATGTCACTGGTGTGTGTGCGCATGTGTCAGTGTGTGTCTGCGTGTGCGTGCGTGTGTGTGTTTTATGTGTGCATGTCACCGTGTGTGTGTGCGTGTGTCAGTGCATGTCTGTGTGTGCATGCGTGTGTCTAATGTGTGCGTGCGCGTTTGTTTTGTGTGCGTCCGCGTTTGTTTTATGTGTGCGTGCGTGCGTGTGTTTATGTGTGCATGTCACCGTGTGTGTGGGCGTGTGTCAGTGCATGTCTGTGTGTGCATGCGTGTGTTTTAGGTGTGCGTGCGCGTTTCTTTGATGTGTGCGTCCGCGTTTGTTTTATGTGTGCGTGCGTGCGTGTGTTTTATGTGTGCATGTCACCGTGTGTGTGTGCGTTTGTCAGTGCATGTCCGTGTACGCATGCGTGTGTTTTATGTGTGCGTGCGCGTTTGTTTTATGTGGGTGTGCGCATTTGTTTAATGTGTGCGTTCGTGCACAGTAAATTTCCAAGTGTCAAAAAGGAAGTGTTAATGTATTTTAACTATTTCATAGACTGGTTTAACTCTTCCAGATGTAACACAACAACAACAGGTGTAAAACGTGGCTCCTCCCCCTGCAGTGCTGTTGTCAATATCCAGAGTTAAAACCCAGGTGTTATTTATTCAGTGTAAAAAGTGAATGAACACTGTCAAGGGTCAATTTAACAATATTCAGTGTTAATATCTTAATATGCTCCGCCCATTTCAAATGATCCAGAAGTTTCTAGAGTAATTGGACCTCATGGACCACCGCCATGTTTCCATTGGTAAAGACTGTGGTAAGTCTCTCCATCTGCTGACTTATATTTAAATGAATTAAACGATTTATACAATTGTATTCACCGTGACTGTACTACCATTCGCTTTTTAGACTTCTAATGTAGATGAATTGCTATGTGGTTCACCAACATTAAGTTACATTCTATTACTTGTAATGCGGTACAGTTAACCTGCGCAGTGAACACCACGTGTAGACACTTGTAACCAATACCACTATGGATTATTGTGTATATTCGGTTTATGGTGCTCGCTCAAAACAACAGATGTATATGCTGTCTGTACATGCGCGCGCCAGTAAGTACGGTAGTTCATTCCCGCGCCACTCCCCCTCTGTCAGGCTTTAGTTTTTAGTAATGTAACCCAGCCGTTTATTTGTCGTTTTATGTTTCAATTATTTTCACTGGAAGTATATAATTAAACCCAGTTGTTATTTTCGTGTTTTATGTTTTATTACTTTTCAATGCATGTATCGCATCAAGACACTGTCGCTTTAAGACGGCCATTGTTTTTTACCTGCGTTCCACGGATGAGACGCGTGGTGTTCAGATGCTTCAGCGGCTCAGAGACTGAGACACGTGTAAGTAAGTAAGTAAGTAAGTAATATTTATTTATATAGCGCTTTTCGAGACCAGGGTCACAAAGCGCTTTAACAATCAAAAACAATACTCAAAACAGTACATACTTCAAAGATCAAGACAACACCGAGAACAACAAGTTCGAGAAATTCAAGGAAAAGCCTGAACAAATAGAAACGTCTTAAGATGTTTCTTAAAGGAGTCAGTAGACTCCATCAAGCGCAAAGAGAGAGGAAGATTGTTCCAAAGCTTAGGAGCAACAGCCTGAAAAGATTTCTCTCCTCTGGTCCTGAGCCGTGTGCGTGGAACCATCAGTAGATTCTGATCCACAGACCTCAGAGACCGAGCTGGGGTGTAAGGCTGGATCAGATCAGTGATGTAAGGAGGAGCCTGACCATGAATAGCTCTGAAAGTAAGAACCAGAATTTTAAAGTTGATCCTGAAAGAAACTGGAAGCCAGTGAAGAGTTTTAAGGATCGGAGAAATGTGAGTTCTCCTACTTGAGCGGGTCAGAATTCTCGCTGCAGAGTTCTGAATCAACTGCAGACGAGACAGCTCCTTCTTGTTAAGACATGAAAACAAACCGTTACAATAGTCCAGACGAGAAGAAACAAACGCATGGATTACAAGCTCCAGATCATGTTGTGACAACATTTTCCTAAGTTTAGAGATTTTTCTCAGTTGAAGGAAACAGTTTCTGGTCAGTTTTCTGCAGTGTTGAACAAGAGACATGTCTTTATCAAATACAACACCCAGGTTTCTCAGGCTCAGTTTGACAGACTGACCTAAGTCACCCAAGTACTGACTCAACCATGGAATCTTATCATCAGGAGCAATCACCAGAGTTTCAGTTTTGTCCACATTAAGCTGTAAAGTGTGCCAACGCTCCTGCAATTTTACTGAATACACTCGCTTATCACTCCTAGGTGAGCCTAAACAATACGTTTATATTATTGTTTATATTGCTGTGTGTAAATGAATGTTGTGTCGAAGCAGCTATTTAAGTTTTTGTGTGAAACTTGAAGCATTGTTTTATAACTTTATTCAAGTGTATATTTTCGATAGTATTTTATATTGTACTGTTTCACTTTGTTTTGAAAGTAAGTTGCACTTTATATTTTGTTATCGCGTGGTGTTCAGATGCTTCAGCGGCTCAGAGTTCACCGCATCTGTTATTTAACACGCCGATTAAACGTTCGTGCTGTTGTATGGTTAACGAGCGTTGAATGTGTTGAAGGTGCCGTAGCTAAGAATCTTGAATATTAATAAAATAAATCGCCTACCATGACCCACCAATATAGCAAACTTTTTATTGGAATATAAATATATTTTCGTCCTTCAAAATAACAAACAAAATACGTGTGTGAGTTACATTATAATTAAAAAAGCTAAGTTTTAGCGAACTAGCTCTCGTGTTAACGCACCACAGAAAGTTACATTACACGCAATGAAACATTATTTCTGAGTCTTAAAGCAATAATGATATCTTACCTCAATAGACGAGTGACGCGCACCTGATTCCGTCAAGTTATGCACAAACGTGAGGATAAAATGCGATCGATCTTTGTCAACAAGTGTGACGTCATCATCCGGAAGTTGCGTATGCGGCAATTTGAAAACTTTTTAGCTGACGCTAAATTTAAACTAAACTTAACTCGGTCTTTATACAAGCACGCATCTACTATTGTATTCATGGCGCTTTTAAACAAACAAGCACAATATCTCATTGTATTCCTGTGGTGTGACGTCACCGCTGCAGGATCAGTTGATTAGCATGTGTGACGTCACCCCTGCAGACTCGCGATTAATGTTGACAAACGTCACGTAGACGCTCATAATCGCAGCTAAATAAAAAGAAAACATATGTCCATAAACGCAATCTCAATGAAAGCTTCTATTTTCATAGAAAAGCGCACCGGATTATAAAGAGGATCAAGCGAAATAGCACAGACTTTATTTTACTCATTCATAAAACAATGTCAACATTATGGAGTTGAAACACCTAAAAATATACAATATAGTCACTTTTACAGGACCTTTTAAGCATGTTTTAATCCGCGAGAGCTTCTTGACTTCCGCGATGCGTAAACAATCCAAGCTCCAAAAAATTAAAATTAAGCATTTTTACCGATTTATATTCACTCTGTACCTCCTTAAAGTGGTTTGAGGTCGTTAAGCACAATCAGGATTAGAATCACACTGTTGACATTAAACATTTCAAATGAGCTTCATAGTTGTAGAATTACGGTAGCCAAATGAAACAGCGACACGTCACGTTACCAAGGCAACGAAGAGATGGGCGACGCGTCAAATGTAACCCGGGTCGTTTGAATCCGACGTCGGGGGGTGCTCTGTATAATACTGGGTGACCCGTGCGTGTCAATGCGTGCGCGCGTGTCAATGTGCGTCAATACGTGTGTGTCAATGTGCGTCAATGTGCGTCAATACGTGTGTGTGTGTCAATGTGCGTCAATGCGTGCGGGTGTGTCAATGCGTATAGACGTGTGTTTATATGTGTGTACATATATGTGTGTATGTGTATAGACGTGTGTGTGTATATATGTGTGTGTATGTGTATAGACGTGTGTGTGTATATATATGTGTTATGTGTATAGACGTGTGTGTGTGTATATATGTGTGTGTATAGACGTGTGTGTATATATATGTGTGTATGTGTATAGACCTGTGTGTATATGTGTGTATGTGTATAGACGTGTGTGTGTGTGTGTGTGTGTGTATATATATATACGTGTGTGTGTTTATATATGTGTGTATGTGTATAGACGTGTGTGTGTATATATATGTGTGTATATGTGTGTATGTGTATAGACGTGTGTGTGTATATGTGTGTATGTGTATAGACGTGTGTGTGTATATGTATATGTGTGTATGTGTATAGACGTGTGTGTGTGTGTGTGTGTGTGTGTATATACTGTATATATATTGTAACGATCCTGTTTGTTCTGTTCATTAATGTTGCGGGCACTTTAAGAAGGTGAGTCTGTGCGCATGCGCAGTTGTTGTTAGAGAGATTTCGCGTTCAACTAGTGGTGTGAAGAACGAGCGGCGTTGGTTGTGGCCGAAACAATAACCTCTCTGTGAGTACAGCGAACAAAGAAACAATATCTGTGCAAGACAACCGTCTGGTCATGTGTGGAGGACCAAACGTTACATTGGTGTCAGAAGCGACTTTTTCGGACCTGCTCCTGAGGCGAAGCTAACGGTTATTAGCAACGAACTTTGCTAACGAACGTCCCCGGTATGTACGGGAAAGTGAAGAGCGAAAGTGAGGAGATGGACGTTGGTGCGAGACGACGGGACCATGCTCAACAGTTAAGAGACGCTGTGTTACAACTCTCAGAAGAAGAATGTGCGTCAATGCGTGCGCCAATGTGCAGCAACTGGGCTTCATCAAGTATCAAACAGATCACACATCACACCTACCATGATTTTGTTCAATGAGATGAAAAATTATTTGATGTTCAATCCAGTGTTCAGGTTGACTTCAGTGCTTATGTTTTAGTAGAAGTGAAGCTGTGGTGCTTTAGTTTAATACATGGACACAGCACTAAACTTTGTTGTTGGTTGTTAGTTGTTTTTTTAGATTTTGGGATCAACCGTCACTTTTTAGTAATGGGAGAATTATTTCTCTGCACTGTGCGAGTCGTCCCAGAGCCATTGTTCAGCCTGAAGCCAATACGTTTTTAGGTTGAAAAGTTTGCCCCCCTGAAAAAATGTAATGCCCCCCCTTAAATGTTTTTCTGCAGCCGGGTCTGTCAGTGTTATACTAGATCCACTCAGTATAAACTGTTGTCAACATTGAAGTCAAATCATCTCCAGAAATGATACTTTGTGATGAAGTCTTAATGTTAAAAGAGACAAATGTAATAATATCTTTAATGAATCAATTCATGTACATTTATATCAAACCTGCTATTCCCTGCATGATGGGATCAGAAACACTAGAATTCTACTTTCTCGGGACGTTTTAGATTTACAACGACGACATCATTAAAAGTGTGAACTGCAGTCACACTGCAAGTTTATGTCCATAATCCTTAGATATTCTCTCCAAATGAGAACAATTTAACAGAAGAGTTTAACATTACCTTGGCTGTAGTCATGCTCTGTAGACAGAAGCTTCACCTGCACAGGTGATCTCATTAGCTCGTCCTGTCTCTCCACCTGCACGCAAAGCAACTTGTACTCTCTGCTGCCCTCTAGTGTTGCTAAAACGATTTATTATGTCCAATAAACAAACCTACAGAAAGACTTAACAGTGTGGGTCTTTCTTTTTATTTCAAGGGTCCCCATTTTATCTCAAACATCAATATAGCTAATATTTAACACTAATTGGTAAATATCAAACATGTATGCTTCATTACAGTTGAAACAATTGCTCTCTGGTAACAAATATTTATCATTAAACATGTGTGTTCATGTATGATCCATGGCACTCATCATGATGGACAAATATGATGGAAAAACATTCTATTAGTGTCAGTACAGTACACGAGGTTGGAAATCAACCACGCATTTGCGCATGCGTTGTCCACCTACAAGGAGGTTTATAACGGTCAGACGCGGAAGAATCTACGAAACTATCACTGATAGATTCTCAAAAATCATCTGATATTAAATGATCTTTTCTCTCAAGGATAAGGATGTTGAAGGAGTGACGTCACAGTGTCCACTGTTGAAGGATAAGGATGTTGAGTGTCCAGCTGGAAGGAGCACAGGTACATGTTGTGGTTTATTAAAGTCTCTTTTCATTTTATTGACATCGGTAAATGTAACGCTAAGTTTAAGTGAAGGTATCAAGACCTGTCGCCCTTCCCAGCTATCTTCTAAATAATCCACGGAGGAAAAATTCAGAAAAAAAAGTCTTATATAGATCCAGAGCGGTCCGTAATAGGAACAAAAAAACAAAACAGGCACTCGGGGCGAAGGCAGGGCACTTCTGGAGATCGGGGTCCCAACAGCAACTAAAACAAAAAGACAAAAGGACTCACTTGAGTAAATAAAAGTGCTGACAACGTCAGGAGTATCCAAAGGATTATCCAGTTGTGATTCAAAGGCGAGGAGCGAGATCGAAAGGACAGCCAACCTGGTCTGGAAACGCAATACTCTGGCGAGTTCTTCCGGGTAGAGACGCTCCTTATCAATGGGAAGAACCCGCCACTCCATCATCCCCAGCCGCGCACCTGCCAGCGTCTGTCACTCAAAACACAGGACACATGAAAACGGAAAACCACCTTCAAAATAAAACAAAAGAACATAAGCATGACACTTGTATGTTGATTCTATCAAATGTATTCTGCCTATTTTAAATGTTGACCTTTTTTCTTATAAGAGTAACTGTCAGGAGTCTTGATGTAAAACGTCACTCAAATGTGTCATTTATTTATTTCTCTCACAGGATTCAGAGTCAATGTTCATTGCACAGAATTTCCATCTCCGTCCTGCACTGTCTGTGATGATGGAACTTACATGGACAAATTGAACCGAGAGAAACATGGTTTCAAGTGTCTCGTCTGTACTGAAGGTAAAGTTTGTTCTTCACTAGAATGATGAGTTGGTCAGTATGTAGATGTGATGTAGAATTTGTTATTGACTAACAGGACTGAGAGAGATCAGATCCTGTACCTTCACAGCAAACACCAAGTGTGAACCTCTGGAGGGTTTTTTCTGTGTGGACGGCTCAGTGGACACATGTGTGGCAGCACAGCAACACTCCACATGTGAACCAGGACAGTTCATCATCAGAGCAGGCGAGTTTCACATCCAACATGTGAAATGCAAGAGTGCAGAAACTATAAGACACACACAATGTTCTTCACAGGAACGTCCTCCACAGACACTGAGTGTGGAACCTGCAGTGAAGGAACATTTTCAAATGGAACGTTCACGTCATGTCAGGATCACAAACAGTGAGTGAAGCTTCACAAATGTTTGCTCCAGATGTTTTCTTCTAAACTGTCTCCACTTGTCTTTGTAGATGTTCAACATATCTACGAGAAGGAACTATTTCTTCTGACTCTGTATGTCGAGAAGGTTTGACACCAGGAGAAGTGGCTGGAATTATTGTTGCTGTGATCGTTCTACTGATCACATGTTCTGTAGTTTATTGGTATAAAAAAAGAAAAAGAGGTAAAAAACAAATGCATTCATAAAAATCACATTATTATATTGATTTGTGTTTATCTGGAGTCATTTCCTTGAATTATTTTTCTCCTTAACCAGATGGAAAAGAGTTCAAGAGAAGAAGGAAGGTATGTAAGAATGTTTTTTAGTCATTTATCAAAGTGATTTAATGTTTAAATGTAATGTTGATTAATTTTGCAAATGTCATCACTTGTACAATTAAAATGAATGTCAATTTTGGTTTAATATCTTCAGCACTGCAGTATTTGTGCATCAGAGAAACGATCATTATTTCTTATTAGGAGGTGGCAGTGGGAATGAATGAATGTATGGATTCAACGGAGCATCCGTGAGAATTTCAATTAGTTTGAGCTTTTTTTTTAATCTAAACTGACTTATTTTTTTCTTGTCTTAGATCAATTTATTCATCTGAGAATAAGTCCGATGAAGTGGAACATGTTCCACTGATGGTAGAACCCGGGGAAGACCCAGAACACACTGAAGAAGCATGTTCCTCCACTGGGCTGGAAACACAGGGGGGTCCTCCAGAAAGAGCTGGACGATGTAACTGGGGAGAAGAAAGTATGGACCTCTCTGCTGAAGCTGCTGCCCCCGTGACAAGAATCCAGATAAACAGACCAGAGATAGCAGACGTTGAATATGAACTAATTGGACACGAGGATATTAAAGTAGATTGTTCAGTCATTCAATAGAATGTTTGAGTTTTATACAACATGAAAAATGTGTTCATAAATGATGTGTTCAGTGAACATAACATATTTCTGGCTGTTTTCATTTGCCTGTGTGTGTAGCTTAGTCTGTGATATAGAAAACAGTTTCTGTCAAAGCTTTCATTAATCTCATAAATGGCTGATCAGTTAAACATCAGCCAGGTTTGAGGATGTACTTCACTCCACAGCCGTCAGTGTTGCTTGTTCTTTCACTGCCCTTTTTGTGAGGTCACCAAATTCAGACCAGCACAGATGGACAAAACCCAACAGCACATACAAAGCCACTTGAGAAAGGCAATCATCATGGAGGTGTGTACAGTATATGTTTAGTTAGTTCCTCGTATATTGCATCATAAAAGTCTAACCGTTTACATTTTTATGTTTGACAGACTATCCGATACACAGATGTGGGCTGCAGACCAGAACCTCACGTCCATTGTCATGTGCGTGTCAATGTGTGTCAATGCTTGCGCGCGTGTCAATGTGCGTCAATGCTTGCGTGCGTGTCAATGCGTGTGCGTGTGTCAATATGCTTGCGCGCGTGTCAATGTGCGTCAATGCTTGCGCGCGTGTCAATGTGCGTCAATGCGCGCGTGCGTGTCAATGTGCGTCAATGCGCCCGTGCGTGTCAATGCGTGTGCGTGCGTCAATATGCGCGCGAGTGTCAATGTGCGTCAATGCTTGCGCGCGTGTCAATGTGCGTCAATGCTTGCGCGTGTGTCAATGTGCGTCAATGCTTGCGCGTGTCAACACACAACACACGCACGCACACATTAAACAAATGCGCACACCCACATTAAACAAACGCGCACGCACACATAAAACACACGCATGCATACACAGACATGCACTGACAAACGCACACACACACGGTGACATGCAAACATAAAACACACGCACGCACGCACACATAAAACAAACGCGGATTTTATAGGTTTGTTTGTGATGTGTAGTTATGCGTTTGTGTGCATGTCATTGGTGTGTGTGCGCATGTGTCAGTGTGTGTCTGCGTGTGCGTGCGTGTGTGTGTTTTATGTGTGCATGTCACCGTGTGTGTGCGTGTGTCAGTGCATGTCTGTGTGTGCATGCGTGTGTTTTGTGTGCGTCCGCGTTTGTTTTATGTGTGCGTGCGTGCGTGTGTTTTATGTGTGCATGTCACATGAAACAAATGCGCGCACGCACACATAAAACAAATGCGCGCATGCACACATAAAACAAATGCGCGCATGCACACATAAAGCAAATGCGCGCATGCACACATAAAGCAAATGCGCGCATGCACACATAAAACAAATGCGCGCACGTCACATAAAACAAATGCGCGCGCGCACACATAAAACAAATGCGCGCACGCACATATTAAAGAAATGCGCACGCGCACACAAAACAAATGCGCAAGAGCACACAAAACAAATGCGCGCGCACAGATAAAACAAATGCACACGCACACAACACACGCACGCACACATTAAACAAATGCGCACACCCACATAAAACAAACGCGCACGCACACATAAAACACACGCATGCATACACAGACATGCACTGACAAACGCACACACACACGGTGACATGCAAACATAAAACACACGCACGCACGCACACATAAAACAAACGCGGGTTTTATAGGTTTGTTTGTGATGTGTAGTTATGCGTTTGTGTGCATGTCATTGGTGTGTGTGCGCATGTGTCAGTGTGTGTCTGCGTGTGCGTGCGTGTGTGTGTTTTATGTGTGCATGTCACCGTGTGTGTGCGTGTGTCAGTGCATGTCTGTGTGTGCATGCGTGTGTTTTGTGTGCGTCCGCGTTTGTTTTATGTGTGCGTGCGTGCGTGTGTTTTATGTGTGCATGTCACATGAAACAAATGCGCGCACGCACACATAAAACAAATGCGCGCATGCACACATAAAACAAATGCGCGCATGCACACATAAAACAAATGCGCGCATGCACACATAAAGCAAATGCGCGCATGCACACATAAAACAAATGCGCGCACGTCACATAAAACAAATGCGCGCACGCACACATAAAACAAATGCGCGCACGCACATATTAAAGAAATGCGCACGCGCACACAAAACAAATGCGCGCGCACAGATAAAACAAATGCACACGCACACAACACACGCACGCACACATTAAACAAATGCGCACACCCACATAAAACAAACGCGCACGCACACATAAAACACACGCATGCATACACAGACATGCACTGACAAACGCACACACACACGGTGACATGCAAACATAAAACACACGCACGCACGCACACATAAAACAAACGCGGATTTTATAGGTTTGTTTGTGATCTGTAGTTATGCGTTTGTGTGCATGTCATTGGTGTGTGTGCGCATGTGTCAGTGTGTGTCTGCGTGTGCGTGCGTGTGTGTGTTTTATGTGTGCATGTCACCGTGTGTGTGCGTGTGTCAGTGCATGTCTGTGTGTGCATGCGTGTGTGTGTTTTATGTGTGCATGTCACCGTGTGTGTGCGTGTGTCAGTGCATGTCTGTGTGTGCATGCGTGTGTTTTGTGTGCGTCCGCGTTTGTTTTATGTGTGCGTGCGTGCGTGTGTTTTATGTGTGCATGTCACATGAAACAAATGCGCGCACGCACACATAAAACAAATGCGCGCATGCACACATAAAACAAATGCACGCACGCACACATGAAACAAATGCGCGCATGCACACATAAAACAAATGCGCGCATGCACACATAAAGCAAATGCGCGCATGCACACATAAAACAAATGCGCGCACGTCACATAAAACAAATGCGCGCACGCACACATAAAACAAATGCGCGCACGCACATATTAAAGAAATGCGCACGCGCACACAAAACAAATGCGCAAGAGCACACAAAACAAATGCGCGCGCACAGATAAAACAAATGCACACGCACACAACACACGCACGCACACATTAAACAAATGCGCACACCCACATAAAACAAACGCGCACGCACACATAAAACACACGCATGCATACACAGACATGCACTGACAAACGCACACACACACGGTGACATGCAAACATAAAACACACGCACGCACGCACACATAAAACAAACGCGGGTTTTATAGGTTTGTTTGTGATGTGTAGTTATGCGTTTGTGTGCATGTCATTGGTGTGTGTGCGCGCATGTGTCAGTGTGTGTCTGCGTGTGCGTGTGTGTGTGTGTTTTATGTGTGCATGTCACCGTGTGTGTGCGTGTGTCAGTGCATGTCTGTGTGTGCATGCGTGTGTTTTGTGTGCGTCCGCGTTTGTTTTATGTGTGCGTGCGTGCGTGTGTTTTATGTGTGCATGTCACATGAAACAAATGCGCGCACGCACACATAAAACAAATGCGCGCATGCACACATAAAACAAATGCGCGCATGCACACATAAAACAAATGCGCGCATGCACACATAAAGCAAATGCGCGCATGCACACATAAAACAAATGCGCGCACGTCACATAAAACAAATGCGCGCACGCACACATAAAACAAATGCGCGCACGCACATATTAAAGAAATGCGCACGCGCACACAAAACAAATGCGCAAGAGCACACAAAACAAATGCGCGCGCACAGATAAAACAAATGCACACGCACACAACACACGCACGCACACATTAAACAAATGCGCACACCCACATAAAACAAACGCGCACGCACACATAAAACACACGCATGCATACACAGACATGCACTGACAAACGCACACACACACGGTGACATGCAAACATAAAACACACGCACGCACGCACACATAAAACAAACGCGGATTTTATAGGTTTGTTTGTGATCTGTAGTTATGCGTTTGTGTGCATGTCATTGGTGTGTGTGCGCATGTGTCAGTGTGTGTCTGCGTGTGCGTGCGTGTGTGTGTTTTATGTGTGCATGTCACCGTGTGTGTGCGTGTGTCAGTGCATGTCTGTGTGTGCATGCGTGTGTTTTGTGTGCGTCCGCGTTTGTTTTATGTGTGCGTGCGTGCGTGTGTTTTATGTGTGCATGTCACATGAAACAAATGCGCGCACGCACACATAAAACAAATGCGCGCATGCACACATAAAACAAATGCGCGCATGCACACATAAAACAAATGCGCGCATGCACACATAAAGCAAATGCGCGCATGCACACATAAAACAAATGCGCGCACGTCACATAAAACAAATGCGCGCACGCACACATAAAACAAATGCGCGCACGCACATATTAAAGAAATGCGCACGCGCACACAAAACAAATGCGCAAGAGCACACAAAACAAATGCGCGCGCACAGATAAAACAAATGCACACGCACACAACACACGCACGCACACATTAAACAAATGCGCACACCCACATAAAACAAACGCGCACGCACACATAAAACACACGCATGCATACACAGACATGCACTGACAAACGCACACACACACGGTGACATGCAAACATAAAACACACGCACGCACGCACACATAAAACAAACGCGGATTTTATAGGTTTGTTTGTGATCTGTAGTTATGCGTTTGTGTGCATGTCATTGGTGTGTGTGCGCATGTGTCAGTGTGTGTCTGCGTGTGCGTGCGTGTGTGTGTTTTATGTGTGCATGTCACCGTGTGTGTGCGTGTGTCAGTGCATGTCTGTGTGTGCATGCGTGTGTGTGTTTTATGTGTGCATGTCACCGTGTGTGTGCGTGTGTCAGTGCATGTCTGTGTGTGCATGCGTGTGTTTTGTGTGCGTCCGCGTTTGTTTTATGTGTGCGTGCGTGCGTGTGTTTTATGTGTGCATGTCACATGAAACAAATGCGCGCACGCACACATAAAACAAATGCGCGCATGCACACATAAAACAAATGCGCGCATGCACACATAAAACAAATGCGCGCGCGCGCACATAACACAAATGCGCGCACGTCACATAAAACAAATGCGCGCACGCACACATAAAACAAATGCGCGCACGCACATATTAAAGAAATGCGCACGCGCACACAAAACAAATGCGCAAGAGCACACAAAACAAATGCGCGCGCACAGATAAAACAAATGCACACGCACACAACACACGCACGCACACATTAAACAAATACGCACACCCACATAAAACAAACGCGCACGCACACATAAAACACACGCATGCATACACAGACATGCACTGACAAACGCACACACACACGGTGAGATGCAAACATAAAACACACGCACGCACGCACACATAAAACAAACGCGGGTTTTATAGGTTTGTTTGTGATGTGTAGTTATGCGTTTGTGTGCATGTCATTGGTGTGTGTGCGCATGTGTCAGTGTGTGTCTGCGTGTGCGTGCGTGTGTGTGTTTTATGTGTGCATGTCACCGTGTGTGTGCGTGTGTCAGTGCATGTCTGTGTGTGCATGCGTGTGTTTTGTGTGCGTCCGCGTTTGTTTTATGTGTGCGTGCGTGCGTGTGTTTTATGTGTGCATGTCACATGAAACAAATGCGCGCACGCACACATAAAACAAATGCGCGCATGCACACATAAAACAAATGCGCGCATGCACACATAAAACAAATGCGCGCATGCACACATAAAGCAAATGCGCGCATGCACACATAAAACAAATGCGCGCACGTCACATAAAACAAATGCGCGCACGCACACATAAAACAAATGCGCGCACGCACATATTAAAGAAATGCGCACGCGCACACAAAACAAATGCGCAAGAGCACACAAAACAAATGCGCGCGCACAGATAAAACAAATGCACACGCACACAACACACGCACGCACACATTAAACAAATGCGCACACCCACATAAAACAAACGCGCACGCACACATAAAACACACGCATGCATACACAGACATGCACTGACAAACGCACACACACACGGTGACATGCAAACATAAAACACACGCACGCACGCACACATAAAACAAACGCGGATTTTATAGGTTTGTTTGTGATCTGTAGTTATGCGTTTGTGTGCATGTCATTGGTGTGTGTGCGCATGTGTCAGTGTGTGTCTGCGTGTGCGTGCGTGTGTGTGTTTTATGTGTGCATGTCACCGTGTGTGTGCGTGTGTCAGTGCATGTCTGTGTGTGCATGCGTGTGTGTGTTTTATGTGTGCATGTCACCGTGTGTGTGCGTGTGTCAGTGCATGTCTGTGTGTGCATGCGTGTGTTTTGTGTGCGTCCGCGTTTGTTTTATGTGTGCGTGCGTGCGTGTGTTTTATGTGTGCATGTCACATGAAACAAATGCGCGCACGCACACATAAAACAAATGCGCGCATGCACACATAAAACAAATGCGCGCATGCACACATAAAACAAATGCGCGCGCGCGCACACAAAACAAACGGATGCACACACAGACATGCACTGACACACGCACACACACACGGTGACATGCACACATAAAACAAACGCGGACGCACACAAAACAAACGCGCACGCACACATAAAACACACGCATGCATACATAGACATGCACTGACAAACGCACACACACACGGTGACATGCAAACATAAAACACACGCACGCACGAACACATAAAACAAACGCGGATTTTTTTTAGAATAGAATAGAATAGAAAAGCTTTATTCATCCCCAGAGGGGAAACACACTTTCACAACAGCGCAGATTAAAAAAAATACATATAGGTTTGTTTGTGACGTGTAGTTATGCGTTTGTGTGCATGTCACTGGTGTGTGTGCGCATGTGTCAGTGTGTGTCTGCGTGTGCGTGCGTGTGTGTGTTTTATGTGTGCATGTCACCGTGTGTGTGTGCGTGTGTCAGTGCATGTCTGTGTGTGCATGCGTGTGTTTAATGTGTGCGTGCGCGTTTGTTTTGTGTTCGTCCGCGTTTGTTTTATGTGTGCGTGCGTGCGTGTGTTTATGTGTGCATGTCACCGTGTGTGTGGGCGTGTGTCAGTGCATGTCTGTGTGTGCATGCGTGTGTTTTAGGTGTGCGTGCGCGTTTCTTTGATGTGTGCGTCCGCGTTTGTTTTATGTGTGCGTGCGTGCGTGTGTTTTATGTGTGCATGTCACCGTGTGTGTGTGCGTTTGTCAGTGCATGTCCGTGTACGCATGCGTGTGTTTTATGTGTGCGTGCGCGTTTGTTTTATGTGGGTGTGCGCATTTGTTTAATGTGTGCGTTCGTGCACAGTAAATTTCCAAGTGTCAAAAAGGAAGTGTTAATGTATTTTAACTATTTCATAGACTGGTTTAACTCTTCCAGATGTAACACAACAACAACAGGTGTAAAACGTGGCTCCTCCCCCTGCAGTGCTGTTGTCAATATCCAGAGTTAAAACCCAGGTGTTATTTATTCAGTGTAAAAAGTGAATGAACACTGTCAAGGGTCAATTTAACAATATTCAGTGTTAATATCTTAATATGCTCCGCCCATTTCAAATGATCCAGAAGTTTCTAGAGTAATTGGACCTCATGGACCACCGCCATGTTTCCATTGGTAAAGACTGTGGTAAGTCTCTCCATCTGCTGACTTATATTTAAATGAATTAAACGATTTATACAATTGTATTCACCGTGACTGTACTACCATTCGCTTTTTAGACTTCTAATGTAGATGAATTGCTATGTGGTTCACCAACATTAAGTTACATTCTATTACTTGTAATGCGGTACAGTTAACCTGCGCAGTGAACACCACGTGTAGACACTTGTAACCAATACCACTATGGATTATTGTGTATATTCGGTTTATGGTGCTCGCTCAAAACAACAGATGTATATGCTGTCTGTACATGCGCGCGCCAGTAAGTACGGTAGTTCATTCCCGCGCCACTCCCCCTCTGTCAGGCTTTAGTTTTTAGTAATGTAACCCAGCCGTTTATTTGTCGTTTTATGTTTCAATTATTTTCACTGGAAGTATATAATTAAACCCAGTTGTTATTTTCGTGTTTTATGTTTTATTACTTTTCAATGCATGTATCGCATTAAGACACTGTCGCTTTAAGACGGCCATTGTTTTTTACCTGCGTTCCACGGATGAGACGCGTGGTGTTCAGATGCTTCAGCGGCTCAGAGACTGAGACACGTGTAAGTAAGTAAGTAAGTAAGTAATATTTATTTATATAGCGCTTTTCGAGACCAGGGTCACAAAGCGCTTTAACAATCAAAAACAATACTCAAAACAGTACATACTTCAAAGATCAAGACAACACCGAGAACAACAAGTTCGAGAAATTCAAGGAAAAGCCTGAACAAATAGAAACGTCTTAAGATGTTTCTTAAAGGAGTCAGTAGACTCCATCAAGCGCAAAGAGAGAGGAAGATTGTTCCAAAGCTTAGGAGCAACAGCCTGAAAAGATTTCTCTCCTCTGGTCCTGAGCCGTGTGCGTGGAACCATCAGTAGATTCTGATCCACAGACCTCAGAGACCGAGCTGGGGTGTAAGGCTGGATCAGATCAGTGATGTAAGGAGGAGCCTGACCATGAATAGCTCTGAAAGTAAGAACCAGAATTTTAAAGTTGATCCTGAAAGAAACTGGAAGCCAGTGAAGAGTTTTAAGGATCGGAGAAATGTGAGTTCTCCTACTTGAGCGGGTCAGAATTCTCGCTGCAGAGTTCTGAATCAACTGCAGACGAGACAGCTCCTTCTTGTTAAGACATGAAAACAAACCGTTACAATAGTCCAGACGAGAAGAAACAAACGCATGGATTACAAGCTCCAGATCATGTTGTGACAACATTTTCCTAAGTTTAGAGATTTTTCTCAGTTGAAGGAAACAGTTTCTGGTCAGTTTTCTGCAGTGTTGAACAAGAGACATGTCTTTATCAAATACAACACCCAGGTTTCTCAGGCTCAGTTTGACAGACTGACCTAAGTCACCCAAGTACTGACTCAACCATGGAATCTTATCATCAGGAGCAATCACCAGAGTTTCAGTTTTGTCCACATTAAGCTGTAAAGTGTGCCAACGCTCCTGCAATTTTACTGAATACACTCGCTTATCACTCCTAGGTGAGCCTAAACAATACGTTTATATTATTGTTTATATTGCTGTGTGTAAATGAATGTTGTGTCGAAGCAGCTATTTAAGTTTTTGTGTGAAACTTGAAGCATTGTTTTATAACTTTATTCAAGTGTATATTTTCGATAGTATTTTATATTGTACTGTTTCACTTTGTTTTGAAAGTAAGTTGCACTTTATATTTTGTTATCGCGTGGTGTTCAGATGCTTCAGCGGCTCAGAGTTCACCGCATCTGTTATTTAACACGCCGATTAAACGTTCGTGCTGTTGTATGGTTAACAAGCGTTGAATGTGTTGAAGGTGCCGTAGCTAAGAATCTTGAATATTAATAAAATAAATCGCCTACCATGACCCACCAATATAGCAAACTTTTTATTGGAATATAAATATATTTTCGTCCTTCAAAATAACAAACAAAATACGTGTGTGAGTTACATTATAATTAAAAAAGCTAAGTTTTAGCGAACTAGCTCTCGTGTTAACGCACCACAGAAAGTTACATTACACGCAATGAAACATTATTTCTGAGTCTTAAAGCAATAATGATATCTTACCTCAATAGACGAGTGACGCGCACCTGATTCCGTCAAGTTATGCACAAACGTGAGGATAAAATGCGATCGATCTTTGTCAACAAGTGTGACGTCATCATCCGGAAGTTGCGTATGCGGCAATTTGAAAACTTTTTAGCTGACGCTAAATTTAAACTAAACTTAACTCGGTCTTTATACAAGCACGCATCTACTATTGTATTCATGGCGCTTTTAAATAAACAAGCACAATATCTCATTGTATTCCTGTGGTGTGACGTCACCGCTGCAGGATCAGTTGATTAGCATGTGTGACGTCACCCCTGCAGACTCGCGATTAATGTTGACAAACGTCACGTAGACGCTCATAATCGCAGCTAAATAAAAAGAAAACATATGTCCATAAACGCAATCTCAATGAAAGCTTCTATTTTCATAGAAAAGCGCACCGGATTATAAAGAGGATCAAGCGAAATAGCACAGACTTTATTTTACTCATTCATAAAACAATGTCAACATTATGGAGTTGAAACACCTAAAAATATACAATATAGTCACTTTTACAGGACCTTTTAAGCATGTTTTAATCCGCGAGAGCTTCTTGACTTCCGCGATGCGTAAACAATCCAAGCTCCAAAAAATTAAAATTAAGCATTTTTACCGATTTATATTCACTCTGTACCTCCTTAAAGTGGTTTGAGGTCGTTAAGCACAATCAGGATTAGAATCACACTGTTGACATTAAACATTTCAAATGAGCTTCATAGTTGTAGAATTACGGTAGCCAAATGAAACAGCGACACGTCACGTTACCAAGGCAACGAAGAGATGGGCGACGCGTCAAATGTAACCCGGGTCGTTTGAATCCGACGTCGGGGGGTGCTCTGTATAATACTGGGTGACCCGTGCGTGTCAATGCGTGCGCGCGTGTCAATGTGCGTCAATACGTGTGTGTCAATGTGCGTCAATGTGCGTCAATACGTGTGCGTGTGTCAATGTGCGTCAATGCGTGCGGGTGTGTCAATGCGTATAGACGTGTGTTTATATGTGTGTACATATATGTGTGTATGTGTATAGACGTGTGTGTGTATATATGTGTGTGTATGTGTATAGACGTGTGTGTGTATATATATGTGTGTATGTGTATAGACGTGTGTGTGTGTATATATGTGTGTGTATAGACGTGTGTGTATATATATGTGTGTATGTGTATAGACGTGTGTGTATATGTGTGTATGTGTATAGACGTGTGTGTGTGTGTGTGTGTGTGTATATATATATACGTGTGTGTGTTTATATATGTGTGTATGTGTATAGACGTGTGTGTGTATATATATGTGTGTATATGTGTGTATGTGTATAGACGTGTGTGTGTGTATATGTGTGTATGTGTATAGACGTGTGTGTATATATATGTGTGTATATGTGTGTATGTGTATAGACGTGTGTGTATATATATGTGTGTATGTGTATAGACGTGTGTGTGTATATATATGTGTGTATATGTGTGTATGTGTATAGACGTGTGTGTGTGTATATGTGTGTATGTGTATAGACGTGTGTGTATATATATGTGTGTATATGTGTGTATGTGTATAGACGTGTGTGTATATATATGTGTGTATGTGTATAGACGTGTGTGTGTGTATATGTATATGTGTGTATGTGTATAGACGTGTGTGTGTGTATATACTGTATATATATTGTAACGATCCTGTTTGTTCTGTTCATTAATGTTGCGGGCACTTTAAGAAGGTGAGTCTGTGCGCATGCGCAGTTGTTGTTAGAGAGATTTCGCGTTCAACTAGTGGTGTGAAGAACGAGCGGCGTTGGTTGTGGCCGAAACAATAACCTCTCTGTGAGTACAGCGAACAAAGAAACAATATCTGTGCAAGACAACCGTCTGGTCATGTGTGGAGGACCAAACGTTACATTGGTGTCAGAAGCGACTTTTTCGGACCTGCTCCTGAGGCGAAGCTAACGGTTATTAGCAACGAACTTTGCTAACGAACGTCCCCGGTATGTACGGGAAAGTGAAGAGCGAAAGTGAGGAGATGGACGTTGGTGCGAGACGACGGGACCATGCTCAACAGTTAAGAGACGCTGTGTTACAACTCTCAGAAGAAGAATGTGCGTCAATGCGTGCGCCAATGTGCAGCAACTGGGCTTCATCAAGTATCAAACAGATCACACATCACACCTACCATGATTTTGTTCAATGAGATGAAAACTTATTTGATGTTCAATCCAGTGTTCAGGTTGACTTCAGTGCTTATGTTTTAGTAGAAGTGAAGCTGTGGTGCTTTAGTTTAATACATGGACACAGCACTAAACTTTGTTGTTGGTTGTTAGTTGTTTTTTTAGATTTTGGGATCAAACGTCACTTTTTAGTAATGGGAGAATTATTTCTCTGCACTGTGCGAGTCGTCCCAGAGCCATTGTTCAGCCTGAAGCCAATACGTTTTTAGGTTGAAAAGTTTGCCCCCCTGAAAAAATGTAATGCCCCCCCTTAAATGTTTTTCTGCAGCCGGGTCTGTCAGTGTTATACTAGATCCACTCAGTATAAACTGTTGTCAACATTGAAGTCAAATCATCTCCAGAAATGATACTTTGTGATGAAGTCTTAATGTTAAAAGAGACAAATGTAATAATATCTTTAATGAATCAATTCATGTACATTTATATCAAACCTGCTATTCCCTGCATGATGGGATCAGAAACACTAGAATTCTACTTTCTCGGGACGTTTTAGATTTACAACGACGACATCATTAAAAGTGTGAACTGCAGTCACACTGCAAGTTTATGTCCATAATCCTTAGATATTCTCTCCAAATGAGAACAATTTAACAGAAGAGTTTAACATTACCTTGGCTGTAGTCATGCTCTGTAGACAGAAGCTTCACCTGCACAGGTGATCTCATTAGCTCGTCCTGTCTCTCCACCTGCACGCAAAGCAACTTGTACTCTCTGCTGCCCTCTAGTGTTGCTAAAACGATTTATTATGTCCAATAAACAAACCTACAGAAAGACTTAACAGTGTGGGTCTTTCTTTTTATTTCAAGGGTCCCCATTTTATCTCAAACATCAATATAGCTAATATTTAACACTAATTGGTAAATATCAAACATGTATGCTTCATTACAGTTGAAACAATTGTTCTCTGGTAACAAATATTTATCATTAAACATGTGTGTTCATGTATGATCCATGGCACTCATCATGATGGACAAATATGATGGAAAAACATTCTATTAGTGTCAGTACAGTACACGAGGTTGGAAATCAACCACGCATTTGCGCATGCGTTGTCCACCTACAAGGAGGTTTATAACGGTCAGACGCGGAAGAATCTACGAAACTATCACTGATAGATTCTCAAAAATCATCTGATATTAAATGATCTTTTCTCTCAAGGATAAGGATGTTGAAGGAGTGACGTCACAGTGTCCACTGTTGAAGGATAAGGATGTTGAGTGTCCAGCTGGAAGGAGCACAGGTACATGTTGTGGTTTATTAAAGTCTCTTTTCATTTTATTGACATCGGTAAATGTAACGCTAAGTTTAAGTGAAGGTATCAAGACCTGTCGCCCTTCCCAGCTATCTTCTAAATAATCCACGGAGGAAAAATTCAGAAAAAAAAGTCTTATATAGATCCAGAGCGGTCCGTAATAGGAACAAAAAAACAAAACAGGCACTCGGGGCGAAGGCAGGGCACTTCTGGAGATCGGGGTCCCAACAGCAACTAAAACAAAAAGACAAAAGGACTCACTTGAGTAAATAAAAGTGCTGACAACGTCAGGAGTATCCAAAGGATTATCCAGTTGTGATTCAAAGGCGAGGAGCGAGATCGAAAGGACAGCCAACCTGGTCTGGAAACGCAATACTCTGGCGAGTTCTTCCGGGTAGAGACGCTCCTTATCAATGGGAAGAACCCGCCACTCCATCATCCCCAGCCGCGCACCTGCCAGCGTCTGTCACTCAAAACACAGGACACATGAAAACGGAAAACCACCTTCAAAATAAAACAAAAGAACATAAGCATGACACTTGTATGTTGATTCTATCAAATGTATTCTGCCTATTTTAAATGTTGACCTTTTTTCTTATAAGAGTAACTGTCAGGAGTCTTGATGTAAAACGTCACTCAAATGTGTCATTTATTTATTTCTCTCACAGGATTCAGAGTCAATGTTCATTGCACAGAATTTCCATCTCCGTCCTGCACTGTCTGTGATGATGGAACTTACATGGACAAATTGAACCGAGAGAAACATGGTTTCAAGTGTCTCGTCTGTACTGAAGGTAAAGTTTGTTCTTCACTAGAATGATGAGTTGGTCAGTATGTAGATGTGATGTAGAATTTGTTATTGACTAACAGGACTGAGAGAGATCAGATCCTGTACCTTCACAGCAAACACCAAGTGTGAACCTCTGGAGGGTTTTTTCTGTGTGGACGGCTCAGTGGACACATGTGTGGCAGCACAGCAACACTCCACATGTGAACCAGGACAGTTCATCATCAGAGCAGGCGAGTTTCACATCCAACATGTGAAATGCAAGAGTGCAGAAACTATAAGACACACACAATGTTCTTCACAGGAACGTCCTCCACAGACACGGAGTGTGGAACCTGCAGTGAAGGAACATTTTCAAATGGAACGTTCACGTCATGTCAGGATCACAAACAGTGAGTGAAGCTTCACAAATGTTTGCTCCAGATGTTTTCTTCTAAACTGTCTCCACTTGTCTTTGTAGATGTTCAACATATCTACGAGAAGGAACTATTTCTTCTGACTCTGTATGTCGAGAAGGTTTGACACCAGGAGAAGTGGCTGGAATTATTGTTGCTGTGATCGTTCTACTGATCACATGTTCTGTAGTTTATTGGTATAAAAAAAGAAAAAGAGGTAAAAAACAAATGCATTCATAAAAATCACATTATTATATTGATTTGTGTTTATCTGGAGTCATTTCCTTGAATTATTTTTCTCCTTAACCAGATGGAAAAGAGTTCAAGAGAAGAAGGAAGGTATGTAAGAATGTTTTTTAGTCATTTATCAAAGTGATTTAATGTTTAAATGTAATGTTGATTAATTTTGCAAATGTCATCACTTGTACAATTAAAATGAATGTCAATTTTGGTTTAATATCTTCAGCACTGCAGTATTTGTGCATCAGAGAAACGATCATTATTTCTTATTAGGAGGTGGCAGTGGGAATGAATGAATGTATGGATTCAACGGAGCATCCGTGAGAATTTCAATTAGTTTGAGCTTTTTTTTTAATCTAAACTGACTTATTTTTTTCTTGTCTTAGATCAATTTATTCATCTGAGAATAAGTCCGATGAAGTGGAACATGTTCCACTGATGGTAGAACCCGGGGAAGACCCAGAACACACTGAAGAAGCATGTTCCTCCACTGGGCTGGAAACACAGGGGGGTCCTCCAGAAAGAGCTGGACGATGTAACTGGGGAGAAGAAAGTATGGACCTCTCTGCTGAAGCTGCTGCCCCCGTGACAAGAATCCAGATAAACAGACCAGAGATAGCAGACGTTGAATATGAACTAATTGGACACGAGGATATTAAAGTAGATTGTTCAGTCATTCAATAGAATGTTTGAGTTTTATACAACATGAAAAATGTGTTCATAAATGATGTGTTCAGTGAACATAACATATTTCTGGCTGTTTTCATTTGCCTGTGTGTGTAGCTTAGTCTGTGATATAGAAAACAGTTTCTGTCAAAGCTTTCATTAATCTCATAAATGGCTGATCAGTTAAACATCAGCCAGGTTTGAGGATGTACTTCACTCCACAGCCGTCAGTGTTGCTTGTTCTTTCACTGCCCTTTTTGTGAGGTCACCAAATTCAGACCAGCACAGATGGACAAAACCCAACAGCACATACAAAGCCACTTGAGAAAGGCAATCATCATGGAGGTGTGTACAGTATATCTTTAGTTAGTTCCTCGTATATTGCATCATAAAAGTCTAACCGTTTACATTTTTATGTTTGACAGACTATCCGATACACAGATGTGGGCTGCAGACCAGAACCTCACGTCCATTGTCATGTGCGTGTCAATGTGTGTCAATGCGCGCGTGTGTCAATGTGCGTCAATGCTTGCGCGCGTGTCAATGTGCGTCAATGCTTGCGTGCGTGTCAATGCGTGTGCGTGTGTCAATATGCTTGCGCGCGTGTCAATGTGCGTCAATGCTTGCGCGCGTGTCAATGTGCGTCAATGCGCGCGTGCGTGTCAATGTGCGTCAATGCGCCCGTGCGTGTCAATGCGTGTGCGTGCGTCAATATGCGCGCGAGTGTCAATGTGCGTCAATGCTTGCGCGCGTGTCAATGTGCGTCAATGCTTGCGCGTGTGTCAATGTGCGTCAATGCTTGCGCGTGTCAACACACAACACACGCACGCACACATTAAACAAATGCGCACACCCACATTAAACAAACGCGCACGCACACATAAAACACACGCATGCATACACAGACATGCACTGACAAACGCACACACAAGGTGACATGCAAACATAAAACACACGCACGCACGCACACATAAAACAAACGCGGATTTTATAGGTTTGTTTGTGATGTGTAGTTATGCGTTTGTGTGCATGTCATTGGTGTGTGTGCGCATGTGTCAGTGTGTGTCTGCGTGTGCGTGCGTGTGTGTGTTTTATGTGTGCATGTCACCGTGTGTGTGCGTGTGTCAGTGCATGTCTGTGTGTGCATGCGTGTGTTTTGTGTGCGTCCGCGTTTGTTTTATGTGTGCATGCGTGCGTGTGTTTTATGTGTGCATATCACATGAAACAAATGCGCGCACGCACACATAAAACAAATGCGCGCATGCACACATAAAACAAATGCGCGCATGCACACATAAAGCAAATGCGCGCATGCACACATAAAACAAATGCGCGCACGTCACATAAAACAAATGCGCGCACGCACACATAAAACAAATGCGCGCACGCACATATTAAAGAAATGCGCACGCGCACACAAAACAAATGCGCAAGAGCACACAAAACAAATGCGCGCGCACAGATAAAACAAATGCACACGCACACAACACACGCACGCACACATTAAACAAATGCGCACACCCACATAAAACAAACGCGCACGCACACATAAAACACACGCATGCATACACAGACATGCACTGACAAACGCACACACACACGGTGACATGCAAACATAAAACACACGCACGCACGCACACATAAAACAAACGCGGGTTTTATAGGTTTGTTTGTGATGTGTAGTTATGCGTTTGTGTGCATGTCATTGGTGTGTGTGCGCATGTGTCAGTGTGTGTCTGCGTGTGCGTGCGTGTGTGTGTTTTATGTGTGCATGTCACCGTGTGTGTGCGTGTGTCAGTGCATGTCTGTGTGTGCATGCGTGTGTTTTGTGTGCGTCCGCGTTTGTTTTATGTGTGCGTGCGTGCGTGTGTTTTATGTGTGCATGTCACATGAAACAAATGCGCGCACGCACACATAAAACAAATGCGCGCATGCACACATAAAACAAATGCGCGCATGCACACATAAAACAAATGCGCGCATGCACACATAAAGCAAATGCGCGCATGCACACATAAAACAAATGCGCGCACGTCACATAAAACAAATGCGCGCACGCACACATAAAACAAATGCGCGCACGCACATATTAAAAAAATCCGCACGCGCACACAAAACAAATGCGCAAGAGCACACAAAACAAATGCGCGCGCACAGATAAAACAAATGCACACGCACACAACACACGCACGCACACATTAAACAAATGCGCACACCCACATAAAACAAACGCGCACGCACACATAAAACACACGCATGCATACACAGACATGCACTGACAAACGCACACACACACGGTGACATGCAAACATAAAACACACGCACGCACGCACACATAAAACAAACGCGGATTTTATAGGTTTGTTTGTGATCTGTAGTTATGCGTTTGTGTGCATGTCATTGGTGTGTGTGCGCATGTGTCAGTGTGTGTCTGCGTGTGCGTGCGTGTGTGTGTTTTATGTGTGCATGTCACCGTGTGTGTGCGTGTGTCAGTGCATGTCTGTGTGTGCATGCGTGTGTTTTGTGTGCGTCCGCGTTTGTTTTATGTGTGCGTGCGTGCGTGTGTTTTATGTGTGCATGTCACATGAAACAAATGCGCGCACGCACACATAAAACAAATGCGCGCATGCACACATAAAACAAATGCGCGCATGCACACATAAAACAAATGCGCGCGCGCGCACACAAAACACACGGATGCACACACAGACATGCACTGACACACGCACACACACACGGTGACATGCACACATAAAACAAACGCGGACGCACACAAAACAATGTGCGTCAATGCTTGCGCGTGTCAACACACAACACACGCACGCACACATTAAACAAACGCGCACGCACACATAAAACACACGCATGCATACACAGACATGCACTGACAAACGCACACACACACGGTGACATGCAAACATAAAACACACGCACGCACGCACACATAATGCGTGTGTTTTGTGTGCGTCCGCGTTTGTTTTATGTGTGCGTGCGTGCGTTTTATGTGTGCATGTCACATGAAACAAATGCGCGCACGCACACATAAAACAAATGCGCGCATGCACACATAAAACAAATGCGCGCATGCACACATAAAGCAAATGCGCGCATGCACACATAACACAAATGCGCGCACGTCACATAAAACAAATGCGCGCACGCACACATAAAACAAATGCGCGCACGCACATATTAAAGAAATGCGCACGCGCACACAAAACAAATGCGCAAGAGCACACAAAACAAATGCGCGCGCACAGATAAAACAAATGCACACGCACACAACACACGCACGCACACATTAAACAAATGCGCACACCCACATAAAACAAACGCGCACGCACACATAAAACACACGCATGCATACACAGACATGCACTGACAAACGCACACACACACGGTGACATGCAAACATAAAACACACGCACGCACGCACACATAAAACAAACGCGGGTTTTATAGGTTTGTTTGTGATGTGTAGTTATGCGTTTGTGTGCATGTCATTGGTGTGTGTGCGCATGTGTCAGTGTGTGTCTGCGTGTGCGTGCGTGTGTGTGTTTTATGTGTGCATGTCACCGTGTGTGTGCGTGTGTCAGTGCATGTCTGTGTGTGCATGCGTGTGTTTTGTGTGCGTCCGCGTTTGTTTTATGTGTGCGTGCGTGCGTGTGTTTTATGTGTGCATGTCACATGAAACAAATGCGCGCACGCACACATAAAACAAATGCGCGCATGCACACATAAAACAAATGCGCGCATGCACACATAAAACAAATGCGCGCATGCACACATAAAGCAAATGCGCGCATGCACACATAAAACAAATGCGCGCACGTCACATAAAACAAATGCGCGCACGCACACATAAAACAAATGCGCGCACGCACATATTAAAGAAATGCGCACGCGCACACAAAACAAATGCGCAAGAGCACACAAAACAAATGCGCGCGCACAGATAAAAGAAATGCACACGCACACAACACACGCACGCACACATTAAACAAATGCGCACACCCACATAAAACAAACGCGCACGCACACATAAAACACACGCATGCATACACAGACATGCACTGACAAACGCACACACACACGGTGACATGCAAACATAAAACACACGCACGCACGCACACATAAAACAAACGCGGATTTTATAGGTTTGTTTGTGATCTGTAGTTATGCGTTTGTGTGCATGTCATTGGTGTGTGTGCGCATGTGTCAGTGTGTGTCTGCGTGTGCGTGCGTGTGTGTGTTTTATGTGTGCATGTCACCGTGTGTGTGCGTGTGTCAGTGCATGTCTGTGTGTGCATGCGTGTGTGTGTTTTATGTGTGCATGTCACCGTGTGTGTGCGTGTGTCAGTGCATGTCTGTGTGTGCATGCGTGTGTTTTGTGTGCGTCCGCGTTTGTTTTATGTGTGCGTGCGTGCGTGTGTTTCATGTCACATGAAACAAATGCGCGCACGCACACATAAAACAAATGCGCGCATGCACACATAAAGCAAATGCGCGCATGCACACATAAAACAAATGCGCGCGCGCACACAAAACACACGGATGCACACACAGACATGCACTGACACACGCACACACACACGGTGACATGCACACATAAAACACACGCACGCACGAACACATAAAACAAACGCGGATTTTTTTTAGAATAGAATAGAAAAGCTTTATTCATCCCCAGAGGGGAAACACACTTTCACAACAGCGCAGATTAAAAAAAATATATATAGGTTTGTTTGTGATGTGTAGTTATGCGTTTGTGTGCATGTCACTGGTGTGTGTGCGCATGTGTCAGTGTGTGTCTGCGTGTGCGTGCGTGTGTGTGTTTTATGTGTGCATGTCACCGTGTGTGTGTGCGTGTGTCAGTGCATGTCTGTGTGTGCATGCGTGTGTTTAATGTGTGCGTGCGCGTTTGTTTTGTGTGCGTCCGCGTTTGTTTTATGTGTGCGTGCGTGCGTGTGTTTATGTGTGCATGTCACCGTGTGTGTGGGCGTGTGTCAGTGCATGTCTGTGTGTGCATGCGTGTGTTTTAGGTGTGCGTGCGCGTTTCTTTGATGTGTGCGTCCGCGTTTGTTTTATGTGTGCGTGCGTGCGTGTGTTTTATGTGTGCATGTCACCGTGTGTGTGTGCGTTTGTCAGTGCATGTCCGTGTACGCATGCGTGTGTTTTATGTGTGCGTGCGCGTTTGTTTTATGTGGGTGTGCGCATTTGTTTAATGTGTGCGTTCGTGCACAGTAAATTTCCAAGTGTCAAAAAGGAAGTGTTAATGTATTTTAACTATTTCATAGACTGGTTTAACTCTTCCAGATGTAACACAACAACAACAGGTGTAAAACGTGGCTCCTCCCCCTGCAGTGCTGTTGTCAATATCCAGAGTTAAAACCCAGGTGTTATTTATTCAGTGTAAAAAGTGAATGAACACTGTCAAGGGTCAATTTAACAATATTCAGTGTTAATATCTTAATATGCTCCGCCCATTTCAAATGATCCAGAAGTTTCTAGAGTAATTGGACCTCATGGACCACCGCCATGTTTCCATTGGTAAAGACTGTGGTAAGTCTCTCCATCTGCTGACTTATATTTAAATGAATTAAACGATTTATACAATTGTATTCACCGTGACTGTACTACCATTCGCTTTTTAGACTTCTAATGTAGATGAATTGCTATGTGGTTCACCAACATTAAGTTACATTCTATTACTTGTAATGCGGTACAGTTAACCTGCGCAGTGAACACCACGTGTAGACACTTGTAACCAATACCACTATGGATTATTGTGTATATTCGGTTTATGGTGCTCGCTCAAAACAACAGATGTATATGCTGTCTGTACATGCGCGCGCCAGTAAGTACGGTAGTTCATTCCCGCGCCACTCCCCCTCTGTCAGGCTTTAGTTTTTAGTAATGTAACCCAGCCGTTTATTTGTCGTTTTATGTTTCAATTATTTTCACTGGAAGTATATAATTAAACCCAGTTGTTATTTTCGTGTTTTATGTTTTATTACTTTTCAATGCATGTATCGCATCAAGACACTGTCGCTTTAAGACGGCCATTGTTTTTTACCTGCGTTCCACGGATGAGACGCGTGGTGTTCAGATGCTTCAGCGGCTCAGAGACTGAGACACGTGTAAGTAAGTAAGTAAGTAATATTTATTTATATAGCGCTTTTCGAGACCAGGGTCACAAAGCGCTTTAACAATCAAAAACAATACTCAAAACAGTACATACTTCAAAGATCAAGACAACACCGAGAACAACAAGTTCGAGAAATTCAAGGAAAAGCCTGAACAAATAGAAACGTCTTAAGATGTTTCTTAAAGGAGTCAGTAGACTCCATCAAGCGCAAAGAGAGAGGAAGATTGTTCCAAAGCTTAGGAGCAACAGCCTGAAAAGATTTCTCTCCTCTGGTCCTGAGCCGTGTGCGTGGAACCATCAGTAGATTCTGATCCACAGACCTCAGAGACCGAGCTGGGGTGTAAGGCTGGATCAGATCAGTGATGTAAGGAGGAGCCTGACCATGAATAGCTCTGAAAGTAAGAACCAGAATTTTAAAGTTGATCCTGAAAGAAACTGGAAGCCAGTGAAGAGTTTTAAGGATCGGAGAAATGTGAGTTCTCCTACTTGAGCGGGTCAGAATTCTCGCTGCAGAGTTCTGAATCAACTGCAGACGAGACGATCCTTCTTGTTAAGACATGAAAACAAACCGTTACAATAGTCCAGACGAGAAGAAACAAACGCATGGATTACAAGCTCCAGATCATGTTGTGACAACATTTTCCTAAGTTTAGAGATTTTTCTCAGTTGAAGGAAACAGTTTCTGGTCAGTTTTCTGCAGTGTTGAACAAGAGACATGTCTTTATCAAATACAACACCCAGGTTTCTCAGGCTCAGTTTGACAGACTGACCTAAGTCACCCAAGTACTGACTCAACCATGGAATCTTATCATCAGGAGCAATCACCAGAGTTTCAGTTTTGTCCACATTAAGCTGTAAAGTGTGCCAACGCTCCTGCAATTTTACTGAATACACTCGCTTATCACTCCTAGGTGAGCCTAAACAATACGTTTATATTATTGTTTATATTGCTGTGTGTAAATGAATGTTGTGTCGAAGCAGCTATTTAAGTTTTTGTGTGAAACTTGAAGCATTGTTTTATAACTTTATTCAAGTGTATATTTTCGATAGTATTTTATATTGTACTGTTTCACTTTGTTTTGAAAGTAAGTTGCACTTTATATTTTGTTATCGCGTGGTGTTCAGATGCTTCAGCGGCTCAGAGTTCACCGCATCTGTTATTTAACACGCCGATTAAACGTTCGTGCTGTTGTATGGTTAACAAGCGTTGAATGTGTTGAAGGTGCCGTAGCTAAGAATCTTGAATATTAATAAAATAAATCGCCTACCATGACCCACCAATATAGCAAACTTTTTATTGGAATATAAATATATTTTCGTCCTTCAAAATAACAAACAAAATACGTGTGTGAGTTACATTATAATTAAAAAAGCTAAGTTTTAGCGAACTAGCTCTCGTGTTAACGCACCACAGAAAGTTACATTACACGCAATGAAACATTATTTCTGAGTCTTAAAGCAATAATGATATCTTACCTCAATAGACGAGTGACGCGCACCTGATTCCGTCAAGTTATGCACAAACGTGAGGATAAAATGCGATCGATCTTTGTCAACAAGTGTGACGTCATCATCCGGAAGTTGCGTATGCGGCAATTTGAAAACTTTTTAGCTGACGCTAAATTTAAACTAAACTTAACTCGGTCTTTATACAAGCACGCATCTACTATTGTATTCATGGCGCTTTTAAACAAACAAGCACAATATCTCATTGTATTCCTGTGGTGTGACGTCACCGCTGCAGGATCAGTTGATTAGCATGTGTGACGTCACCCCTGCAGACTCGCGATTAATGTTGACAAACGTCACGTAGACGCTCATAATCGCAGCTAAATAAAAAGAAAACATATGTCCATAAACGCAATCTCAATGAAAGCTTCTATTTTCATAGAAAAGCGCACCGGATTATAAAGAGGATCAAGCGAAATAGCACAGACTTTATTTTACTCATTCATAAAACAATGTCAACATTATGGAGTTGAAACACCTAAAAATATACAATATAGTCACTTTTACAGGACCTTTTAAGCATGTTTTAATCCGCGAGAGCTCTGTATAATACTGGGTGACCCGTGCGTGTCAATGCTTGCGCGCGTGTCAATGTGCGTCAATACGTGTGTGTCAATGTGCGTCAATGTGCGTCAATACGTGTGTGTGTGTCAATGTGCGTCAATGCGTGCGGGTGTGTCAATGCGTATAGACGTGTGTTTATATGTGTGTACATATATGTGTGTATGTGTATAGACGTGTGTGTGTATATATGTGTGTGTGTGTGTATAGACGTGTGTGTATATATATGTGTGTATGTGTATAGACGTGTGTGTGTGTATATATGTGTGTGTATAGACGTGTGTGTATATATGTGTGTGTATAGACGTGTGTGTATATATATGTGTGTATGTGTATAGACGTGTGTGTATATGTGTGTATGTGTATAGACGTGTGTGTGTGTGTGTGTGTGTGTATATATATATACGTGTGTGTGTTTATATATGTGTGTATGTGTATAGACGTGTGTGTGTATATATATGTGTGTATATGTGTGTATGTGTATAGACGTGTGTGTGTGTATATGTGTGTATGTGTATAGACGTGTGTGTATATATATGTGTGTATATGTGTGTATGTGTATAGACGTGTGTGTATATATATGTGTGTATGTGTATAGACGTGTGTGTGTATATGTATATGTGTGTATGTGTATAGACGTGTGTGTGTGTGTGTGTGTGTGTGTGTATATACTGTATATATATTGTAACGATCCTGTTTGTTCTGTTCATTAATGTTGCGGGCACTTTAAGAAGGTGAGTCTGTGCGCATGCGCAGTTGTTGTTAGAGAGATTTCGCGTTCAACTAGTGGTGTGAAGAACGAGCGGCGTTGGTTGTGGCCGAAACAATAACCTCTCTGTGAGTACAGCGAACAAAGAAACAATATCTGTGCAAGACAACCGTCTGGTCATGTGTGGAGGACCAAACGTTACATTGGTGTCAGAAGCGACTTTTTCGGACCTGCTCCTGAGGCGAAGCTAACGGTTATTAGCAACGAACTTTGCTAACGAACGTCCCCGGTATGTACGGGAAAGTGAAGAGCGAAAGTGAGGAGATGGACGTTGGTGCGAGACGACGGGCCCATGCTCAACAGTTAAGAGACGCTGTGTTACAACTCTCAGAAGAAGAATGTGCGTCAATGCGTGCGCCAATGTGCAGCAACTGGGCTTCATCAAGTATCAAACAGATCACACATCACACCTACCATGATTTTGTTCAATGAGATGAAAACTTATTTGATGTTCAATCCAGTGTTCAGGTTGACTTCAGTGCTTATGTTTTAGTAGAAGTGAAGCTGTGGTGCTTTAGTTTAATACATGGACACAGCACTAAACTTTGTTGTTGGTTGTTAGTTGTTTTTTTAGATTTTGGGATCAACCGTCACTTTTTAGTAATGGGAGAATTATTTCTCTGCACTGTGCGAGTCGTCCCAGAGCCATTGTTCAGCCTGAAGCCAATACGTTTTTAGGTTGAAAAGTTTGCCCCCCTGAAAAAATGTAATGCCCCCCCTTAAATGTTTTTCTGCAGCCGGGTCTGTCAGTGTTATACTAGATCCACTCAGTATAAACTGTTGTCAACATTGAAGTCAAATCATCTCCAGAAATTATACTTTGTGATGAAGTCTTAATGTTAAAAGAGACAAATGTAATAATATCTTTAATGAATCAATTCATGTACATTTATATCAAACCTGCTATTCCCTGCATGATGGGATCAGAAACACTAGAATTCTACTTTCTCGGGACGTTTTAGATTTACAACGACGACATCATTAAAAGTGTGAACTGCAGTCACACTGCAAGTTTATGTCCATAATCCTTAGATATTCTCTCCAAATGAGAACAATTTAACAGAAGAGTTTAACATTACCTTGGCTGTAGTCATGCTCTGTAGACAGAAGCTTCACCTGCACAGATGATCTCATTAGCTCGTCCTGTCTCTCCACCTGCACGCAAAGCAACTTGTACTCTCTGCTGCCCTCTAGTGTTGCTAAAACGATTTATTATGTCCAATAAACAAACCTACAGAAAGACTTAACAGTGTGGGTCTTTCTTTTTATTTCAAGGGTCCCCATTTTATCTCAAACATCAATATAGCTAATATTTAACACTAATTGGTAAATATCAAACATGTATGCTTCATTACAGTTGAAACAATTGTTCTCTGGTAACAAATATTTATCATTAAACATGTGTGTTCATGTATGATCCATGGCACTCATCATGATGGACAAATATGATGGAAAAACATTCTATTAGTGTCAGTACAGTACACGAGGTTGGAAATCAACCACGCATTTGCGCATGCGTTGTCCACCTACAAGGAGGTTTATAACGGTCAGACGCGGAAGAATCTACGAAACTATCACTGATAGATTCTCAAAAATCATCTGATATTAAATGATCTTTTCTCTCAAGGATAAGGATGTTGAAGGAGTGACGTCACAGTGTCCACTGTTGAAGGATAAGGATGTTGAGTGTCCAGCTGGAAGGAGCACAGGTACATGTTGTGGTTTATTAAAGTCTCTTTTCATTTTATTGACATCGGTAAATGTAACGCTAAGTTTAAGTGAAGGTATCAAGACCTGTCGCCCTTCCCAGCTATCTTCTAAATAATCCACGGAGGAAAAATTCAGAAAAAAAAGTCTTATATAGATCCAGAGCGGTCCGTAATAGGAACAAAAAAACAAAACAGGCACTCGGGGCGAAGGCAGGGCACTTCTGGAGATCGGGGTCCCAACAGCAACTAAAACAAAAAGACAAAAGGACTCACTTGAGTAAATAAAAGTGCTGACAACGTCAGGAGTATCCAAAGGATTATCCAGTTGTGATTCAAAGGCGAGGAGCGAGATCGAAAGGACAGCCAACCTGGTCTGGAAACGCAATACTCTGGCGAGTTCTTCCGGGTAGAGACGCTCCTTATCAATGGGAAGAACCCGCCACTCCATCATCCCCAGCCGCGCACCTGCCAGCGTCTGTCACTCAAAACACAGGACACATGAAAACGGAAAACCACCTTCAAAATAAAACAAAAGAACATAAGCATGACACTTGTATGTTGATTCTATCAAATGTATTCTGCCTATTTTAAATGTTGACCTTTTTTCTTATAAGAGTAACTGTCAGGAGTCTTGATGTAAAACGTCACTCAAATGTGTCATTTATTTATTTCTCTCACAGGATTCAGAGTCAATGTTCATTGCACAGAATTTCCATCTCCGTCCTGCACTGTCTGTGATGATGGAACTTCCATGGACAAATTGAACCGAGAGAAACATGGTTTCAAGTGTCTCGTCTGTACTGAAGGTAAAGTTTGTTCTTCACTAGAATGATGAGTTGGTCAGTATGTAGATGTGATGTAGAATTTGTTATTGACTAACAGGACTGAGAGAGATCAGATCCTGTACCTTCACAGCAAACACCAAGTGTGAACCTCTGGAGGGTTTTTTCTGTGTGGACGGCTCAGTGGACACATGTGTGGCAGCACAGCAACACTCCACATGTGAACCAGGACAGTTCATCATCAGAGCAGGCGAGTTTCACATCCAACATGTGAAATGCAAGAGTGCAGAAACTATAAGACACACACAATGTTCTTCACAGGAACGTCCTCCACAGACACTGAGTGTGGAACCTGCAGTGAAGGAACATTTTCAAATGGAACGTTCACGTCATGTCAGGATCACAAACAGTGAGTGAAGCTTCACAAATGTTTGCTCCAGATGTTTTCTTCTAAACTGTCTCCACTTGTCTTTGTAGATGTTCAACATATCTACGAGAAGGAACTATTTCTTCTGACTCTGTATGTCGAGAAGGTTTGACACCAGGAGAAGTGGCTGGAATTATTGTTGCTGTGATCGTTCTACTGATCACATGTTCTGTAGTTTATTGGTATAAAAAAAGAAAAAGAGGTAAAAAACAAATGCATTCATAAAAATCACATTATTATATTGATTTGTGTTTATCTGGAGTCATTTCCTTGAATTATTTTTCTCCTTAACCAGATGGAAAAGAGTTCAAGAGAAGAAGGTATGTAAGAATGTTTTTTAGTCATTTATCAAAGTGATTTAATGTTTAAATGTAATGTTGATTAATTTTGCAAATGTCATCACTTGTACAATTAAAATGAATGTCAATTTTGGTTTAATATCTTCAGCACTGCAGTATTTGTGCATCAGAGAAACGATCATTATTTCTTATTAGGAGGTGGCAGTGGGAATGAATGAATGTATGGATTCAACGGAGCATCCGTGAGAATTTCAATTAGTTTGAGCTTTTTTTTTAATCTAAACTGACTTATTTTTTTCTTGTCTTAGATCAATTTATTCATCTGAGAATAAGTCCGATGAAGTGGAACATGTTCCACTGATGGTAGAACCCGGGGAAGACCCAGAACACACTGAAGAAGCATGTTCCTCCACTGGGCTGGAAACACAGGGGGGTCCTCCAGAAAGAGCTGGACGATGTAACTGGGGAGAAGAAAGTATGGACCTCTCTGCTGAAGCTGCTGCCCCCGTGACAAGAATCCAGATAAACAGACCAGAGATAGCAGACGTTGAATATGAACTAATTGGACACGAGGATATTAAAGTAGATTGTTCAGTCATTCAATAGAATGTTTGAGTTTTATACAACATGAAAAATGTGTTCATAAATGATGTGTTCAGTGAACATAACATATTTCTGGCTGTTTTCATTTGCCTGTGTGTGTAGCTTAGTCTGTGATATAGAAAACAGTTTCTGTCAAAGCTTTCATTAATCTCATAAATGGCTGATCAGTTAAACATCAGCCAGGTTTGAGGATGTACTTCACTCCACAGCCGTCAGTGTTGCTTGTTCTTTCACTGCCCTTTTTGTGAGGTCACCAAATTCAGACCAGCACAGATGGACAAAACCCAACAGCACATACAAAGCCACTTGAGAAAGGCAATCATCATGGAGGTGTGTACAGTATATGTTTAGTTAGTTCCTCGTATATTGCATCATAAAAGTCTAACCGTTTACATTTTTATGTTTGACAGACTATCCGATACACAGATGTGGGCTGCAGACCAGAACCTCACGTCCATTGTCATGTGCGTGTCAATGTGTGTCAATGCGCGCGTGTGTCAATGTGCGTCAATGCTTGCGCGCGTGTCAATGTGCGTCAATGCTTGCGTGCGTGTCAATGCGTGTGCGTGTGTCAATATGCTTGCGCGCGTGTCAATGTGCGTCAATGCTTGCGCGCGTGTCAATGTGCGTCAATGCGCGCGTGCGTGTCAATGTGCGTCAATGCGCCCGTGCGTGTCAATGCGTGTGCGTGCGTCAATATGCGCGCGAGTGTCAATGTGCGTCAATGCTTGCGCGCGTGTCAATGTGCGTCAATGCTTGCGCGTGTGTCAATGTGCGTCAATGCTTGCGCGTGTCAACACACAACACACGCACGCACACATTAAACAAATGCGCACACCCACATTAAACAAACGCGCACGCACACATAAAACACACGCATGCATACACAGACATGCACTGACAAACGCACACACACACGGTGACATGCAAACATAAAACACACGCACGCACGCACACATAAAACAAACGCGGATTTTATAGGTTTGTTTGTGATCTGTAGTTATGCGTTTGTGTGCATGTCATTGGTGTGTGTGCGCATGTGTCAGTGTGTGTCTGCGTGTGCGTGCGTGTGTGTTTTTTTCTGTGTGCATGTCACCGTGTGTGTGCGTGTGTCAGTGCATGTCTGTGTGTGCATGCGTGTGTTTTGTGTGCGTCCGCGTTTGTTTTATGTGTGCGTGCGTGCGTGTGTTTTATGTGTGCATGTCACATGAAACAAATGCGCGCACGCACACATAAAACAAATGCGCGCATGCACACATAAAGCAAATGCGCGCATGCACACATAAAACAAATGCGCGCACGTCACATAAAACAAATGCGCGCACGCACACATAAAACAAATGCGCGCACGCACATATTAAAGAAATGCGCACGCGCACACAAAACAAATGCGCAAGAGCACACAAAACAAATGCGCGCGCACAGATAAAACAAATGCACACGCACACAACACACGCACGCACACATTAAACGAATGCGCACACCCACATAAAACAAACGCGCACGCACACATAAAACACACGCATGCATACACAGACATGCACTGACAAACGCACACACACACGGTGACATGCAAACATAAAACACACGCACGCACGCACACATAAAACAAACGCGGGTTTTATAGGTTTGTTTGTGATGTGTAGTTATGCGTTTGTGTGCATGTCATTGGTGTGTGTGCGCATGTGTCAGTGTGTGTCTGCGTGTGCGTGCGTGTGTGTGTTTTATGTGTGCATGTCACCGTGTGTGTGCGTGTGTCAGTGCATGTCTGTGTGTGCATGCGTGTGTGTTTTATGTGTGCATGTCACCGTGTGTGTGCGTGTGTCAGTGCATGTCTGTGTGTGCATGCGTGTGTTTTGTGTGCGTCCGCGTTTGTTTTATGTGTGCGTGCGTGCGTGTGTTTTATGTGTGCATGTCACATGAAACAAATGCGCGCACGCACACATAAAACAAATGCGCGCATGCACACATAAAACAAATGCGCGCATGCACACATAAAACAAATGCGCGCGCGCGCACATAACACAAATGCGCGCACGTCACATAAAACAAATGCGCGCACGCACACATAAAACAAATGCGCGCACGCACATATTAAAGAAATGCGCACGCGCACACAAAACAAATGCGCAAGAGCACACAAAACAAATGCGCGCGCACAGATAAAACAAATGCACACGCACACAACACACGCACGCACACATTAAACAAATGCGCACACCCACATTAAACAAACGCGCACGCACACATTAAACACACGCATGCATACACAGACATGCACTGACAAACGCACACACACACGGTGACATGCAAACATAAAACACACGCACGCACGCACACATAAAACAAACGCGGGTTTTATAGGTTTGTTTGTGATGTGTAGTTATGCGTTTGTGTGCATGTCATTGGTGTGTGTGCGCATGTGTCAGTGTGTGTCTGCGTGTGCGTGCGTGTGTGTGTTTTATGTGTGCATGTCACCGTGTGTGTGCGTGTGTCAGTGCATGTCTGTGTGTGCATGCCTGTGTTTTGTGTGCGTCCGCGTTTGTTTTATGTGTGCGTGCGTGCGTGTGTTTTATGTGTGCATGTCACATGAAACAAATGCGCGCACGCACACATAAAACAAATGCGCGCATGCACACATAAAGCAAATGCGCGCATGCACACATAAAACAAATGCGCGCATGCACACATAAAGCAAATGTGCGCATGCACACATAAAACAAATGCGCGCACGTCACATAAAACAAATGCGCGCACGCACACATAAAACAAATGCGCGCACGCACATATTAAAGAAATGCGCACGCGCACACAAAACAAATGCGCAAGAGCACACAAAACAAATGCGCGCGCACAGATAAAACAAATGCACACGCACACAACACACGCACGCACACATTAAACAAATGCGCACACCCACATAAAACAAACGCGCACGCACACATAAAACACACGCATGCATACACAGACATGCACTGACAAACGCACACACACACGGTGACATGCAAACATAAAACACACGCACGCACGCACACATAAAACAAACGCGGATTTTATAGGTTTGTTTGTGATCTGTAGTTATGCGTTTGTGTGCATGTCATTGGTGTGTGTGCGCATGTGTCAGTGTGTGTCTGCGTGTGCGTGCGTGTGTGTGTTTTATGTGTGCATGTCACCGTGTGTGTGCGTGTGTCAGTGCATGTCTGTGTGTGCATGCGTGTGTGTGTTTTATGTGTGCATGTCACCGTGTGTGTGCGTGTGTTTTGTGTGCGTCCGCGTTTGTTTTATGTGTGCGTGCGTGCGTGTGTTTTATGTGTGCATGTCACATGAAACAAATGCGCGCACGCACACATAAAACAAATGCGCGCATGCACACATAAAACAAATGCGCGCATGCACACATAAAACAAATGCGCGCGCGCGCACATAACACAAATGCGCGCACGTCACATAAAACAAATGCGCGCACGCACACATAAAACAAATGCGCGCACGCACATATTAAAGAAATGCGCACGCGCACACAAAACAAATGCGCAAGAGCACACACAACAAATGCGCGCGCACAGATAAAACAAATGCACACGCACACAACACACGCACGCACACATTAAACAAATGCGCACACCCACATAAACAAACGCGCACGCACACATAAAACACACGCATGCATACACAGACATGCACTGACAAACGCACACACACACGGTGACATGCAAACATAAAACACACGCACGCACGCACACATAAAACAAACGCGGGTTTTATAGGTTTGTTTGTGATGTGTAGTTATGCGTTTGTGTGCATGTCATTGGTGTGTGTGCGCATGTGTCAGTGTGTGTCTGCGTGTGCGTGCGTGTGTGTGTTTTATGTGTGCATGTCACCGTGTGTGTGCGTGTGTCAGTGCATGTCTGTGTGTGCATGCGTGTGTTTTGTGTGCGTCCGCGTTTGTTTTATGTGTGCGTGCGTGCGTGTGTTTTATGTGTGCATGTCACATGAAACAAATGCGCGCACGCACACATAAAACAAATGCGCGCATGCACACATAAAACAAATGCGCGCATGCACACATAAAACAAATGCGCGCATGCACACATAAAGCAAATGCGCGCATGCACACATAAAACAAATGCGCGCACGTCACATAAAACAAATGCGCGCACGCACACATAAAACAAATGCGCGCACGCACATATTAAAGAAATGCGCACGCGCACACAAAACAAATGCGCAAGAGCACACAAAACAAATGCGCGCGCACAGATAAAACAAATGCACACGCACACAACACACGCACGCACACATTAAACAAATGCGCACACCCACATTAAACAAACGCGCACGCACACATAAAACACACGCATGCATACACAGACATGCACTGACAAACGCACACACACACGGTGACATGCAAACATAAAACACACGCACGCACGCACACATAAAACAAACGCGGATTTTATAGGTTTGTTTGTGATCTGTAGTTATGCGTTTGTGTGCATGTCATTGGTGTGTGTGCGCATGTGTCAGTGTGTGTCTGCGTGTGCGTGCGTGTGTGTGTTTTATGTGTGCATGTCACCGTGTGTGTGCGTGTGTCAGTGCATGTCTGTGTGTGCATGCGTGTGTGTGTTTTATGTGTGCATGTCACCGTGTGTGTGCGTGTGTCAGTGCATGTCTGTGTGTGCATGCGTGTGTTTTGTGTGCGTCCGCGTTTGTTTTATGTGTGCGTGCGTGCGTGTGTTTTATGTGTGCATGTCACATGAAACAAATGCGCGCACGCACACATAAAACAAATGCGCGCATGCACACATAAAACAAATGCGCGCATGCACACATAAAACAAATGCGCGCGCGCGCACACAAAACACAAGGATGCACACACAGACATGCACTGACACACGCACACACACACGGTGACATGCACACATAAAACAAACGCGGACGCACACAAAACAAACGCGCACGCACACATAAAACACACGCATGCATACATAGACATGCACTGACAAACGCACACACACACGGTGACATGCAAACATAAAACACACGCACGCACGAACACATAAAACAAACGCGGATTTTTTTTAGAATAGAATAGAATAGAAAAGCTTTATTCATCCCCAGAGGGGAAACACACTTTCACAACAGCGCAGATTAAAAAAAATATATATAGGTTTGTTTGTGATGTGTAGTTATGCGTTTGTGTGCATGTCACTGGTGTGTGTGCGTGTGTCAGTGCATGTCTGTGTGTGCATGCGTGTGTTTAATGTGTGCGTGCGCGTTTGTTTTGTGTGCGTCCGCGTTTGTTTTATGTGTGCGTGCGTGCGTGTGTTTATGTGTGCATGTCACCGTGTGTGTGGGCTTGTGTCAGTGCATGTCTGTGTGTGCATGCGTGTGTTTTAGGTGTGCGTGCGCGTTTCTTTGATGTGTGCGTCCGCGTTTGTTTTATGTGTGCGTGCGTGCGTGTGTTTTATGTGTGCATGTCACCGTGTGTGTGCGCGTTTGTCAGTGCATGTCCGTGTACGCATGCGTGTGTTTTATGTGTGCGTGCGCGTTTGTTTTATGTGGGCATGTCACCGTGTGTGTGTGCGTGTGTCAGTGCATGTCTGTGTGTGCATGCGTGTGTTTAATGTGTGCGTGCGCGTTTGTTTTGTGTGCGTCCGCGTTTGTTTTATGTGTGCGTGCGTGCGTGTGTTTATGTGTGCATGTCACCGTGTGTGTGGGCGTGTGTCAGTGCATGTCTGTGTGTGCATGCGTGTGTTTAATGTGTGCGTGCGCGTTTGTTTTGTGTGCGTCCGCGTTTGTTTTATGTGTGCGTGCGTGCGTGTGTTTATGTGTGCATGTCACCGTGTGTGTGGGCGTGTGTCAGTGCATGTCTGTGTGTGCATGCGTGTGTTTTAGGTGTGCGTGCGCGTTTCTTTGATGTGTGCGTCCGCGTTTGTTTTATGTGTGCGTGCGTGCGTGTGTTTTATGTGTGCATGTCACCGTGTGTGTGTGCGTTTGTCAGTGCATGTCCGTGTACGCATGCGTGTGTTTTATGTGTGCGTGCGCGTTTGTTTTATGTGGGTGTGCGCATTTGTTTAATGTGTGCGTTCGTGCACAGTAAATTTCCAAGTGTCAAAAAGGAAGTGTTAATGTATTTTAACTATTTCATAGACTGGTTTAACTCTTCCAGATGTAACACAACAACAACAGGTGTAAAACGTGGCTCCTCCCCCTGCAGTGCTGTTGTCAATATCCAGAGTTAAAACCCAGGTGTTATTTATTCAGTGTAAAAAGTGAATGAACACTGTCAAGGGTCAATTTAACAATATTCAGTGTTAATATCTTAATATGCTCCGCCCATTTCAAATGATCCAGAAGTTTCTAGAGTAATTGGACCTCATGGACCACCGCCATGTTTCCATTGGTAAAGACTGTGGTAAGTCTCTCCATCTGCTGACTTATATTTAAATGAATTAAACGATTTATACAATTGTATTCACCGTGACTGTACTACCATTCGCTTTTTAGACTTCTAATGTAGATGAATTGCTATGTGGTTCACCAACATTAAGTTACATTCTATTACTTGTAATGCGGTACAGTTAACCTGCGCAGTGAACACCACGTGTAGACACTTGTAACCAATACCACTATGGATTATTGTGTATATTCGGTTTATGGTGCTCGCTCAAAACAACAGATGTATATGCTGTCTGTACATGCGCGCGCCAGTAAGTACGGTAGTTCATTCCCGCGCCACTCCCCCTCTGTCAGGCTTTAGTTTTTAGTAATGTAACCCAGCCGTTTATTTGTCGTTTTATGTTTCAATTATTTTCACTGGAAGTATATAATTAAACCCAGTTGTTATTTTCGTGTTTTATGTTTTATTACTTTTCAATGCATGTATCGCATTAAGACACTGTCGCTTTAAGACGGCCATTGTTTTTTACCTGCGTTCCACGGATGAGACGCGTGGTGTTCAGATGCTTCAGCGGCTCAGAGACTGAGACACGTGTAAGTAAGTAAGTAAGTAAGTAATATTTATTTATATAGCGCTTTTCGAGACCAGGGTCACAAAGCGCTTTAACAATCAAAAACAATACTCAAAACAGTACATACTTCAAAGATCAAGACAACACCGAGAACAACAAGTTCGAGAAATTCAAGGAAAAGCCTGAACAAATAGAAACGTCTTAAGATGTTTCTTAAAGGAGTCAGTAGACTCCATCAAGCGCAAAGAGAGAGGAAGATTGTTCCAAAGCTTAGGAGCAACAGCCTGAAAAGATTTCTCTCCTCTGGTCCTGAGCCGTGTGCGTGGAACCATCAGTAGATTCTGATCCACAGACCTCAGAGACCGAGCTGGGGTGTAAGGCTGGATCAGATCAGTGATGTAAGGAGGAGCCTGACCATGAATAGCTCTGAAAGTAAGAACCAGAATTTTAAAGTTGATCCTGAAAGAAACTGGAAGCCAGTGAAGAGTTTTAAGGATCGGAGAAATGTGAGTTCTCCTACTTGAGCGGGTCAGAATTCTCGCTGCAGAGTTCTGAATCAACTGCAGACGAGACAGCTCCTTCTTGTTAAGACATGAAAACAAACCGTTACAATAGTCCAGACGAGAAGAAACAAACGCATGGATTACAAGCTCCAGATCATGTTGTGACAACATTTTCCTAAGTTTAGAGATTTTTCTCAGTTGAAGGAAACAGTTTCTGGTCAGTTTTCTGCAGTGTTGAACAAGAGACATGTCTTTATCAAATACAACACCCAGGTTTCTCAGGCTCAGTTTGACAGACTGACCTAAGTCACCCAAGTACTGACTCAACCATGGAATCTTATCATCAGGAGCAATCACCAGAGTTTCAGTTTTGTCCACATTAAGCTGTAAAGTGTGCCAACGCTCCTGCAATTTTACTGAATACACTCGCTTATCACTCCTAGGTGAGCCTAAACAATACGTTTATATTATTGTTTATATTGCTGTGTGTAAATGAATGTTGTGTCGAAGCAGCTATTTAAGTTTTTGTGTGAAACTTGAAGCATTGTTTTATAACTTTATTCAAGTGTATATTTTCGATAGTATTTTATATTGTACTGTTTCACTTTGTTTTGAAAGTAAGTTGCACTTTATATTTTGTTATCGCGTGGTGTTCAGATGCTTCAGCGGCTCAGAGTTCACCGCATCTGTTATTTAACACGCCGATTAAACGTTCGTGCTGTTGTATGGTTAACAAGCGTTGAATGTGTTGAAGGTGCCGTAGCTAAGAATCTTGAATATTAATAAAATAAATCGCCTACCATGACCCACCAATATAGCAAACTTTTTATTGGAATATAAATATATTTTCGTCCTTCAAAATAACAAACAAAATACGTGTGTGAGTTACATTATAATTAAAAAAGCTAAGTTTTAGCGAACTAGCTCTCGTGTTAACGCACCACAGAAAGTTACATTACACGCAATGAAACATTATTTCTGAGTCTTAAAGCAATAATGATATCTTACCTCAATAGACGAGTGACGCGCACCTGATTCCGTCAAGTTATGCACAAACGTGAGGATAAAATGCGATCGATCTTTGTCAACAAGTGTGACGTCATCATCCGGAAGTTGCGTATGCGGCAATTTGAAAACTTTTTAGCTGACGCTAAATTTAAACTAAACTTAACTCGGTCTTTATACAAGCACGCATCTACTATTGTATTCATGGCGCTTTTAAACAAACAAGCACAATATCTCATTGTATTCCTGTGGTGTGACGTCACCGCTGCAGGATCAGTTGATTAGCATGTGTGACGTCACCCCTGCAGACTCGCGATTAATGTTGACAAACGTCACGTAGACGCTCATAATCGCAGCTAAATAAAAAGAAAACATATGTCCATAAACGCAATCTCAATGAAAGCTTCTATTTTCATAGAAAAGCGCACCGGATTATAAAGAGGATCAAGCGAAATAGCACAGACTTTATTTTACTCATTCATAAAACAATGTCAACATTATGGAGTTGAAACACCTAAAAATATACAATATAGTCACTTTTACAGGACCTTTTAAGCATGTTTTAATCCGCGAGAGCTTCTTGACTTCCGCGATGCGTAAACAATCCAAGCTCCAAAAAATTAAAATTAAGCATTTTTACCGATTTATATTCACTCTGTACCTCCTTAAAGTGGTTTGAGGTCGTTAAGCACAATCAGGATTAGAATCACACTGTTGACATTAAACATTTCAAATGAGCTTCATAGTTGTAGAATTACGGTAGCCAAATGAAACAGCGACACGTCACGTTACCAAGGCAACGAAGAGATGGGCGACGCGTCAAATGTAACCCGGGTCGTTTGAATCCGACGTCGGGGGGTGCTCTGTATAATACTGGGTGACCCGTGCGTGTCAATGCGTGCGCGCGTGTCAATGTGCGTCAATACGTGTGTGTCAATGTGCGTCAATGTGCGTCAATACGTGTGTGTGTCAATGTGCGTCAATGCGTGCGGGTGTGTCAATGCGTATAGACGTGTGTTTATATGTGTGTACATATATGTGTGTATGTGTATAGACGTGTGTGTGTATATATGTGTGTGTATGTGTATAGACGTGTGTGTGTATATATATGTGTGTATGTGTATAGACGTGTGTGTGTGTATATATGTGTGTGTATAGACGTGTGTGTATATATATGTGTGTATGTGTATAGACGTGTGTGTATATGTGTGTATGTGTATAGACGTGTGTGTGTGTGTGTGTGTGTGTATATATATATACGTGTGTGTGTTTATATATGTGTGTATGTGTATAGACGTGTGTGTGTATATATATGTGTGTATATGTGTGTATGTGTATAGACGTGTGTGTGTGTATATGTGTGTATGTGTATAGACGTGTGTGTGTATATATATGTGTGTATATGTGTGTATGTGTATAGACGTGTGTGTATATATATGTGTGTATGTGTATAGACGTGTGTGTGTGTATATGTATATGTGTGTATGTGTATAGACGTGTGTGTGTGTATATACTGTATATATATTGTAACGATCCTGTTTGTTCTGTTCATTAATGTTGCGGGCACTTTAAGAAGGTGAGTCTGTGCGCATGCGCAGTTGTTGTTAGAGAGATTTCGCGTTCAACTAGTGGTGTGAAGAACGAGCGGCGTTGGTTGTGGCCGAAACAATAACCTCTCTGTGAGTACAGCGAACAAAGAAACAATATCTGTGCAAGACAACCGTCTGGTCATGTGTGGAGGACCAAACGTTACATTGGTGTCAGAAGCGACTTTTTCGGACCTGCTCCTGAGGCGAAGCTAACGGTTATTAGCAACGAACTTTGCTAACGAACGTCCCCGGTATGTACGGGAAAGTGAAGAGCGAAAGTGAGGAGATGGACGTTGGTGCGAGACGACGGGACCATGCTCAACAGTTAAGAGACGCTGTGTTACAACTCTCAGAAGAAGAATGTGCGTCAATGCGTGCGCCAATGTGCAGCAACTGGGCTTCATCAAGTATCAAACAGATCACACATCACACCTACCATGATTTTGTTCAATGAGATGAAAACTTATTTGATGTTCAATCCAGTGTTCAGGTTGACTTCAGTGCTTATGTTTTAGTAGAAGTGAAGCTGTGGTGCTTTAGTTTAATACATGGACACAGCACTAAACTTTGTTGTTGGTTGTTAGTTGTTTTTTTAGATTTTGGGATCAACCGTCACTTTTTAGTAATGGGAGAATTATTTCTCTGCACTGTGCGAGTCGTCCCAGAGCCATTGTTCAGCCTGAAGCCAATACGTTTTTAGGTTGAAAAGTTTGCCCCCCTGAAAAAATGTAATGCCCCCCCTTAAATGTTTTTCTGCAGCCGGGTCTGTCAGTGTTATACTAGATCCACTCAGTATAAACTGTTGTCAACATTGAAGTCAAATCATCTCCAGAAATGATACTTTGTGATGAAGTCTTAATGTTAAAAGAGACAAATGTAATAATATCTTTAATGAATCAATTCATGTACATTTATATCAAACCTGCTATTCCCTGCATGATGGGATCAGAAACACTAGAATTCTACTTTCTCGGGACGTTTTAGATTTACAACGACGACATCATTAAAAGTGTGAACTGCAGTCACACTGCAAGTTTATGTCCATAATCCTTAGATATTCTCTCCAAATGAGAACAATTTAACAGAAGAGTTTAACATTACCTTGGCTGTAGTCATGCTCTGTAGACAGAAGCTTCACCTGCACAGGTGATCTCATTAGCTCGTCCTGTCTCTCCACCTGCACGCAAAGCAACTTGTACTCTCTGCTGCCCTCTAGTGTTGCTAAAACGATTTATTATGTCCAATAAACAAACCTACAGAAAGACTTAACAGTGTGGGTCTTTCTTTTTATTTCAAGGGTCCCCATTTTATCTCAAACATCAATATAGCTAATATTTAACACTAATTGGTAAATATCAAACATGTATGCTTCATTACAGTTGAAACAATTGTTCTCTGGTAACAAATATTTATCATTAAACATGTGTGTTCATGTATGATCCATGGCACTCATCATGATGGACAAATATGATGGAAAAACATTCTATTAGTGTCAGTACAGTACACGAGGTTGGAAATCAACCACGCATTTGCACATGCGTTGTCCACCTACAAGGAGGTTTATAACGGTCAGACGCGGAAGAATCGACGAAACTATCACTGATAGATTCTCAAAAATCATCTGATATTAAATGATCTTTTCTCTCAAGGATAAGGATGTTGAAGGAGTGACGTCACAGTGTCCACTGTTGAAGGATAAGGATGTTGAGTGTCCAGCTGGAAGGAGCACAGGTACATGTTGTGGTTTATTAAAGTCTCTTTTCATTTTATTGACATCGGTAAATGTAACGCTAAGTTTAAGTGAAGGTATCAAGACCTGTCGCCCTTCCCAGCTATCTTCTAAATAATCCACGGAGGAAAAATTCAGAAAAAAAAGTCTTATATAGATCCAGAGCGGTCCGTAATAGGAACAAAAAAACAAAACAGGCACTCGGGGCGAAGGCAGGGCACTTCTGGAGATCGGGGTCCCAACAGCAACTAAAACAAAAAGACAAAAGGACTCACTTGAGTAAATAAAAGTGCTGACAACGTCAGGAGTATCCAAAGGATTATCCAGTTGTGATTCAAAGGCGAGGAGCGAGATCGAAAGGACAGCCAACCTGGTCTGGAAACGCAATACTCTGGCGAGTTCTTCCGGGTAGAGACGCTCCTTATCAATGGGAAGAACCCGCCACTCCATCATCCCCAGCCGCGCACCTGCCAGCGTCTGTCACTCAAAACACAGGACACATGAAAACGGAAAACCACCTTCAAAATAAAACAAAAGAACATAAGCATGACACTTGTATGTTGATTCTATCAAATGTATTCTGCCTATTTTAAATGTTGACCTTTTTTCTTATAAGAGTAACTGTCAGGAGTCTTGATGTAAAACGTCACTCAAATGTGTCATTTATTTATTTCTCTCACAGGATTCAGAGTCAATGTTCATTGCACAGAATTTCCATCTCCGTCCTGCACTGTCTGTGATGATGGAACTTACATGGACAAATTGAACCGAGAGAAACATGGTTTCAAGTGTCTCGTCTGTACTGAAGGTAAAGTTTGTTCTTCACTAGAATGATGAGTTGGTCAGTATGTAGATGTGATGTAGAATTTGTTATTGACTAACAGGACTGAGAGAGATCAGATCCTGTACCTTCACAGCAAACACCAAGTGTGAACCTCTGGAGGGTTTTTTCTGTGTGGACGGCTCAGTGGACACATGTGTGGCAGCACAGCAACACTCCACATGTGAACCAGGACAGTTCATCATCAGAGCAGGCGAGTTTCACATCCAACATGTGAAATGCAAGAGTGCAGAAACTATAAGACACACACAATGTTCTTCACAGGAACGTCCTCCACAGACACTGAGTGTGGAACCTGCAGTGAAGGAACATTTTCAAATGGAACGTTCACGTCATGTCAGGATCACAAACAGTGAGTGAAGCTTCACAAATGTTTGCTCCAGATGTTTTCTTCTAAACTGTCTCCACTTGTCTTTGTAGATGTTCAACATATCTACGAGAAGGAACTATTTCTTCTGACTCTGTATGTCGAGAAGGTTTGACACCAGGAGAAGTGGCTGGAATTATTGTTGCTGTGATCGTTCTACTGATCACATGTTCTGTAGTTTATTGGTATAAAAAAAGAAAAAGAGGTAAAAAAACAAATGCATTCATAAAAATCACATTATTATATTGATTTGTGTTTATCTGGAGTCATTTCCTTGAATTATTTTTCTCCTTAACCAGATGGAAAAGAGTTCAAGAGAAGAAGGAAGGTATGTAAGAATGTTTTTTAGTCATTTATCAAAGTGATTTAATGTTTAAATGTAATGTTGATTAATTTTGCAAATGTCATCACTTGTACAATTAAAATGAATGTCAATTTTGGTTTAATATCTTCAGCACTGCAGTATTTGTGCATCAGAGAAACGATCATTATTTCTTATTAGGAGGTGGCAGTGGGAATGAATGAATGTATGGATTCAACGGAGCATCCGTGAGAATTTCAATTAGTTTGAGCTTTTTTTTAAATCTAAACTGACTTATTTTTTTCTTGTCTTAGATCAATTTATTCATCTGAGAATAAGTCCGATGAAGTGGAACATGTTCCACTGATGGTAGAACCCGGGGAAGACCCAGAACACACTGAAGAAGCATGTTCCTCCACTGGGCTGGAAACACAGGGGGGTCCTCCAGAAAGAGCTGGACGATGTAACTGGGGAGAAGAAAGTATGGACCTCTCTGCTGAAGCTGCTGCCCCCGTGACAAGAATCCAGATAAACAGACCAGAGATAGCAGACGTTGAATATGAACTAATTGGACACGAGGATATTAAAGTAGATTGTTCAGTCATTCAATAGAATGTTTGAGTTTTATACAACATGAAAAATGTGTTCATAAATGATGTGTTCAGTGAACATAACATATTTCTGGCTGTTTTCATTTGCCTGTGTGTGTAGCTTAGTCTGTGATATAGAAAACAGTTTCTGTCAAAGCTTTCATTAATCTCATAAATGGCTGATCAGTTAAACATCAGCCAGGTTTGAGGATGTACTTCACTCCACAGCCGTCAGTGTTGCTTGTTCTTTCACTGCCCTTTTTGTGAGGTCACCAAATTCAGACCAGCACAGATGGACAAAACCCAACAGCACATACAAAGCCACTTGAGAAAGGCAATCATCATGGAGGTGTGTACAGTATATGTTTAGTTAGTTCCTCGTATATTGCATCATAAAAGTCTAACCGTTTACATTTTTATGTTTGACAGACTATCCGATACACAGATGTGGGCTGCAGACCAGAACCTCACGTCCATTGTCATGTGCGTGTCAATGTGTGTCAATGCGCGCGTGTGTCAATGTGCGTCAATGCTTGCGCGCGTGTCAATGTGCGTCAATGCTTGCGTGCGTGTCAATGCGTGTGCGTGTGTCAATATGCTTGCGCGCGTGTCAATGTGCGTCAATGCTTGCGCGCGTGTCAATGTGCGTCAATGCGCGCGTGCGTGTCAATGTGCGTCAATGCGCCCGTGCGTGTCAATGCGTGTGCGTGCGTCAATATGCGCGCGAGTGTCAATGTGCGTCAATGCTTGCGCGCGTGTCAATGTGCGTCAATGCTTGCGCGTGTGTCAATGTGCGTCAATGCTTGCGCGTGTCAACACACAACACACGCACGCACACATTAAGCAAATGCGCACACCCACATTAAACAAACGCGCACGCACACATAAAACACACGCATGCATACACAGACATGCACTGACAAACGCACACACACACGGTGACATGCAAACATAAAACACACGCACGCACGCACACATAAAACAAACGCGGATTTTATAGGTTTGTTTGTGATGTGTAGTTATGCGTTTGTGTGCATGTCATTGGTGTGTGTGCGCATGTGTCAGTGTGTGTCTGCGTGTGCGTGCGTGTGTGTGTTTTATGTGTGCATGTCACCGTGTGTGTGCGTGTGTCAGTGCATGTCTGTGTGTGCATGCGTGTGTTTTGTGTGCGTCCGCGTTTGTTTTATGTGTGCGTGCGTGCGTGTGTTTTATGTGTGCATGTCACATGAAACAAATGCGCGCACGCACACATAAAACAAATGCGCGCATGCACACATAAAACAAATGCGCGCATGCACACATAAAGCAAATGCGCGCATGCACACATAAAGCAAATGCGCGCATGCACACATAAAACAAATGCGCGCACGTCACATAAAACAAATGCGCGCACGCACACATAAAACAAATGTGCGCACGCACATATTAAAGAAATGCGCACGCGCACACAAAACAAATGCGCAAGAGCACACAAAACAAATGCGCGCGCACAGATAAAACAAATGCACACGCACACAACACACGCACGCACACATTAAACAAATGCGCACACCCACATAAAACAAACGCGCACGCACACATAAAACACACGCATGCATACACAGACATGCACTGACAAACGCACACACACACGGTGACATGCAAACATAAAACACACGCACGCACGCACACATAAAACAAACGCGGGTTTTATAGGTTTGTTTGTGATGTGTAGTTATGCGTTTGTGTGCATGTCATTGGTGTGTGTGCGCATGTGTCAGTGTGTGTCTGCGTGTGCGTGCGTGTGTGTGTTTTATGTGTGCATGTCACCGTGTGTGTGCGTGTGTCAGTGCATGTCTGTGTGTGCATGCGTGTGTTTTGTGTGCGTCCGCGTTTGTTTTATGTGTGCGTGCGTGCGTGTGTTTTATGTGTGCATGTCACATGAAACAAATGCGCGCACGCACACATAAAACAAATGCGCGCATGCACACATAAAACAAATGCGCTCATGCACACATAAAACAAATGCGCGCATGCACACATAAAACAAATGCGCGCATGCACACATAAAGCAAATGCGCGCATGCACACATAAAACAAATGCGCGCACGTCACATAAAACAAATGCGCGCACGCACACATAAAACAAATGCGCGCACGCACATATTAAAGAAATGCGCACGCGCACACAAAACAAATGCGCAAGAGCACACAAAACAAATGCGCGCGCACAGATAAAACAAATGCACACGCACACAACACACGCACGCACACATTAAACAAATGCGCACACCCACATAAAACAAACGCGCACGCACACATAAAACACACGCATGCATACACAGACATGCACTGACAAACGCACACACACACGGTGACATGCAAACATAAAACACACGCACGCACGCACACATAAAACAAACGCGGATTTTATAGGTTTGTTTGTGATCTGTAGTTATGCGTTTGTGTGCATGTCATTGGTGTGTGTGCGCATGTGTCAGTGTGTGTCTGCGTGTGCGTGCGTGTGTGTGTTTTATGTGTGCATGTCACCGTGTGTGTGCGTGTGTCAGTGCATGTCTGTGTGTGCATGCGTGTGTGTGTTTAATGTGTGCATGTCACCGTGTGTGTGCGTGTGTCAGTGCATGTCTGTGTGTGCATGCGTGTGTTTTGTGTGCGTCCGCGTTTGTTTTATGTGTGCGTGCGTGCGTGTGTTTTATGTGTGCATGTCACATGAAACAAATGCGCGCACGCACACATAAAACAAATGCGCGCATGCACACATAAAACAAATGCGCGCGCGCGCACATAACACAAATGCGCGCACGTCACATAAAACAAATGCGCGCACGCACACATAAAACAAATGCGCGCACGCACATATTAAAGAAATGCGCACGCGCACACAAAACAAATGCGCAAGAGCACACAAAACAAATACGCGCGCACAGATAAAACAAATGCACACGCACACAACACACGCACGCACACATTAAACAAATGCGCACACCCACATAAAACAAACGCGCACGCACACATAAAACACACGCATGCATACACAGACATGCACTGACAAACGCACACACACACGGTGACATGCAAACATAAAACACACGCACGCACGCACACATAAAACAAACGCGGGTTTTATAGGTTTGTTTGTGATGTGTAGTTATGCGTTTGTGTGCATGTCATTGGTGTGTATGCGCATGTGTCAGTGTGTGTCTGCGTGTGCGTGCGTGTGTGTGTTTTATGTGTGCATGTCACCGTGTGTGTGCGTGTGTCAGTGCATGTCTGTGTGTGCATGCGTGTGTTTTGTGTGCGTCCGCGTTTGTTTTATGTGTGCGTGCGTGCGTGTGTTTTATGTGTGCATGTCACATGAAACAAATGCGCGCACGCACACATAAAACAAATGCGCGCATGCACACATAAAACAAATGCGCGCATGCACACATAAAGCAAATGCGCGCATGCACACATAAAGCAAATGCGCGCATGCACACATAAAACAAATGCGCGCACGTCACATAAAACAAATGCGCGCACGCACACATAAAACAAATGCGCGCACGCACATATTAAAGAAATGCGCACGCGCACACAAAACAAATGCGCAAGAGCACACAAAACAAATGCGCGCGCACACAAAACAAATGCGCGCGCACAGATAAAACAAATGCACACGCACACAACACACGCACGCACACATTAAACAAATGCGCACACCCACATAAAACAAACGCGCACGCACACATAAAACACACGCATGCATACACAGACATGCACTGACAAACGCACACACACACGGTGACATGCAAACATAAAACACACGCACGCACGCACACATAAAACAAACGCGGATTTTATAGGTTTGTTTGTGATCTGTAGTTATGCGTTTGTGTGCATGTCATTGGTGTGTGTGCGCATGTGTCAGTGTGTGTCTGCGTGTGCGTGCGTGTGTGTGTTTTATGTGTGCATGTCACCGTGTGTGTGCGTGTGTCAGTGCATGTCTGTGTGTGCATGCGTGTGTGTGTTTTATGTGTGCATGTCACCGTGTGTGTGCGTGTGTCAGTGCATGTCTGTGTGTGCATGCGTGTGTTTTGTGTGCGTCCGCGTTTGTTTTATGTGTGCGTGCGTGCGTGTGTTTTATGTGTGCATGTCACATGAAACAAATGCGCGCACGCACACATAAAACAAATGCGCGCATGCACACATAAAACAAATGCGCGCATGCACACATAAAACAAATGCGCGCGCGCGCACACAAAACACACGGATGCACACACAGACATGCACTGACACACGCACACACACACGGTGACATGCACACATAAAACAAACGCGGACGCACACAAAACAAACGCGCACGCACACATAAAACACACGCATGCATACATAGACATGCACTGACAAACGCACACACACACGGTGACATGCAAACATAAAACACACGCACGCACGAACACATAAAACAAACGCGGATTTTTTTAGAATAGAATAGAATAGAAAAGCTTTATTCATCCCCAGAGGGGAAACACACTTTCACAACAGCGCAGATTAAAAAAAAAATATATAGGTTTGTTTGTGATGTGTAGTTATGCGTTTGTGTGCATGTCACTGGTGTGTGTGCGCATGTGTCAGTGTGTGTCTGCGTGTGCGTGCGTGTGTGTGTTTTATGTGTGCATGTCACCGTGTGTGTATGCGTGTGTCAGTGCATGTCTGTGTGTGCATGCGTGTGTTTAATGTGTGCGTGCGCGTTTGTTTTGTGTGCGTCCGCGTTTGTTTTATGTGTGCGTGCGTGCGTGTGTTTATGTGTGCATGTCACCGTGTGTGTGGGCGTGTGTCAGTGCATGTCTGTGTGTGCATGCGTGTGTTTTAGGTGTGCGTGCGCGTTTCTTTGATGTGTGCGTCCGCGTTTGTTTTATGTGTGCGTGCGTGCGTGTGTTTTATGTGTGCATGTCACCGTGTGTGTGTGCGTTTGTCAGTGCATGTCCGTGTACGCATGCGTGTGTTTTATGTGTGCGTGCGCGTTTGTTTTATGTGGGTGTGCGCATTTGTTTAATGTGTGCGTTCGTGCACAGTAAATTTCCAAGTGTCAAAAAGGAAGTGTTAATGTATTTTAACTATTTCATAGACTGGTTTAACTCTTCCAGATGTAACACAACAACAACAGGTGTAAAACGTGGCTCCTCCCCCTGCAGTGCTGTTGTCAATATCCAGAGTTAAAACCCAGGTGTTATTTATTCAGTGTAAAAAGTGAATGAACACTGTCAAGGGTCAATTTAACAATATTCAGTGTTAATATCTTAATATGCTCCGCCCATTTCAAATGATCCAGAAGTTTCTAGAGTAATTGGACCTCATGGACCACCGCCATGTTTCCATTGGTAAAGACTGTGGTAAGTCTCTCCATCTGCTGACTTATATTTAAATGAATTAAACGATTTATACAATTGTATTCACCGTGACTGTACTACCATTCGCTTTTTAGACTTCTAATGTAGATGAATTGCTATGTGGTTCACCAACATTAAGTTACATTCTATTACTTGTAATGCGGTACAGTTAACCTGCGCAGTGAACACCACGTGTAGACACTTGTAACCAATACCACTATGGATTATTGTGTATATTCGGTTTATGGTGCTCGCTCAAAACAACAGATGTATATGCTGTCTGTACATGCGCGCGCCAGTAAGTACGGTAGTTCATTCCCGCGCCACTCCCCCTCTGTCAGGCTTTAGTTTTTAGTAATGTAACCCAGCCGTTTATTTGTCGTTTTATGTTTCAATTATTTTCACTGGAAGTATATAATTAAACCCAGTTGTTATTTTCGTGTTTTATGTTTTATTACTTTTCAATGCATGTATCGCATCAAGACACTGTCGCTTTAAGACGGCCATTGTTTTTTACCTGCGTTCCACGGATGAGACGCGTGGTGTTCAGATGCTTCAGCGGCTCAGAGACTGAGACACGTGTAAGTAAGTAAATAAGTAAGTAATATTTATTTATATAGCGCTTTTCGAGACCAGGGTCACAAAGCGCTTTAACAATCAAAAACAATACTCAAAACAGTACATACTTCAAAGATCAAGACAACACCGAGAACAACAAGTTCGAGAAATTCAAGGAAAAGCCTGAACAAATAGAAACGTCTTAAGATGTTTCTTAAAGGAGTCAGTAGATCCATCAAGCGCAAAGAGAGAGGAAGATTGTTCCAAAGCTTAGGAGCAACAGCCTGAAAAGATTTCTCTCCTCTGGTCCTGAGCCGTGTGCGTGGAACCATCAGTAGATTCTGATCCACAGACCTCAGAGACCGAGCTGGGGTGTAAGGCTGGATCAGATCAGTGATGTAAGGAGGAGCCTGACCATGAATAGCTCTGAAAGTAAGAACCAGAATTTTAAAGTTGATCCTGAAAGAAACTGGAAGCCAGTGAAGACTTTTAAGGATCGGAGAAATGTGAGTTCTCCTACTTGAGCGGGTCAGAATTCTCGCTGCAGAGTTCTGAATCAACTGCAGACGAGACAGCTCCTTCTTGTTAAGACATGAAAACAAACCGTTACAATAGTCCAGACGAGAAGAAACAAACGCATGGATTACAAGCTCCAGATCATGTTGTGACAACATTTTCCTAAGTTTAGAGATTTTTCTCAGTTGAAGGAAACAGTTTCTGGTCAGTTTTCTGCAGTGTTGAACAAGAGACATGTCTTTATCAAATACAACACCCAGGTTTCTCAGGCTCAGTTTGACAGACTGACCTAAGTCACCCAAGTACTGACTCAACCATGGAATCTTATCATCAGGAGCAATCACCAGAGTTTCAGTTTTGTCCACATTAAGCTGTAAAGTGTGCCAACGCTCCTGCAATTTTACTGAATACACTCGCTTATCACTCCTAGGTGAGCCTAAACAATACGTTTATATTATTGTTTATATTGCTGTGTGTAAATGAATGTTGTGTCGAAGCAGCTATTTAAGTTTTTGTGTGAAACTTGAAGCATTGTTTTATAACTTTATTCAAGTGTATATTTTCGATAGTATTTTATATTGTACTGTTTCACTTTGTTTTGAAAGTAAGTTGCACTTTATATTTTGTTATCGTTTGGTGTTCAGATGCTTCAGCGGCTCAGAGTTCACCGCATCTGTTATTTAACACGCCGATTAAACGTTCGTGCTGTTGTATGGTTAACAAGCGTTGAATGTGTTGAAGGTGCCGTAGCTAAGAATCTTGAATATTAATAAAATAAATCGCCTACCATGACCCACCAATATAGCAAACTTTTTATTGGAATATAAATATATTTTCGTCCTTCAAAATAACAAACAAAATACGTGTTTGAGTTACATTATAATTAAAAAAGCTAAGTTTTAGCGAACTAGCTCTCGTGTTAACGCACCACAGAAAGTTACATTACACGCAATGAAACATTATTTCTGAGTCTTAAAGCAATAATGATATCTTACCTCAATAGACGAGTGACGCGCACCTGATTCCGTCAAGTTATGCACAAACGTGAGGATAAAATGCGATCGATCTTTGTCAACAAGTGTGACGTCATCATCCGGAAGTTGCGTATGCGGCAATTTGAAAACTTTTTAGCTGACGCTAAATTTAAACTAAACTTAACTCGGTCTTTATACAAGCACGCATCTACTATTGTATTCATGGCGCTTTTAAACAAACAAGCACAATATCTCATTGTATTCCTGTGGTGTGACGTCACCGCTGCAGGATCAGTTGATTAGCATGTGTGACGTCACCCCTGCAGACTCGCGATTAATGTTGACAAACGTCACGTAGACGCTCATAATCGCAGCTAAATAAAAAGAAAACATATGTCCATAAACGCAATCTCAATGAAAGCTTCTATTTTCATAGAAAAGCGCACCGGATTATAAAGAGGATCAAGCGAAATAGCACAGACTTTATTTTACTCATTCATAAAACAATGTCAACATTATGGAGTTGAAACACCTAAAAATATACAATATAGTCACTTTTACAGGACCTTTTAAGCATGTTTTAATCCGCGAGAGCTTCTTGACTTCCGCGATGCGTAAACAATCCAAGCTCCAAAAAATTAAAATTAAGCATTTTTACCGATTTATATTCACTCTGTACCTCCTTAAAGTGGTTTGAGGTCGTTAAGCACAATCAGGATTAGAATCACACTGTTGACATTAAACATTTCAAATGAGCTTCATAGTTGTAGAATTACGGTAGCCAAATGAAACAGCGACACGTCACGTTACCAAGGCAACGAAGAGATGGGCGACGCGTCAAATGTAACCCGGGTCGTTTGAATCCGACGTCGGGGGGTGCTCTGTATAATACTGGGTGACCCGTGCGTGTCAATGCGTGCGCGCGTGTCAATGTGCGTCAATACGTGTGTGTCAATGTGCGTCAATGTGCGTCAATACGTGTGTGTGTCAATGTGCGTCAATGCGTGCGGGTGTGTCAATGCGTATAGACGTGTGTTTATATGTGTGTGTATGTGTATAGACGTGTGTGTGTATATATATGTGTGTATGTGTATAGACGTGTGTGTGTGTATATATGTGTGTGTATAGACGTGTGTGTATATATATGTGTGTATGTGTATAGACGTGTGTATATGTGTGTATGTGTATAGACGTGTGTGTGTGTATATATATATACGTGTGTGTGTTTATATATGTGTGTATGTGTATAGACGTGTGTGTGTATATATATGTGTGTATATGTGTGTATGTGTATAGACGTGTGTGTGTGTATATGTGTGTATGTGTATAGACGTGTGTGTATATATATGTGTGTATATGTGTGTATGTGTATAGACGTGTGTGTGTATATGTATATGTGTGTATGTGTATAGACGTGTGTGTGTGTGTGTGTGTGTGTATATACTGTATATATATTGTAACGATCCTGTTTGTTCTGTTCATTAATGTTGCGGGCACTTTAAGAAGGTGAGTCTGTGCGCATGCGCAGTTGTTGTTAGAGAGATTTCGCGTTCAACTAGTGGTGTGAAGAACGAGCGGCGTTGGTTGTGGCCGAAACAATAACCTCTCTGTGAGTACAGCGAACAAAGAAACAATATCTGTGCAAGACAACCGTCTGGTCATGTGTGGAGGACCAAACGTTACATTGGTGTCAGAAGCGACTTTTTCGGACCTGCTCCTGAGGCGAAGCTAACGGTTATTAGCAACGAACTTTGCTAACGAACGTCCCCGGTATGTACGGGAAAGTGAAGAGCGAAAGTGAGGAGATGGACGTTGGTGCGAGACGACGGGACCATGCTCAACAGTTAAGAGACGCTGTGTTACAACTCTCAGAAGAAGAATGTGCGTCAATGCGTGCGCCAATGTGCAGCAACTGGGCTTCATCAAGTATCAAACAGATCACACATCACACCTACCATGATTTTGTTCAATGAGATGAAAACTTATTTGATGTTCAATCCAGTGTTCAGGTTGACTTCAGTGCTTATGTTTTAGTAGAAGTGAAGCTGTGGTTCTTTAGTTTAATACATGGACACAGCACTAAACTTTGTTGTTGGTTGTTAGTTGTTTTTTTAGATTTTGGGATCAACCGTCACTTTTTAGTAATGGGAGAATTATTTCTCTGCACTGTGCGAGTCGTCCCAGAGCCATTGTTCAGCCTGAAGCCAATACGTTTTTAGGTTGAAAAGTTTGCCCCCCTGAAAAAATGTAATGCCCCCCCTTAAATGTTTTTCTGCAGCCGGGTCTGTCAGTGTTATACTAGATCCACTCAGTATAAACTGTTGTCAACATTGAAGTCAAATCATCTCCAGAAATGATACTTTGTGATGAAGTCTTAATGTTAAAAGAGACAAATGTAATAATATCTTTAATGAATCAATTCATGTACATTTATATCAAACCTGCTATTCCCTGCATGATGGGATCAGAAACACTAGAATTCTACTTTCTCGGGACGTTTTAGATTTACAACGACGACATCATTAAAAGTGTGAACTGCAGTCACACTGCAAGTTTATGTCCATAATCCTTAGATATTCTCTCCAAATGAGAACAATTTAACAGAAGAGTTTAACATTACCTTGGCTGTAGTCATGCTCTGTAGACAGAAGCTTCACCTGCACAGGTGATCTCATTAGCTCGTCCTGTCTCTCCACCTGCACGCAAAGCAACTTGTACTCTCTGCTGCCCTCTAGTGTTGCTAAAACGATTTATTATGTCCAATAAACAAACCTACAGAAAGACTTAACAGTGTGGGTCTTTCTTTTTATTTCAAGGGTCCCCATTTTATCTCAAACATCAATATAGCTAATATTTAACACTAATTGGTAAATATCAAACATGTATGCTTCATTACAGTTGAAACAATTGTTCTCTGGTAACAAATATTTATCATTAAACATGTGTGTTCATGTATGATCCATGGCACTCATCATGATGGACAAATATGATGGAAAAACATTCTATTAGTGTCAGTACAGTACACGAGGTTGGAAATCAACCACGCATTTGCGCATGCGTTGTCCACCTACAAGGAGGTTTATAACGGTCAGACGCGGAAGAATCGACGAAACTATCACTGATAGATTCTCAAAAATCATCTGATATTAAATGATCTTTTCTCTCAAGGATAAGGATGTTGAAGGAGTGACGTCACAGTGTCCACTGTTGAAGGATAAGGATGTTGAGTGTCCAGCTGGAAGGAGCACAGGTACATGTTGTGGTTTATTAAAGTCTCTTTTCATTTTATTGACATCGGTAAATGTAACGCTAAGTTTAAGTGAAGGTATCAAGACCTGTCGCCCTTCCCAGCTATCTTCTAAATAATCCACGGAGGAAAAATTCAGAAAAAAAAGTCTTATATAGATCCAGAGCGGTCCGTAATAGGAACAAAAAAACAAAACAGGCACTCGGGGCGAAGGCAGGGCACTTCTGGAGATCGGGGTCCCAACAGCAACTAAAACAAAAAGACAAAAGGACTCACTTGAGTAAATAAAAGTGCTGACAACGTCAGGAGTATCCAAAGGATTATCCAGTTGTGATTCAAAGGCGAGGAGCGAGATCGAAAGGACAGCCAACCTGGTCTGGAAACGCAATACTCTGGCGAGTTCTTCCGGGTAGAGACGCTCCTTATCAATGGGAAGAACCCGCCACTCCATCATCCCCAGCCGCGCACCTGCCAGCGTCTGTCACTCAAAACACAGGACACATGAAAACGGAAAACCACCTTCAAAATAAAACAAAAGAACATAAGCATGACACTTGTATGTTGATTCTATCAAATGTATTCTGCCTATTTTAAATGTTGACCTTTTTTCTTATAAGAGTAACTGTCAGGAGTCTTGATGTAAAACGTCACTCAAATGTGTCATTTATTTATTTCTCTCACAGGATTCAGAGTCAATGTTCATTGCACAGAATTTCCATCTCCGTCCTGCACTGTCTGTGATGATGGAACTTACATGGACAAATTGAACCGAGAGAAACATGGTTTCAAGTGTCTCGTCTGTACTGAAGGTAAAGTTTGTTCTTCACTAGAATGATGAGTTGGTCAGTATGTAGATGTGATGTAGAATTTGTTATTGACTAACAGGACTGAGAGAGATCAGATCCTGTACCTTCACAGCAAACACCAAGTGTGAACCTCTGGAGGGTTTTTTCTGTGTGGACGGCTCAGTGGACACATGTGTGGCAGCACAGCAACACTCCACATGTGAACCAGGACAGTTCATCATCAGAGCAGGCGAGTTTCACATCCAACATGTGAAATGCAAGAGTGCAGAAACTATAAGACACACACAATGTTCTTCACAGGAACGTCCTCCACAGACACTGAGTGTGGAACCTGCAGTGAAGGAACATTTTCAAATGGAACGTTCACGTCATGTCAGGATCACAAACAGTGAGTGAAGCTTCACAAATGTTTGCTCCAGATGTTTTCTTCTAAACTGTCTCCACTTGTCTTTGTAGATGTTCAACATATCTACGAGAAGGAACTATTTCTTCTGACTCTGTATGTCGAGAAGGTTTGACACCAGGAGAAGTGGCTGGAATTATTGTTGCTGTGATCGTTCTACTGATCACATGTTCTGTAGTTTATTGGTATAAAAAAAGAAAAAGAGGTAAAAAAACAAATGCATTCATAAAAATCACATTATTATATTGATTTGTGTTTATCTGGAGTCATTTCCTTGAATTATTTTTCTCCTTAACCAGATGGAAAAGAGTTCAAGAGAAGAAGGAAGGTATGTAAGAATGTTTTTTAGTCATTTATCAAAGTGATTTAATGTTTAAATGTAATGTTGATTAATTTTGCAAATGTCATCACTTGTACAATTAAAATGAATGTCAATTTTGGTTTAATATCTTCAGCACTGCAGTATTTGTGCATCAGAGAAACGATCATTATTTCTTATTAGGAGGTGGCAGTGGGAATGAATGAATGTATGGATTCAACGGAGCATCCGTGAGAATTTCAATTAGTTTGAGCTTTTTTTTTAATCTAAACTGACTTATTTTTTTCTTGTCTTAGATCAATTTATTCATCTGAGAATAAGTCCGATGAAGTGGAACATGTTCCACTGATGGTAGAACCCGGGGAAGACCCAGAACACACTGAAGAAGCATGTTCCTCCACTGGGCTGGAAACACAGGGGGGTCCTCCAGAAAGAGCTGGACGATGTAACTGGGGAGAAGAAAGTATGGACCTCTCTGCTGAAGCTGCTGCCCCCGTGACAAGAATCCAGATAAACAGACCAGAGATAGCAGACGTTGAATATGAACTAATTGGACACGAGGATATTAAAGTAGATTGTTCAGTCATTCAATAGAATGTTTGAGTTTTATACAACATGAAAAATGTGTTCATAAATGATGTGTTCAGTGAACATAACATATTTCTGGCTGTTTTCATTTGCCTGTGTGTGTAGCTTAGTCTGTGATATAGAAAACAGTTTCTGTCAAAGCTTTCATTAATCTCATAAATGGCTGATCAGTTAAACATCAGCCAGGTTTGAGGATGTACTTCACTCCACAGCCGTCAGTGTTGCTTGTTCTTTCACTGCCCTTTTTGTGAGGTCACCAAATTCAGACCAGCACAGATGGACAAAACCCAACAGCACATACAAAGCCACTTGAGAAAGGCAATCATCATGGAGGTGTGTACAGTATATGTTTAGTTAGTTCCTCGTATATTGCATCATAAAAGTCTAACCGTTTACATTTTTATGTTTGACAGACTATCCGATACACAGATGTGGGCTGCAGACCAGAACCTCACGTCCATTGTCATGTGCGTGTCAATGTGTGTCAATGCGCGCGTGTGTCAATGTGCGTCAATGCTTGCGCGCGTGTCAATGTGCGTCAATGCTTGCGTGCGTGTCAATGCGTGTGCGTGTGTCAATATGCTTGCGCGCGTGTCAATGTGCGTCAATGCTTGCGCGCGTGTCAATGTGCGTCAATGCGCGCGTGCGTGTCAATGTGCGTCAATGCGCCCGTGCGTGTCAATGCGTGTGCGTGCGTCAATATGCGCGCGAGTGTCAATGTGCGTCAATGCTTGCGCGCGTGTCAATGTGCGTCAATGCTTGCGCGTGTGTCAATGTGCGTCAATGCTTGCGCGTGTCAACACACAACACACGCACGCACACATTAAACAAATGCGCACACCCACATTAAACAAACGCGCACGCACACATAAAACACACGCATGCATACACAGACATGCACTGACAAACGCACACACAAGGTGACATGCAAACATAAAACACACGCACGCACGCACACATAAAACAAACGCGGATTTTATAGGTTTGTTTGTGATGTGTAGTTATGCGTTTGTGTGCATGTCATTGGTGTGTGTGCGCATGTGTCAGTGTGTGTCTGCGTGTGCGTGCGTGTGTGTGTTTTATGTGTGCATGTCACCGTGTGTGTGCGTGTGTCAGTGCATGTCTGTGTGTGCATGCGTGTGTTTTGTGTGCGTCCGCGTTTGTTTTATGTGTGCATGCGTGCGTGTGTTTTATGTGTGCATATCACATGAAACAAATGCGCGCACGCACACATAAAACAAATGCGCGCATGCACACATAAAACAAATGCGCGCATGCACACATAAAGCAAATGCGCGCATGCACACATAAAACAAATGCGCGCACGTCACATAAAACAAATGCGCGCACGCACACATAAAACAAATGCGCGCACGCACATATTAAAGAAATGCGCACGCGCACACAAAACAAATGCGCAAGAGCACACAAAACAAATGCGCGCGCACAGATAAAACAAATGCACACGCACACAACACACGCACGCACACATTAAACAAATGCGCACACCCACATAAAACAAACGCGCACGCACACATAAAACACACGCATGCATACACAGACATGCACTGACAAACGCACACACACACGGTGACATGCAAACATAAAACACACGCACGCACGCACACATAAAACAAACGCGGGTTTTATAGGTTTGTTTGTGATGTGTAGTTATGCGTTTGTGTGCATGTCATTGGTGTGTGTGCGCATGTGTCAGTGTGTGTCTGCGTGTGCGTGCGTGTGTGTGTTTTATGTGTGCATGTCACCGTGTGTGTGCGTGTGTCAGTGCATGTCTGTGTGTGCATGCGTGTGTTTTGTGTGCGTCCGCGTTTGTTTTATGTGTGCGTGCGTGCGTGTGTTTTATGTGTGCATGTCACATGAAACAAATGCGCGCACGCACACATAAAACAAATGCGCGCATGCACACATAAAACAAATGCGCGCATGCACACATAAAACAAATGCGCGCATGCACACATAAAGCAAATGCGCGCATGCACACATAAAACAAATGCGCGCACGTCACATAAAACAAATGCGCGCACGCACACATAAAACAAATGCGCGCACGCACATATTAAAAAAATCCGCACGCGCACACAAAACAAATGCGCAAGAGCACACAAAACAAATGCGCGCGCACAGATAAAACAAATGCACACGCACACAACACACGCACGCACACATTAAACAAATGCGCACACCCACATAAAACAAACGCGCACGCACACATAAAACACACGCATGCATACACAGACATGCACTGACAAACGCACACACACACGGTGACATGCAAACATAAAACACACGCACGCACGCACACATAAAACAAACGCGGATTTTATAGGTTTGTTTGTGATCTGTAGTTATGCGTTTGTGTGCATGTCATTGGTGTGTGTGCGCATGTGTCAGTGTGTGTCTGCGTGTGCGTGCGTGTGTGTGTTTTATGTGTGCATGTCACCGTGTGTGTGCGTGTGTCAGTGCATGTCTGTGTGTGCATGCGTGTGTTTTGTGTGCGTCCGCGTTTGTTTTATGTGTGCGTGCGTGCGTGTGTTTTATGTGTGCATGTCACATGAAACAAATGCGCGCACGCACACATAAAACAAATGCGCGCATGCACACATAAAACAAATGCGCGCATGCACACATAAAACAAATGCGCGCGCGCGCACACAAAACACACGGATGCACACACAGACATGCACTGACACACGCACACACACACGGTGACATGCACACATAAAACAAACGCGGACGCACACAAAACAATGTGCGTCAATGCTTGCGCGTGTCAACACACAACACACGCACGCACACATTAAACAAACGCGCACGCACACATAAAACACACGCATGCATACACAGACATGCACTGACAAACGCACACACACACGGTGACATGCAAACATAAAACACACGCACGCACGCACACATAATGCGTGTGTTTTGTGTGCGTCCGCGTTTGTTTTATGTGTGCGTGCGTGCGTTTTATGTGTGCATGTCACATGAAACAAATGCGCGCACGCACACATAAAACAAATGCGCGCATGCACACATAAAACAAATGCGCGCATGCACACATAAAGCAAATGCGCGCATGCACACATAACACAAATGCGCGCACGTCACATAAAACAAATGCGCGCACGCACACATAAAACAAATGCGCGCACGCACATATTAAAGAAATGCGCACGCGCACACAAAACAAATGCGCAAGAGCACACAAAACAAATGCGCGCGCACAGATAAAACAAATGCACACGCACACAACACACGCACGCACACATTAAACAAATGCGCACACCCACATAAAACAAACGCGCACGCACACATAAAACACACGCATGCATACACAGACATGCACTGACAAACGCACACACACACGGTGACATGCAAACATAAAACACACGCACGCACGCACACATAAAACAAACGCGGGTTTTATAGGTTTGTTTGTGATGTGTAGTTATGCGTTTGTGTGCATGTCATTGGTGTGTGTGCGCATGTGTCAGTGTGTGTCTGCGTGTGCGTGCGTGTGTGTGTTTTATGTGTGCATGTCACCGTGTGTGTGCGTGTGTCAGTGCATGTCTGTGTGTGCATGCGTGTGTTTTGTGTGCGTCCGCGTTTGTTTTATGTGTGCGTGCGTGCGTGTGTTTTATGTGTGCATGTCACATGAAACAAATGCGCGCACGCACACATAAAACAAATGCGCGCATGCACACATAAAACAAATGCGCGCATGCACACATAAAACAAATGCGCGCATGCACACATAAAGCAAATGCGCGCATGCACACATAAAACAAATGCGCGCACGTCACATAAAACAAATGCGCGCACGCACACATAAAACAAATGCGCGCACGCACATATTAAAGAAATGCGCACGCGCACACAAAACAAATGCGCAAGAGCACACAAAACAAATGCGCGCGCACAGATAAAAGAAATGCACACGCACACAACACACGCACGCACACATTAAACAAATGCGCACACCCACATAAAACAAACGCGCACGCACACATAAAACACACGCATGCATACACAGACATGCACTGACAAACGCACACACACACGGTGACATGCAAACATAAAACACACGCACGCACGCACACATAAAACAAACGCGGATTTTATAGGTTTGTTTGTGATCTGTAGTTATGCGTTTGTGTGCATGTCATTGGTGTGTGTGCGCATGTGTCAGTGTGTGTCTGCGTGTGCGTGCGTGTGTGTGTTTTATGTGTGCATGTCACCGTGTGTGTGCGTGTGTCAGTGCATGTCTGTGTGTGCATGCGTGTGTGTGTTTTATGTGTGCATGTCACCGTGTGTGTGCGTGTGTCAGTGCATGTCTGTGTGTGCATGCGTGTGTTTTGTGTGCGTCCGCGTTTGTTTTATGTGTGCGTGCGTGCGTGTGTTTCATGTCACATGAAACAAATGCGCGCACGCACACATAAAACAAATGCGCGCATGCACACATAAAGCAAATGCGCGCATGCACACATAAAACAAATGCGCGCGCGCACACAAAACACACGGATGCACACACAGACATGCACTGACACACGCACACACACACGGTGACATGCACACATAAAACACACGCACGCACGAACACATAAAACAAACGCGGATTTTTTTTAGAATAGAATAGAAAAGCTTTATTCATCCCCAGAGGGGAAACACACTTTCACAACAGCGCAGATTAAAAAAAATATATATAGGTTTGTTTGTGATGTGTAGTTATGCGTTTGTGTGCATGTCACTGGTGTGTGTGCGCATGTGTCAGTGTGTGTCTGCGTGTGCGTGCGTGTGTGTGTTTTATGTGTGCATGTCACCGTGTGTGTGTGCGTGTGTCAGTGCATGTCTGTGTGTGCATGCGTGTGTTTAATGTGTGCGTGCGCGTTTGTTTTGTGTGCGTCCGCGTTTGTTTTATGTGTGCGTGCGTGCGTGTGTTTATGTGTGCATGTCACCGTGTGTGTGGGCGTGTGTCAGTGCATGTCTGTGTGTGCATGCGTGTGTTTTAGGTGTGCGTGCGCGTTTCTTTGATGTGTGCGTCCGCGTTTGTTTTATGTGTGCGTGCGTGCGTGTGTTTTATGTGTGCATGTCACCGTGTGTGTGTGCGTTTGTCAGTGCATGTCCGTGTACGCATGCGTGTGTTTTATGTGTGCGTGCGCGTTTGTTTTATGTGGGTGTGCGCATTTGTTTAATGTGTGCGTTCGTGCACAGTAAATTTCCAAGTGTCAAAAAGGAAGTGTTAATGTATTTTAACTATTTCATAGACTGGTTTAACTCTTCCAGATGTAACACAACAACAACAGGTGTAAAACGTGGCTCCTCCCCCTGCAGTGCTGTTGTCAATATCCAGAGTTAAAACCCAGGTGTTATTTATTCAGTGTAAAAAGTGAATGAACACTGTCAAGGGTCAATTTAACAATATTCAGTGTTAATATCTTAATATGCTCCGCCCATTTCAAATGATCCAGAAGTTTCTAGAGTAATTGGACCTCATGGACCACCGCCATGTTTCCATTGGTAAAGACTGTGGTAAGTCTCTCCATCTGCTGACTTATATTTAAATGAATTAAACGATTTATACAATTGTATTCACCGTGACTGTACTACCATTCGCTTTTTAGACTTCTAATGTAGATGAATTGCTATGTGGTTCACCAACATTAAGTTACATTCTATTACTTGTAATGCGGTACAGTTAACCTGCGCAGTGAACACCACGTGTAGACACTTGTAACCAATACCACTATGGATTATTGTGTATATTCGGTTTATGGTGCTCGCTCAAAACAACAGATGTATATGCTGTCTGTACATGCGCGCGCCAGTAAGTACGGTAGTTCATTCCCGCGCCACTCCCCCTCTGTCAGGCTTTAGTTTTTAGTAATGTAACCCAGCCGTTTATTTGTCGTTTTATGTTTCAATTATTTTCACTGGAAGTATATAATTAAACCCAGTTGTTATTTTCGTGTTTTATGTTTTATTACTTTTCAATGCATGTATCGCATCAAGACACTGTCGCTTTAAGACGGCCATTGTTTTTTACCTGCGTTCCACGGATGAGACGCGTGGTGTTCAGATGCTTCAGCGGCTCAGAGACTGAGACACGTGTAAGTAAGTAAGTAAGTAATATTTATTTATATAGCGCTTTTCGAGACCAGGGTCACAAAGCGCTTTAACAATCAAAAACAATACTCAAAACAGTACATACTTCAAAGATCAAGACAACACCGAGAACAACAAGTTCGAGAAATTCAAGGAAAAGCCTGAACAAATAGAAACGTCTTAAGATGTTTCTTAAAGGAGTCAGTAGACTCCATCAAGCGCAAAGAGAGAGGAAGATTGTTCCAAAGCTTAGGAGCAACAGCCTGAAAAGATTTCTCTCCTCTGGTCCTGAGCCGTGTGCGTGGAACCATCAGTAGATTCTGATCCACAGACCTCAGAGACCGAGCTGGGGTGTAAGGCTGGATCAGATCAGTGATGTAAGGAGGAGCCTGACCATGAATAGCTCTGAAAGTAAGAACCAGAATTTTAAAGTTGATCCTGAAAGAAACTGGAAGCCAGTGAAGAGTTTTAAGGATCGGAGAAATGTGAGTTCTCCTACTTGAGCGGGTCAGAATTCTCGCTGCAGAGTTCTGAATCAACTGCAGACGAGACAGCTCCTTCTTGTTAAGACATGAAAACAAACCGTTACAATAGTCCAGACGAGAAGAAACAAACGCATGGATTACAAGCTCCAGATCATGTTGTGACAACATTTTCCTAAGTTTAGAGATTTTTCTCAGTTGAAGGAAACAGTTTCTGGTCAGTTTTCTGCAGTGTTGAACAAGAGACATGTCTTTATCAAATACAACACCCAGGTTTCTCAGGCTCAGTTTGACAGACTGACCTAAGTCACCCAAGTACTGACTCAACCATGGAATCTTATCATCAGGAGCAATCACCAGAGTTTCAGTTTTGTCCACATTAAGCTGTAAAGTGTGCCAACGCTCCTGCAATTTTACTGAATACACTCGCTTATCACTCCTAGGTGAGCCTAAACAATACGTTTATATTATTGTTTATATTGCTGTGTGTAAATGAATGTTGTGTCGAAGCAGCTATTTAAGTTTTTGTGTGAAACTTGAAGCATTGTTTTATAACTTTATTCAAGTGTATATTTTCGATAGTATTTTATATTGTACTGTTTCACTTTGTTTTGAAAGTAAGTTGCACTTTATATTTTGTTATCGCGTGGTGTTCAGATGCTTCAGCGGCTCAGAGTTCACCGCATCTGTTATTTAACACGCCGATTAAACGTTCGTGCTGTTGTATGGTTAACAAGCGTTGAATGTGTTGAAGGTGCCGTAGCTAAGAATCTTGAATATTAATAAAATAAATCGCCTACCATGACCCACCAATATAGCAAACTTTTTATTGGAATATAAATATATTTTCGTCCTTCAAAATAACAAACAAAATACGTGTGTGAGTTACATTATAATTAAAAAAGCTAAGTTTTAGCGAACTAGCTCTCGTGTTAACGCACCACAGAAAGTTACATTACACGCAATGAAACATTATTTCTGAGTCTTAAAGCAATAATGATATCTTACCTCAATAGACGAGTGACGCGCACCTGATTCCGTCAAGTTATGCACAAACGTGAGGATAAAATGCGATCGATCTTTGTCAACAAGTGTGACGTCATCATCCGGAAGTTGCGTATGCGGCAATTTGAAAACTTTTTAGCTGACGCTAAATTTAAACTAAACTTAACTCGGTCTTTATACAAGCACGCATCTACTATTGTATTCATGGCGCTTTTAAACAAACAAGCACAATATCTCATTGTATTCCTGTGGTGTGACGTCACCGCTGCAGGATCAGTTGATTAGCATGTGTGACGTCACCCCTGCAGACTCGCGATTAATGTTGACAAACGTCACGTAGACGCTCATAATCGCAGCTAAATAAAAAGAAAACATATGTCCATAAACGCAATCTCAATGAAAGCTTCTATTTTCATAGAAAAGCGCACCGGATTATAAAGAGGATCAAGCGAAATAGCACAGACTTTATTTTACTCATTCATAAAACAATGTCAACATTATGGAGTTGAAACACCTAAAAATATACAATATAGTCACTTTTACAGGACCTTTTAAGCATGTTTTAATCCGCGAGAGCTCTGTATAATACTGGGTGACCCGTGCGTGTCAATGCTTGCGCGCGTGTCAATGTGCGTCAATACGTGTGTGTCAATGTGCGTCAATGTGCGTCAATACGTGTGTGTGTGTCAATGTGCGTCAATGCGTGCGGGTGTGTCAATGCGTATAGACGTGTGTTTATATGTGTGTACATATATGTGTGTATGTGTATAGACGTGTGTGTGTATATATGTGTGTGTGTGTGTATAGACGTGTGTGTATATATATGTGTGTATGTGTATAGACGTGTGTGTGTGTATATATGTGTGTGTATAGACGTGTGTGTATATATGTGTGTGTATAGACGTGTGTGTATATATATGTGTGTATGTGTATAGACGTGTGTGTATATGTGTGTATGTGTATAGACGTGTGTGTGTGTGTGTGTGTGTGTATATATATATACGTGTGTGTGTTTATATATGTGTGTATGTGTATAGACGTGTGTGTGTATATATATGTGTGTATATGTGTGTATGTGTATAGACGTGTGTGTGTGTATATGTGTGTATGTGTATAGACGTGTGTGTATATATATGTGTGTATATGTGTGTATGTGTATAGACGTGTGTGTATATATATGTGTGTATGTGTATAGACGTGTGTGTGTATATGTATATGTGTGTATGTGTATAGACGTGTGTGTGTGTGTGTGTGTGTGTGTGTATATACTGTATATATATTGTAACGATCCTGTTTGTTCTGTTCATTAATGTTGCGGGCACTTTAAGAAGGTGAGTCTGTGCGCATGCGCAGTTGTTGTTAGAGAGATTTCGCGTTCAACTAGTGGTGTGAAGAACGAGCGGCGTTGGTTGTGGCCGAAACAATAACCTCTCTGTGAGTACAGCGAACAAAGAAACAATATCTGTGCAAGACAACCGTCTGGTCATGTGTGGAGGACCAAACGTTACATTGGTGTCAGAAGCGACTTTTTCGGACCTGCTCCTGAGGCGAAGCTAACGGTTATTAGCAACGAACTTTGCTAACGAACGTCCCCGGTATGTACGGGAAAGTGAAGAGCGAAAGTGAGGAGATGGACGTTGGTGCGAGACGACGGGCCCATGCTCAACAGTTAAGAGACGCTGTGTTACAACTCTCAGAAGAAGAATGTGCGTCAATGCGTGCGCCAATGTGCAGCAACTGGGCTTCATCAAGTATCAAACAGATCACACATCACACCTACCATGATTTTGTTCAATGAGATGAAAACTTATTTGATGTTCAATCCAGTGTTCAGGTTGACTTCAGTGCTTATGTTTTAGTAGAAGTGAAGCTGTGGTGCTTTAGTTTAATACATGGACACAGCACTAAACTTTGTTGTTGGTTGTTAGTTGTTTTTTTAGATTTTGGGATCAACCGTCACTTTTTAGTAATGGGAGAATTATTTCTCTGCACTGTGCGAGTCGTCCCAGAGCCATTGTTCAGCCTGAAGCCAATACGTTTTTAGGTTGAAAAGTTTGCCCCCCTGAAAAAATGTAATGCCCCCCCTTAAATGTTTTTCTGCAGCCGGGTCTGTCAGTGTTATACTAGATCCACTCAGTATAAACTGTTGTCAACATTGAAGTCAAATCATCTCCAGAAATTATACTTTGTGATGAAGTCTTAATGTTAAAAGAGACAAATGTAATAATATCTTTAATGAATCAATTCATGTACATTTATATCAAACCTGCTATTCCCTGCATGATGGGATCAGAAACACTAGAATTCTACTTTCTCGGGACGTTTTAGATTTACAACGACGACATCATTAAAAGTGTGAACTGCAGTCACACTGCAAGTTTATGTCCATAATCCTTAGATATTCTCTCCAAATGAGAACAATTTAACAGAAGAGTTTAACATTACCTTGGCTGTAGTCATGCTCTGTAGACAGAAGCTTCACCTGCACAGATGATCTCATTAGCTCGTCCTGTCTCTCCACCTGCACGCAAAGCAACTTGTACTCTCTGCTGCCCTCTAGTGTTGCTAAAACGATTTATTATGTCCAATAAACAAACCTACAGAAAGACTTAACAGTGTGGGTCTTTCTTTTTATTTCAAGGGTCCCCATTTTATCTCAAACATCAATATAGCTAATATTTAACACTAATTGGTAAATATCAAACATGTATGCTTCATTACAGTTGAAACAATTGTTCTCTGGTAACAAATATTTATCATTAAACATGTGTGTTCATGTATGATCCATGGCACTCATCATGATGGACAAATATGATGGAAAAACATTCTATTAGTGTCAGTACAGTACACGAGGTTGGAAATCAACCACGCATTTGCGCATGCGTTGTCCACCTACAAGGAGGTTTATAACGGTCAGACGCGGAAGAATCTACGAAACTATCACTGATAGATTCTCAAAAATCATCTGATATTAAATGATCTTTTCTCTCAAGGATAAGGATGTTGAAGGAGTGACGTCACAGTGTCCACTGTTGAAGGATAAGGATGTTGAGTGTCCAGCTGGAAGGAGCACAGGTACATGTTGTGGTTTATTAAAGTCTCTTTTCATTTTATTGACATCGGTAAATGTAACGCTAAGTTTAAGTGAAGGTATCAAGACCTGTCGCCCTTCCCAGCTATCTTCTAAATAATCCACGGAGGAAAAATTCAGAAAAAAAAGTCTTATATAGATCCAGAGCGGTCCGTAATAGGAACAAAAAAACAAAACAGGCACTCGGGGCGAAGGCAGGGCACTTCTGGAGATCGGGGTCCCAACAGCAACTAAAACAAAAAGACAAAAGGACTCACTTGAGTAAATAAAAGTGCTGACAACGTCAGGAGTATCCAAAGGATTATCCAGTTGTGATTCAAAGGCGAGGAGCGAGATCGAAAGGACAGCCAACCTGGTCTGGAAACGCAATACTCTGGCGAGTTCTTCCGGGTAGAGACGCTCCTTATCAATGGGAAGAACCCGCCACTCCATCATCCCCAGCCGCGCACCTGCCAGCGTCTGTCACTCAAAACACAGGACACATGAAAACGGAAAACCACCTTCAAAATAAAACAAAAGAACATAAGCATGACACTTGTATGTTGATTCTATCAAATGTATTCTGCCTATTTTAAATGTTGACCTTTTTTCTTATAAGAGTAACTGTCAGGAGTCTTGATGTAAAACGTCACTCAAATGTGTCATTTATTTATTTCTCTCACAGGATTCAGAGTCAATGTTCATTGCACAGAATTTCCATCTCCGTCCTGCACTGTCTGTGATGATGGAACTTCCATGGACAAATTGAACCGAGAGAAACATGGTTTCAAGTGTCTCGTCTGTACTGAAGGTAAAGTTTGTTCTTCACTAGAATGATGAGTTGGTCAGTATGTAGATGTGATGTAGAATTTGTTATTGACTAACAGGACTGAGAGAGATCAGATCCTGTACCTTCACAGCAAACACCAAGTGTGAACCTCTGGAGGGTTTTTTCTGTGTGGACGGCTCAGTGGACACATGTGTGGCAGCACAGCAACACTCCACATGTGAACCAGGACAGTTCATCATCAGAGCAGGCGAGTTTCACATCCAACATGTGAAATGCAAGAGTGCAGAAACTATAAGACACACACAATGTTCTTCACAGGAACGTCCTCCACAGACACTGAGTGTGGAACCTGCAGTGAAGGAACATTTTCAAATGGAACGTTCACGTCATGTCAGGATCACAAACAGTGAGTGAAGCTTCACAAATGTTTGCTCCAGATGTTTTCTTCTAAACTGTCTCCACTTGTCTTTGTAGATGTTCAACATATCTACGAGAAGGAACTATTTCTTCTGACTCTGTATGTCGAGAAGGTTTGACACCAGGAGAAGTGGCTGGAATTATTGTTGCTGTGATCGTTCTACTGATCACATGTTCTGTAGTTTATTGGTATAAAAAAAGAAAAAGAGGTAAAAAACAAATGCATTCATAAAAATCACATTATTATATTGATTTGTGTTTATCTGGAGTCATTTCCTTGAATTATTTTTCTCCTTAACCAGATGGAAAAGAGTTCAAGAGAAGAAGGTATGTAAGAATGTTTTTTAGTCATTTATCAAAGTGATTTAATGTTTAAATGTAATGTTGATTAATTTTGCAAATGTCATCACTTGTACAATTAAAATGAATGTCAATTTTGGTTTAATATCTTCAGCACTGCAGTATTTGTGCATCAGAGAAACGATCATTATTTCTTATTAGGAGGTGGCAGTGGGAATGAATGAATGTATGGATTCAACGGAGCATCCGTGAGAATTTCAATTAGTTTGAGCTTTTTTTTTAATCTAAACTGACTTATTTTTTTCTTGTCTTAGATCAATTTATTCATCTGAGAATAAGTCCGATGAAGTGGAACATGTTCCACTGATGGTAGAACCCGGGGAAGACCCAGAACACACTGAAGAAGCATGTTCCTCCACTGGGCTGGAAACACAGGGGGGTCCTCCAGAAAGAGCTGGACGATGTAACTGGGGAGAAGAAAGTATGGACCTCTCTGCTGAAGCTGCTGCCCCCGTGACAAGAATCCAGATAAACAGACCAGAGATAGCAGACGTTGAATATGAACTAATTGGACACGAGGATATTAAAGTAGATTGTTCAGTCATTCAATAGAATGTTTGAGTTTTATACAACATGAAAAATGTGTTCATAAATGATGTGTTCAGTGAACATAACATATTTCTGGCTGTTTTCATTTGCCTGTGTGTGTAGCTTAGTCTGTGATATAGAAAACAGTTTCTGTCAAAGCTTTCATTAATCTCATAAATGGCTGATCAGTTAAACATCAGCCAGGTTTGAGGATGTACTTCACTCCACAGCCGTCAGTGTTGCTTGTTCTTTCACTGCCCTTTTTGTGAGGTCACCAAATTCAGACCAGCACAGATGGACAAAACCCAACAGCACATACAAAGCCACTTGAGAAAGGCAATCATCATGGAGGTGTGTACAGTATATGTTTAGTTAGTTCCTCGTATATTGCATCATAAAAGTCTAACCGTTTACATTTTTATGTTTGACAGACTATCCGATACACAGATGTGGGCTGCAGACCAGAACCTCACGTCCATTGTCATGTGCGTGTCAATGTGTGTCAATGCGCGCGTGTGTCAATGTGCGTCAATGCTTGCGCGCGTGTCAATGTGCGTCAATGCTTGCGTGCGTGTCAATGCGTGTGCGTGTGTCAATATGCTTGCGCGCGTGTCAATGTGCGTCAATGCTTGCGCGCGTGTCAATGTGCGTCAATGCGCGCGTGCGTGTCAATGTGCGTCAATGCGCCCGTGCGTGTCAATGCGTGTGCGTGCGTCAATATGCGCGCGAGTGTCAATGTGCGTCAATGCTTGCGCGCGTGTCAATGTGCGTCAATGCTTGCGCGTGTGTCAATGTGCGTCAATGCTTGCGCGTGTCAACACACAACACACGCACGCACACATTAAACAAATGCGCACACCCACATTAAACAAACGCGCACGCACACATAAAACACACGCATGCATACACAGACATGCACTGACAAACGCACACACACACGGTGACATGCAAACATAAAACACACGCACGCACGCACACATAAAACAAACGCGGATTTTATAGGTTTGTTTGTGATCTGTAGTTATGCGTTTGTGTGCATGTCATTGGTGTGTGTGCGCATGTGTCAGTGTGTGTCTGCGTGTGCGTGCGTGTGTGTTTTTTTCTGTGTGCATGTCACCGTGTGTGTGCGTGTGTCAGTGCATGTCTGTGTGTGCATGCGTGTGTTTTGTGTGCGTCCGCGTTTGTTTTATGTGTGCGTGCGTGCGTGTGTTTTATGTGTGCATGTCACATGAAACAAATGCGCGCACGCACACATAAAACAAATGCGCGCATGCACACATAAAGCAAATGCGCGCATGCACACATAAAACAAATGCGCGCACGTCACATAAAACAAATGCGCGCACGCACACATAAAACAAATGCGCGCACGCACATATTAAAGAAATGCGCACGCGCACACAAAACAAATGCGCAAGAGCACACAAAACAAATGCGCGCGCACAGATAAAACAAATGCACACGCACACAACACACGCACGCACACATTAAACGAATGCGCACACCCACATAAAACAAACGCGCACGCACACATAAAACACACGCATGCATACACAGACATGCACTGACAAACGCACACACACACGGTGACATGCAAACATAAAACACACGCACGCACGCACACATAAAACAAACGCGGGTTTTATAGGTTTGTTTGTGATGTGTAGTTATGCGTTTGTGTGCATGTCATTGGTGTGTGTGCGCATGTGTCAGTGTGTGTCTGCGTGTGCGTGCGTGTGTGTGTTTTATGTGTGCATGTCACCGTGTGTGTGCGTGTGTCAGTGCATGTCTGTGTGTGCATGCGTGTGTGTTTTATGTGTGCATGTCACCGTGTGTGTGCGTGTGTCAGTGCATGTCTGTGTGTGCATGCGTGTGTTTTGTGTGCGTCCGCGTTTGTTTTATGTGTGCGTGCGTGCGTGTGTTTTATGTGTGCATGTCACATGAAACAAATGCGCGCACGCACACATAAAACAAATGCGCGCATGCACACATAAAACAAATGCGCGCATGCACACATAAAACAAATGCGCGCGCGCGCACATAACACAAATGCGCGCACGTCACATAAAACAAATGCGCGCACGCACACATAAAACAAATGCGCGCACGCACATATTAAAGAAATGCGCACGCGCACACAAAACAAATGCGCAAGAGCACACAAAACAAATGCGCGCGCACAGATAAAACAAATGCACACGCACACAACACACGCACGCACACATTAAACAAATGCGCACACCCACATTAAACAAACGCGCACGCACACATTAAACACACGCATGCATACACAGACATGCACTGACAAACGCACACACACACGGTGACATGCAAACATAAAACACACGCACGCACGCACACATAAAACAAACGCGGGTTTTATAGGTTTGTTTGTGATGTGTAGTTATGCGTTTGTGTGCATGTCATTGGTGTGTGTGCGCATGTGTCAGTGTGTGTCTGCGTGTGCGTGCGTGTGTGTGTTTTATGTGTGCATGTCACCGTGTGTGTGCGTGTGTCAGTGCATGTCTGTGTGTGCATGCCTGTGTTTTGTGTGCGTCCGCGTTTGTTTTATGTGTGCGTGCGTGCGTGTGTTTTATGTGTGCATGTCACATGAAACAAATGCGCGCACGCACACATAAAACAAATGCGCGCATGCACACATAAAGCAAATGCGCGCATGCACACATAAAACAAATGCGCGCATGCACACATAAAGCAAATGTGCGCATGCACACATAAAACAAATGCGCGCACGTCACATAAAACAAATGCGCGCACGCACACATAAAACAAATGCGCGCACGCACATATTAAAGAAATGCGCACGCGCACACAAAACAAATGCGCAAGAGCACACAAAACAAATGCGCGCGCACAGATAAAACAAATGCACACGCACACAACACACGCACGCACACATTAAACAAATGCGCACACCCACATAAAACAAACGCGCACGCACACATAAAACACACGCATGCATACACAGACATGCACTGACAAACGCACACACACACGGTGACATGCAAACATAAAACACACGCACGCACGCACACATAAAACAAACGCGGATTTTATAGGTTTGTTTGTGATCTGTAGTTATGCGTTTGTGTGCATGTCATTGGTGTGTGTGCGCATGTGTCAGTGTGTGTCTGCGTGTGCGTGCGTGTGTGTGTTTTATGTGTGCATGTCACCGTGTGTGTGCGTGTGTCAGTGCATGTCTGTGTGTGCATGCGTGTGTGTGTTTTATGTGTGCATGTCACCGTGTGTGTGCGTGTGTTTTGTGTGCGTCCGCGTTTGTTTTATGTGTGCGTGCGTGCGTGTGTTTTATGTGTGCATGTCACATGAAACAAATGCGCGCACGCACACATAAAACAAATGCGCGCATGCACACATAAAACAAATGCGCGCATGCACACATAAAACAAATGCGCGCGCGCGCACATAACACAAATGCGCGCACGTCACATAAAACAAATGCGCGCACGCACACATAAAACAAATGCGCGCACGCACATATTAAAGAAATGCGCACGCGCACACAAAACAAATGCGCAAGAGCACACACAACAAATGCGCGCGCACAGATAAAACAAATGCACACGCACACAACACACGCACGCACACATTAAACAAATGCGCACACCCACATAAACAAACGCGCACGCACACATAAAACACACGCATGCATACACAGACATGCACTGACAAACGCACACACACACGGTGACATGCAAACATAAAACACACGCACGCACGCACACATAAAACAAACGCGGGTTTTATAGGTTTGTTTGTGATGTGTAGTTATGCGTTTGTGTGCATGTCATTGGTGTGTGTGCGCATGTGTCAGTGTGTGTCTGCGTGTGCGTGCGTGTGTGTGTTTTATGTGTGCATGTCACCGTGTGTGTGCGTGTGTCAGTGCATGTCTGTGTGTGCATGCGTGTGTTTTGTGTGCGTCCGCGTTTGTTTTATGTGTGCGTGCGTGCGTGTGTTTTATGTGTGCATGTCACATGAAACAAATGCGCGCACGCACACATAAAACAAATGCGCGCATGCACACATAAAACAAATGCGCGCATGCACACATAAAACAAATGCGCGCATGCACACATAAAGCAAATGCGCGCATGCACACATAAAACAAATGCGCGCACGTCACATAAAACAAATGCGCGCACGCACACATAAAACAAATGCGCGCACGCACATATTAAAGAAATGCGCACGCGCACACAAAACAAATGCGCAAGAGCACACAAAACAAATGCGCGCGCACAGATAAAACAAATGCACACGCACACAACACACGCACGCACACATTAAACAAATGCGCACACCCACATTAAACAAACGCGCACGCACACATAAAACACACGCATGCATACACAGACATGCACTGACAAACGCACACACACACGGTGACATGCAAACATAAAACACACGCACGCACGCACACATAAAACAAACGCGGATTTTATAGGTTTGTTTGTGATCTGTAGTTATGCGTTTGTGTGCATGTCATTGGTGTGTGTGCGCATGTGTCAGTGTGTGTCTGCGTGTGCGTGCGTGTGTGTGTTTTATGTGTGCATGTCACCGTGTGTGTGCGTGTGTCAGTGCATGTCTGTGTGTGCATGCGTGTGTGTGTTTTATGTGTGCATGTCACCGTGTGTGTGCGTGTGTCAGTGCATGTCTGTGTGTGCATGCGTGTGTTTTGTGTGCGTCCGCGTTTGTTTTATGTGTGCGTGCGTGCGTGTGTTTTATGTGTGCATGTCACATGAAACAAATGCGCGCACGCACACATAAAACAAATGCGCGCATGCACACATAAAACAAATGCGCGCATGCACACATAAAACAAATGCGCGCGCGCGCACACAAAACACAAGGATGCACACACAGACATGCACTGACACACGCACACACACACGGTGACATGCACACATAAAACAAACGCGGACGCACACAAAACAAACGCGCACGCACACATAAAACACACGCATGCATACATAGACATGCACTGACAAACGCACACACACACGGTGACATGCAAACATAAAACACACGCACGCACGAACACATAAAACAAACGCGGATTTTTTTTAGAATAGAATAGAATAGAAAAGCTTTATTCATCCCCAGAGGGGAAACACACTTTCACAACAGCGCAGATTAAAAAAAATATATATAGGTTTGTTTGTGATGTGTAGTTATGCGTTTGTGTGCATGTCACTGGTGTGTGTGCGTGTGTCAGTGCATGTCTGTGTGTGCATGCGTGTGTTTAATGTGTGCGTGCGCGTTTGTTTTGTGTGCGTCCGCGTTTGTTTTATGTGTGCGTGCGTGCGTGTGTTTATGTGTGCATGTCACCGTGTGTGTGGGCTTGTGTCAGTGCATGTCTGTGTGTGCATGCGTGTGTTTTAGGTGTGCGTGCGCGTTTCTTTGATGTGTGCGTCCGCGTTTGTTTTATGTGTGCGTGCGTGCGTGTGTTTTATGTGTGCATGTCACCGTGTGTGTGCGCGTTTGTCAGTGCATGTCCGTGTACGCATGCGTGTGTTTTATGTGTGCGTGCGCGTTTGTTTTATGTGGGCATGTCACCGTGTGTGTGTGCGTGTGTCAGTGCATGTCTGTGTGTGCATGCGTGTGTTTAATGTGTGCGTGCGCGTTTGTTTTGTGTGCGTCCGCGTTTGTTTTATGTGTGCGTGCGTGCGTGTGTTTATGTGTGCATGTCACCGTGTGTGTGGGCGTGTGTCAGTGCATGTCTGTGTGTGCATGCGTGTGTTTAATGTGTGCGTGCGCGTTTGTTTTGTGTGCGTCCGCGTTTGTTTTATGTGTGCGTGCGTGCGTGTGTTTATGTGTGCATGTCACCGTGTGTGTGGGCGTGTGTCAGTGCATGTCTGTGTGTGCATGCGTGTGTTTTAGGTGTGCGTGCGCGTTTCTTTGATGTGTGCGTCCGCGTTTGTTTTATGTGTGCGTGCGTGCGTGTGTTTTATGTGTGCATGTCACCGTGTGTGTGTGCGTTTGTCAGTGCATGTCCGTGTACGCATGCGTGTGTTTTATGTGTGCGTGCGCGTTTGTTTTATGTGGGTGTGCGCATTTGTTTAATGTGTGCGTTCGTGCACAGTAAATTTCCAAGTGTCAAAAAGGAAGTGTTAATGTATTTTAACTATTTCATAGACTGGTTTAACTCTTCCAGATGTAACACAACAACAACAGGTGTAAAACGTGGCTCCTCCCCCTGCAGTGCTGTTGTCAATATCCAGAGTTAAAACCCAGGTGTTATTTATTCAGTGTAAAAAGTGAATGAACACTGTCAAGGGTCAATTTAACAATATTCAGTGTTAATATCTTAATATGCTCCGCCCATTTCAAATGATCCAGAAGTTTCTAGAGTAATTGGACCTCATGGACCACCGCCATGTTTCCATTGGTAAAGACTGTGGTAAGTCTCTCCATCTGCTGACTTATATTTAAATGAATTAAACGATTTATACAATTGTATTCACCGTGACTGTACTACCATTCGCTTTTTAGACTTCTAATGTAGATGAATTGCTATGTGGTTCACCAACATTAAGTTACATTCTATTACTTGTAATGCGGTACAGTTAACCTGCGCAGTGAACACCACGTGTAGACACTTGTAACCAATACCACTATGGATTATTGTGTATATTCGGTTTATGGTGCTCGCTCAAAACAACAGATGTATATGCTGTCTGTACATGCGCGCGCCAGTAAGTACGGTAGTTCATTCCCGCGCCACTCCCCCTCTGTCAGGCTTTAGTTTTTAGTAATGTAACCCAGCCGTTTATTTGTCGTTTTATGTTTCAATTATTTTCACTGGAAGTATATAATTAAACCCAGTTGTTATTTTCGTGTTTTATGTTTTATTACTTTTCAATGCATGTATCGCATTAAGACACTGTCGCTTTAAGACGGCCATTGTTTTTTACCTGCGTTCCACGGATGAGACGCGTGGTGTTCAGATGCTTCAGCGGCTCAGAGACTGAGACACGTGTAAGTAAGTAAGTAAGTAAGTAATATTTATTTATATAGCGCTTTTCGAGACCAGGGTCACAAAGCGCTTTAACAATCAAAAACAATACTCAAAACAGTACATACTTCAAAGATCAAGACAACACCGAGAACAACAAGTTCGAGAAATTCAAGGAAAAGCCTGAACAAATAGAAACGTCTTAAGATGTTTCTTAAAGGAGTCAGTAGACTCCATCAAGCGCAAAGAGAGAGGAAGATTGTTCCAAAGCTTAGGAGCAACAGCCTGAAAAGATTTCTCTCCTCTGGTCCTGAGCCGTGTGCGTGGAACCATCAGTAGATTCTGATCCACAGACCTCAGAGACCGAGCTGGGGTGTAAGGCTGGATCAGATCAGTGATGTAAGGAGGAGCCTGACCATGAATAGCTCTGAAAGTAAGAACCAGAATTTTAAAGTTGATCCTGAAAGAAACTGGAAGCCAGTGAAGAGTTTTAAGGATCGGAGAAATGTGAGTTCTCCTACTTGAGCGGGTCAGAATTCTCGCTGCAGAGTTCTGAATCAACTGCAGACGAGACAGCTCCTTCTTGTTAAGACATGAAAACAAACCGTTACAATAGTCCAGACGAGAAGAAACAAACGCATGGATTACAAGCTCCAGATCATGTTGTGACAACATTTTCCTAAGTTTAGAGATTTTTCTCAGTTGAAGGAAACAGTTTCTGGTCAGTTTTCTGCAGTGTTGAACAAGAGACATGTCTTTATCAAATACAACACCCAGGTTTCTCAGGCTCAGTTTGACAGACTGACCTAAGTCACCCAAGTACTGACTCAACCATGGAATCTTATCATCAGGAGCAATCACCAGAGTTTCAGTTTTGTCCACATTAAGCTGTAAAGTGTGCCAACGCTCCTGCAATTTTACTGAATACACTCGCTTATCACTCCTAGGTGAGCCTAAACAATACGTTTATATTATTGTTTATATTGCTGTGTGTAAATGAATGTTGTGTCGAAGCAGCTATTTAAGTTTTTGTGTGAAACTTGAAGCATTGTTTTATAACTTTATTCAAGTGTATATTTTCGATAGTATTTTATATTGTACTGTTTCACTTTGTTTTGAAAGTAAGTTGCACTTTATATTTTGTTATCGCGTGGTGTTCAGATGCTTCAGCGGCTCAGAGTTCACCGCATCTGTTATTTAACACGCCGATTAAACGTTCGTGCTGTTGTATGGTTAACAAGCGTTGAATGTGTTGAAGGTGCCGTAGCTAAGAATCTTGAATATTAATAAAATAAATCGCCTACCATGACCCACCAATATAGCAAACTTTTTATTGGAATAAAAATATATTTTCGTCCTTCAAAATAACAAACAAAATACGTGTGTGAGTTACATTATAATTAAAAAAGCTAAGTTTTAGCGAACTAGCTCTCGTGTTAACGCACCACAGAAAGTTACATTACACGCAATGAAACATTATTTCTGAGTCTTAAAGCAATAATGATATCTTACCTCAATAGACGAGTGACGCGCACCTGATTCCGTCAAGTTATGCACAAACGTGAGGATAAAATGCGATCGATCTTTGTCAACAAGTGTGACGTCATCATCCGGAAGTTGCGTATGCGGCAATTTGAAAACTTTTTAGCTGACGCTAAATTTAAACTAAACTTAACTCGGTCTTTATACAAGCACGCATCTACTATTGTATTCATGGCGCTTTTAAACAAACAAGCACAATATCTCATTGTATTCCTGTGGTGTGACGTCACCGCTGCAGGATCAGTTGATTAGCATGTGTGACGTCACCCCTGCAGACTCGCGATTAATGTTGACAAACGTCACGTAGACGCTCATAATCGCAGCTAAATAAAAAGAAAACATATGTCCATAAACGCAATCTCAATGAAAGCTTCTATTTTCATAGAAAAGCGCACCGGATTATAAAGAGGATCAAGCGAAATAGCACAGACTTTATTTTACTCATTCATAAAACAATGTCAACATTATGGAGTTGAAACACCTAAAAATATACAATATAGTCACTTTTACAGGACCTTTTAAGCATGTTTTAATCCGCGAGAGCTTCTTGACTTCCGCGATGCGTAAACAATCCAAGCTCCAAAAAATTAAAATTAAGCATTTTTACCGATTTATATTCACTCTGTACCTCCTTAAAGTGGTTTGAGGTCGTTAAGCACAATCAGGATTAGAATCACACTGTTGACATTAAACATTTCAAATGAGCTTCATAGTTGTAGAATTACGGTAGCCAAATGAAACAGCGACACGTCACGTTACCAAGGCAACGAAGAGATGGGCGACGCGTCAAATGTAACCCGGGTCGTTTGAATCCGACGTCGGGGGGTGCTCTGTATAATACTGGGTGACCCGTGCGTGTCAATGCGTGCGCGCGTGTCAATGTGCGTCAATACGTGTGTGTCAATGTGCGTCAATGTGCGTCAATACGTGTGTGTGTCAATGTGCGTCAATGCGTGCGGGTGTGTCAATGCGTATAGACGTGTGTTTATATGTGTGTACATATATGTGTGTATGTGTATAGACGTGTGTGTGTATATATGTGTGTGTATGTGTATAGACGTGTGTGTGTATATATATGTGTGTATGTGTATAGACGTGTGTGTGTGTATATATGTGTGTGTATAGACGTGTGTGTATATATATGTGTGTATGTGTATAGACGTGTGTGTATATGTGTGTATGTGTATAGACGTGTGTGTGTGTGTGTGTGTGTGTATATATATATACGTGTGTGTGTTTATATATGTGTGTATGTGTATAGACGTGTGTGTGTATATATATGTGTGTATATGTGTGTATGTGTATAGACGTGTGTGTGTGTATATGTGTGTATGTGTATAGACGTGTGTGTGTATATATATGTGTGTATATGTGTGTATGTGTATAGACGTGTGTGTATATATATGTGTGTATGTGTATAGACGTGTGTGTGTGTATATGTATATGTGTGTATGTGTATAGACGTGTGTGTGTGTATATACTGTATATATATTGTAACGATCCTGTTTGTTCTGTTCATTAATGTTGCGGGCACTTTAAGAAGGTGAGTCTGTGCGCATGCGCAGTTGTTGTTAGAGAGATTTCGCGTTCAACTAGTGGTGTGAAGAACGAGCGGCGTTGGTTGTGGCCGAAACAATAACCTCTCTGTGAGTACAGCGAACAAAGAAACAATATCTGTGCAAGACAACCGTCTGGTCATGTGTGGAGGACCAAACGTTACATTGGTGTCAGAAGCGACTTTTTCGGACCTGCTCCTGAGGCGAAGCTAACGGTTATTAGCAACGAACTTTGCTAACGAACGTCCCCGGTATGTACGGGAAAGTGAAGAGCGAAAGTGAGGAGATGGACGTTGGTGCGAGACGACGGGACCATGCTCAACAGTTAAGAGACGCTGTGTTACAACTCTCAGAAGAAGAATGTGCGTCAATGCGTGCGCCAATGTGCAGCAACTGGGCTTCATCAAGTATCAAACAGATCACACATCACACCTACCATGATTTTGTTCAATGAGATGAAAACTTATTTGATGTTCAATCCAGTGTTCAGGTTGACTTCAGTGCTTATGTTTTAGTAGAAGTGAAGCTGTGGTGCTTTAGTTTAATACATGGACACAGCACTAAACTTTGTTGTTGGTTGTTAGTTGTTTTTTTAGATTTTGGGATCAACCGTCACTTTTTAGTAATGGGAGAATTATTTCTCTGCACTGTGCGAGTCGTCCCAGAGCCATTGTTCAGCCTGAAGCCAATACGTTTTTAGGTTGAAAAGTTTGCCCCCCTGAAAAAATGTAATGCCCCCCCTTAAATGTTTTTCTGCAGCCGGGTCTGTCAGTGTTATACTAGATCCACTCAGTATAAACTGTTGTCAACATTGAAGTCAAATCATCTCCAGAAATGATACTTTGTGATGAAGTCTTAATGTTAAAAGAGACAAATGTAATAATATCTTTAATGAATCAATTCATGTACATTTATATCAAACCTGCTATTCCCTGCATGATGGGATCAGAAACACTAGAATTCTACTTTCTCGGGACGTTTTAGATTTACAACGACGACATCATTAAAAGTGTGAACTGCAGTCACACTGCAAGTTTATGTCCATAATCCTTAGATATTCTCTCCAAATGAGAACAATTTAACAGAAGAGTTTAACATTACCTTGGCTGTAGTCATGCTCTGTAGACAGAAGCTTCACCTGCACAGGTGATCTCATTAGCTCGTCCTGTCTCTCCACCTGCACGCAAAGCAACTTGTACTCTCTGCTGCCCTCTAGTGTTGCTAAAACGATTTATTATGTCCAATAAACAAACCTACAGAAAGACTTAACAGTGTGGGTCTTTCTTTTTATTTCAAGGGTCCCCATTTTATCTCAAACATCAATATAGCTAATATTTAACACTAATTGGTAAATATCAAACATGTATGCTTCATTACAGTTGAAACAATTGTTCTCTGGTAACAAATATTTATCATTAAACATGTGTGTTCATGTATGATCCATGGCACTCATCATGATGGACAAATATGATGGAAAAACATTCTATTAGTGTCAGTACAGTACACGAGGTTGGAAATCAACCACGCATTTGCACATGCGTTGTCCACCTACAAGGAGGTTTATAACGGTCAGACGCGGAAGAATCGACGAAACTATCACTGATAGATTCTCAAAAATCATCTGATATTAAATGATCTTTTCTCTCAAGGATAAGGATGTTGAAGGAGTGACGTCACAGTGTCCACTGTTGAAGGATAAGGATGTTGAGTGTCCAGCTGGAAGGAGCACAGGTACATGTTGTGGTTTATTAAAGTCTCTTTTCATTTTATTGACATCGGTAAATGTAACGCTAAGTTTAAGTGAAGGTATCAAGACCTGTCGCCCTTCCCAGCTATCTTCTAAATAATCCACGGAGGAAAAATTCAGAAAAAAAAGTCTTATATAGATCCAGAGCGGTCCGTAATAGGAACAAAAAAACAAAACAGGCACTCGGGGCGAAGGCAGGGCACTTCTGGAGATCGGGGTCCCAACAGCAACTAAAACAAAAAGACAAAAGGACTCACTTGAGTAAATAAAAGTGCTGACAACGTCAGGAGTATCCAAAGGATTATCCAGTTGTGATTCAAAGGCGAGGAGCGAGATCGAAAGGACAGCCAACCTGGTCTGGAAACGCAATACTCTGGCGAGTTCTTCCGGGTAGAGACGCTCCTTATCAATGGGAAGAACCCGCCACTCCATCATCCCCAGCCGCGCACCTGCCAGCGTCTGTCACTCAAAACACAGGACACATGAAAACGGAAAACCACCTTCAAAATAAAACAAAAGAACATAAGCATGACACTTGTATGTTGATTCTATCAAATGTATTCTGCCTATTTTAAATGTTGACCTTTTTTCTTATAAGAGTAACTGTCAGGAGTCTTGATGTAAAACGTCACTCAAATGTGTCATTTATTTATTTCTCTCACAGGATTCAGAGTCAATGTTCATTGCACAGAATTTCCATCTCCGTCCTGCACTGTCTGTGATGATGGAACTTACATGGACAAATTGAACCGAGAGAAACATGGTTTCAAGTGTCTCGTCTGTACTGAAGGTAAAGTTTGTTCTTCACTAGAATGATGAGTTGGTCAGTATGTAGATGTGATGTAGAATTTGTTATTGACTAACAGGACTGAGAGAGATCAGATCCTGTACCTTCACAGCAAACACCAAGTGTGAACCTCTGGAGGGTTTTTTCTGTGTGGACGGCTCAGTGGACACATGTGTGGCAGCACAGCAACACTCCACATGTGAACCAGGACAGTTCATCATCAGAGCAGGCGAGTTTCACATCCAACATGTGAAATGCAAGAGTGCAGAAACTATAAGACACACACAATGTTCTTCACAGGAACGTCCTCCACAGACACTGAGTGTGGAACCTGCAGTGAAGGAACATTTTCAAATGGAACGTTCACGTCATGTCAGGATCACAAACAGTGAGTGAAGCTTCACAAATGTTTGCTCCAGATGTTTTCTTCTAAACTGTCTCCACTTGTCTTTGTAGATGTTCAACATATCTACGAGAAGGAACTATTTCTTCTGACTCTGTATGTCGAGAAGGTTTGACACCAGGAGAAGTGGCTGGAATTATTGTTGCTGTGATCGTTCTACTGATCACATGTTCTGTAGTTTATTGGTATAAAAAAAGAAAAAGAGGTAAAAAAACAAATGCATTCATAAAAATCACATTATTATATTGATTTGTGTTTATCTGGAGTCATTTCCTTGAATTATTTTTCTCCTTAACCAGATGGAAAAGAGTTCAAGAGAAGAAGGAAGGTATGTAAGAATGTTTTTTAGTCATTTATCAAAGTGATTTAATGTTTAAATGTAATGTTGATTAATTTTGCAAATGTCATCACTTGTACAATTAAAATGAATGTCAATTTTGGTTTAATATCTTCAGCACTGCAGTATTTGTGCATCAGAGAAACGATCATTATTTCTTATTAGGAGGTGGCAGTGGGAATGAATGAATGTATGGATTCAACGGAGCATCCGTGAGAATTTCAATTAGTTTGAGCTTTTTTTTAAATCTAAACTGACTTATTTTTTTCTTGTCTTAGATCAATTTATTCATCTGAGAATAAGTCCGATGAAGTGGAACATGTTCCACTGATGGTAGAACCCGGGGAAGACCCAGAACACACTGAAGAAGCATGTTCCTCCACTGGGCTGGAAACACAGGGGGGTCCTCCAGAAAGAGCTGGACGATGTAACTGGGGAGAAGAAAGTATGGACCTCTCTGCTGAAGCTGCTGCCCCCGTGACAAGAATCCAGATAAACAGACCAGAGATAGCAGACGTTGAATATGAACTAATTGGACACGAGGATATTAAAGTAGATTGTTCAGTCATTCAATAGAATGTTTGAGTTTTATACAACATGAAAAATGTGTTCATAAATGATGTGTTCAGTGAACATAACATATTTCTGGCTGTTTTCATTTGCCTGTGTGTGTAGCTTAGTCTGTGATATAGAAAACAGTTTCTGTCAAAGCTTTCATTAATCTCATAAATGGCTGATCAGTTAAACATCAGCCAGGTTTGAGGATGTACTTCACTCCACAGCCGTCAGTGTTGCTTGTTCTTTCACTGCCCTTTTTGTGAGGTCACCAAATTCAGACCAGCACAGATGGACAAAACCCAACAGCACATACAAAGCCACTTGAGAAAGGCAATCATCATGGAGGTGTGTACAGTATATGTTTAGTTAGTTCCTCGTATATTGCATCATAAAAGTCTAACCGTTTACATTTTTATGTTTGACAGACTATCCGATACACAGATGTGGGCTGCAGACCAGAACCTCACGTCCATTGTCATGTGCGTGTCAATGTGTGTCAATGCGCGCGTGTGTCAATGTGCGTCAATGCTTGCGCGCGTGTCAATGTGCGTCAATGCTTGCGTGCGTGTCAATGCGTGTGCGTGTGTCAATATGCTTGCGCGCGTGTCAATGTGCGTCAATGCTTGCGCGCGTGTCAATGTGCGTCAATGCGCGCGTGCGTGTCAATGTGCGTCAATGCGCCCGTGCGTGTCAATGCGTGTGCGTGCGTCAATATGCGCGCGAGTGTCAATGTGCGTCAATGCTTGCGCGCGTGTCAATGTGCGTCAATGCTTGCGCGTGTGTCAATGTGCGTCAATGCTTGCGCGTGTCAACACACAACACACGCACGCACACATTAAGCAAATGCGCACACCCACATTAAACAAACGCGCACGCACACATAAAACACACGCATGCATACACAGACATGCACTGACAAACGCACACACACACGGTGACATGCAAACATAAAACACACGCACGCACGCACACATAAAACAAACGCGGATTTTATAGGTTTGTTTGTGATGTGTAGTTATGCGTTTGTGTGCATGTCATTGGTGTGTGTGCGCATGTGTCAGTGTGTGTCTGCGTGTGCGTGCGTGTGTGTGTTTTATGTGTGCATGTCACCGTGTGTGTGCGTGTGTCAGTGCATGTCTGTGTGTGCATGCGTGTGTTTTGTGTGCGTCCGCGTTTGTTTTATGTGTGCGTGCGTGCGTGTGTTTTATGTGTGCATGTCACATGAAACAAATGCGCGCACGCACACATAAAACAAATGCGCGCATGCACACATAAAACAAATGCGCGCATGCACACATAAAGCAAATGCGCGCATGCACACATAAAGCAAATGCGCGCATGCACACATAAAACAAATGCGCGCACGTCACATAAAACAAATGCGCGCACGCACACATAAAACAAATGTGCGCACGCACATATTAAAGAAATGCGCACGCGCACACAAAACAAATGCGCAAGAGCACACAAAACAAATGCGCGCGCACAGATAAAACAAATGCACACGCACACAACACACGCACGCACACATTAAACAAATGCGCACACCCACATAAAACAAACGCGCACGCACACATAAAACACACGCATGCATACACAGACATGCACTGACAAACGCACACACACACGGTGACATGCAAACATAAAACACACGCACGCACGCACACATAAAACAAACGCGGGTTTTATAGGTTTGTTTGTGATGTGTAGTTATGCGTTTGTGTGCATGTCATTGGTGTGTGTGCGCATGTGTCAGTGTGTGTCTGCGTGTGCGTGCGTGTGTGTGTTTTATGTGTGCATGTCACCGTGTGTGTGCGTGTGTCAGTGCATGTCTGTGTGTGCATGCGTGTGTTTTGTGTGCGTCCGCGTTTGTTTTATGTGTGCGTGCGTGCGTGTGTTTTATGTGTGCATGTCACATGAAACAAATGCGCGCACGCACACATAAAACAAATGCGCGCATGCACACATAAAACAAATGCGCTCATGCACACATAAAACAAATGCGCGCATGCACACATAAAACAAATGCGCGCATGCACACATAAAGCAAATGCGCGCATGCACACATAAAACAAATGCGCGCACGTCACATAAAACAAATGCGCGCACGCACACATAAAACAAATGCGCGCACGCACATATTAAAGAAATGCGCACGCGCACACAAAACAAATGCGCAAGAGCACACAAAACAAATGCGCGCGCACAGATAAAACAAATGCACACGCACACAACACACGCACGCACACATTAAACAAATGCGCACACCCACATAAAACAAACGCGCACGCACACATAAAACACACGCATGCATACACAGACATGCACTGACAAACGCACACACACACGGTGACATGCAAACATAAAACACACGCACGCACGCACACATAAAACAAACGCGGATTTTATAGGTTTGTTTGTGATCTGTAGTTATGCGTTTGTGTGCATGTCATTGGTGTGTGTGCGCATGTGTCAGTGTGTGTCTGCGTGTGCGTGCGTGTGTGTGTTTTATGTGTGCATGTCACCGTGTGTGTGCGTGTGTCAGTGCATGTCTGTGTGTGCATGCGTGTGTGTGTTTAATGTGTGCATGTCACCGTGTGTGTGCGTGTGTCAGTGCATGTCTGTGTGTGCATGCGTGTGTTTTGTGTGCGTCCGCGTTTGTTTTATGTGTGCGTGCGTGCGTGTGTTTTATGTGTGCATGTCACATGAAACAAATGCGCGCACGCACACATAAAACAAATGCGCGCATGCACACATAAAACAAATGCGCGCGCGCGCACATAACACAAATGCGCGCACGTCACATAAAACAAATGCGCGCACGCACACATAAAACAAATGCGCGCACGCACATATTAAAGAAATGCGCACGCGCACACAAAACAAATGCGCAAGAGCACACAAAACAAATACGCGCGCACAGATAAAACAAATGCACACGCACACAACACACGCACGCACACATTAAACAAATGCGCACACCCACATAAAACAAACGCGCACGCACACATAAAACACACGCATGCATACACAGACATGCACTGACAAACGCACACACACACGGTGACATGCAAACATAAAACACACGCACGCACGCACACATAAAACAAACGCGGGTTTTATAGGTTTGTTTGTGATGTGTAGTTATGCGTTTGTGTGCATGTCATTGGTGTGTATGCGCATGTGTCAGTGTGTGTCTGCGTGTGCGTGCGTGTGTGTGTTTTATGTGTGCATGTCACCGTGTGTGTGCGTGTGTCAGTGCATGTCTGTGTGTGCATGCGTGTGTTTTGTGTGCGTCCGCGTTTGTTTTATGTGTGCGTGCGTGCGTGTGTTTTATGTGTGCATGTCACATGAAACAAATGCGCGCACGCACACATAAAACAAATGCGCGCATGCACACATAAAACAAATGCGCGCATGCACACATAAAGCAAATGCGCGCATGCACACATAAAGCAAATGCGCGCATGCACACATAAAACAAATGCGCGCACGTCACATAAAACAAATGCGCGCACGCACACATAAAACAAATGCGCGCACGCACATATTAAAGAAATGCGCACGCGCACACAAAACAAATGCGCAAGAGCACACAAAACAAATGCGCGCGCACACAAAACAAATGCGCGCGCACAGATAAAACAAATGCACACGCACACAACACACGCACGCACACATTAAACAAATGCGCACACCCACATAAAACAAACGCGCACGCACACATAAAACACACGCATGCATACACAGACATGCACTGACAAACGCACACACACACGGTGACATGCAAACATAAAACACACGCACGCACGCACACATAAAACAAACGCGGATTTTATAGGTTTGTTTGTGATCTGTAGTTATGCGTTTGTGTGCATGTCATTGGTGTGTGTGCGCATGTGTCAGTGTGTGTCTGCGTGTGCGTGCGTGTGTGTGTTTTATGTGTGCATGTCACCGTGTGTGTGCGTGTGTCAGTGCATGTCTGTGTGTGCATGCGTGTGTGTGTTTTATGTGTGCATGTCACCGTGTGTGTGCGTGTGTCAGTGCATGTCTGTGTGTGCATGCGTGTGTTTTGTGTGCGTCCGCGTTTGTTTTATGTGTGCGTGCGTGCGTGTGTTTTATGTGTGCATGTCACATGAAACAAATGCGCGCACGCACACATAAAACAAATGCGCGCATGCACACATAAAACAAATGCGCGCATGCACACATAAAACAAATGCGCGCGCGCGCACACAAAACACACGGATGCACACACAGACATGCACTGACACACGCACACACACACGGTGACATGCACACATAAAACAAACGCGGACGCACACAAAACAAACGCGCACGCACACATAAAACACACGCATGCATACATAGACATGCACTGACAAACGCACACACACACGGTGACATGCAAACATAAAACACACGCACGCACGAACACATAAAACAAACGCGGATTTTTTTAGAATAGAATAGAATAGAAAAGCTTTATTCATCCCCAGAGGGGAAACACACTTTCACAACAGCGCAGATTAAAAAAAAAATATATAGGTTTGTTTGTGATGTGTAGTTATGCGTTTGTGTGCATGTCACTGGTGTGTGTGCGCATGTGTCAGTGTGTGTCTGCGTGTGCGTGCGTGTGTGTGTTTTATGTGTGCATGTCACCGTGTGTGTATGCGTGTGTCAGTGCATGTCTGTGTGTGCATGCGTGTGTTTAATGTGTGCGTGCGCGTTTGTTTTGTGTGCGTCCGCGTTTGTTTTATGTGTGCGTGCGTGCGTGTGTTTATGTGTGCATGTCACCGTGTGTGTGGGCGTGTGTCAGTGCATGTCTGTGTGTGCATGCGTGTGTTTTAGGTGTGCGTGCGCGTTTCTTTGATGTGTGCGTCCGCGTTTGTTTTATGTGTGCGTGCGTGCGTGTGTTTTATGTGTGCATGTCACCGTGTGTGTGTGCGTTTGTCAGTGCATGTCCGTGTACGCATGCGTGTGTTTTATGTGTGCGTGCGCGTTTGTTTTATGTGGGTGTGCGCATTTGTTTAATGTGTGCGTTCGTGCACAGTAAATTTCCAAGTGTCAAAAAGGAAGTGTTAATGTATTTTAACTATTTCATAGACTGGTTTAACTCTTCCAGATGTAACACAACAACAACAGGTGTAAAACGTGGCTCCTCCCCCTGCAGTGCTGTTGTCAATATCCAGAGTTAAAACCCAGGTGTTATTTATTCAGTGTAAAAAGTGAATGAACACTGTCAAGGGTCAATTTAACAATATTCAGTGTTAATATCTTAATATGCTCCGCCCATTTCAAATGATCCAGAAGTTTCTAGAGTAATTGGACCTCATGGACCACCGCCATGTTTCCATTGGTAAAGACTGTGGTAAGTCTCTCCATCTGCTGACTTATATTTAAATGAATTAAACGATTTATACAATTGTATTCACCGTGACTGTACTACCATTCGCTTTTTAGACTTCTAATGTAGATGAATTGCTATGTGGTTCACCAACATTAAGTTACATTCTATTACTTGTAATGCGGTACAGTTAACCTGCGCAGTGAACACCACGTGTAGACACTTGTAACCAATACCACTATGGATTATTGTGTATATTCGGTTTATGGTGCTCGCTCAAAACAACAGATGTATATGCTGTCTGTACATGCGCGCGCCAGTAAGTACGGTAGTTCATTCCCGCGCCACTCCCCCTCTGTCAGGCTTTAGTTTTTAGTAATGTAACCCAGCCGTTTATTTGTCGTTTTATGTTTCAATTATTTTCACTGGAAGTATATAATTAAACCCAGTTGTTATTTTCGTGTTTTATGTTTTATTACTTTTCAATGCATGTATCGCATCAAGACACTGTCGCTTTAAGACGGCCATTGTTTTTTACCTGCGTTCCACGGATGAGACGCGTGGTGTTCAGATGCTTCAGCGGCTCAGAGACTGAGACACGTGTAAGTAAGTAAATAAGTAAGTAATATTTATTTATATAGCGCTTTTCGAGACCAGGGTCACAAAGCGCTTTAACAATCAAAAACAATACTCAAAACAGTACATACTTCAAAGATCAAGACAACACCGAGAACAACAAGTTCGAGAAATTCAAGGAAAAGCCTGAACAAATAGAAACGTCTTAAGATGTTTCTTAAAGGAGTCAGTAGATCCATCAAGCGCAAAGAGAGAGGAAGATTGTTCCAAAGCTTAGGAGCAACAGCCTGAAAAGATTTCTCTCCTCTGGTCCTGAGCCGTGTGCGTGGAACCATCAGTAGATTCTGATCCACAGACCTCAGAGACCGAGCTGGGGTGTAAGGCTGGATCAGATCAGTGATGTAAGGAGGAGCCTGACCATGAATAGCTCTGAAAGTAAGAACCAGAATTTTAAAGTTGATCCTGAAAGAAACTGGAAGCCAGTGAAGACTTTTAAGGATCGGAGAAATGTGAGTTCTCCTACTTGAGCGGGTCAGAATTCTCGCTGCAGAGTTCTGAATCAACTGCAGACGAGACAGCTCCTTCTTGTTAAGACATGAAAACAAACCGTTACAATAGTCCAGACGAGAAGAAACAAACGCATGGATTACAAGCTCCAGATCATGTTGTGACAACATTTTCCTAAGTTTAGAGATTTTTCTCAGTTGAAGGAAACAGTTTCTGGTCAGTTTTCTGCAGTGTTGAACAAGAGACATGTCTTTATCAAATACAACACCCAGGTTTCTCAGGCTCAGTTTGACAGACTGACCTAAGTCACCCAAGTACTGACTCAACCATGGAATCTTATCATCAGGAGCAATCACCAGAGTTTCAGTTTTGTCCACATTAAGCTGTAAAGTGTGCCAACGCTCCTGCAATTTTACTGAATACACTCGCTTATCACTCCTAGGTGAGCCTAAACAATACGTTTATATTATTGTTTATATTGCTGTGTGTAAATGAATGTTGTGTCGAAGCAGCTATTTAAGTTTTTGTGTGAAACTTGAAGCATTGTTTTATAACTTTATTCAAGTGTATATTTTCGATAGTATTTTATATTGTACTGTTTCACTTTGTTTTGAAAGTAAGTTGCACTTTATATTTTGTTATCGTTTGGTGTTCAGATGCTTCAGCGGCTCAGAGTTCACCGCATCTGTTATTTAACACGCCGATTAAACGTTCGTGCTGTTGTATGGTTAACAAGCGTTGAATGTGTTGAAGGTGCCGTAGCTAAGAATCTTGAATATTAATAAAATAAATCGCCTACCATGACCCACCAATATAGCAAACTTTTTATTGGAATATAAATATATTTTCGTCCTTCAAAATAACAAACAAAATACGTGTTTGAGTTACATTATAATTAAAAAAGCTAAGTTTTAGCGAACTAGCTCTCGTGTTAACGCACCACAGAAAGTTACATTACACGCAATGAAACATTATTTCTGAGTCTTAAAGCAATAATGATATCTTACCTCAATAGACGAGTGACGCGCACCTGATTCCGTCAAGTTATGCACAAACGTGAGGATAAAATGCGATCGATCTTTGTCAACAAGTGTGACGTCATCATCCGGAAGTTGCGTATGCGGCAATTTGAAAACTTTTTAGCTGACGCTAAATTTAAACTAAACTTAACTCGGTCTTTATACAAGCACGCATCTACTATTGTATTCATGGCGCTTTTAAACAAACAAGCACAATATCTCATTGTATTCCTGTGGTGTGACGTCACCGCTGCAGGATCAGTTGATTAGCATGTGTGACGTCACCCCTGCAGACTCGCGATTAATGTTGACAAACGTCACGTAGACGCTCATAATCGCAGCTAAATAAAAAGAAAACATATGTCCATAAACGCAATCTCAATGAAAGCTTCTATTTTCATAGAAAAGCGCACCGGATTATAAAGAGGATCAAGCGAAATAGCACAGACTTTATTTTACTCATTCATAAAACAATGTCAACATTATGGAGTTGAAACACCTAAAAATATACAATATAGTCACTTTTACAGGACCTTTTAAGCATGTTTTAATCCGCGAGAGCTTCTTGACTTCCGCGATGCGTAAACAATCCAAGCTCCAAAAAATTAAAATTAAGCATTTTTACCGATTTATATTCACTCTGTACCTCCTTAAAGTGGTTTGAGGTCGTTAAGCACAATCAGGATTAGAATCACACTGTTGACATTAAACATTTCAAATGAGCTTCATAGTTGTAGAATTACGGTAGCCAAATGAAACAGCGACACGTCACGTTACCAAGGCAACGAAGAGATGGGCGACGCGTCAAATGTAACCCGGGTCGTTTGAATCCGACGTCGGGGGGTGCTCTGTATAATACTGGGTGACCCGTGCGTGTCAATGCGTGCGCGCGTGTCAATGTGCGTCAATACGTGTGTGTCAATGTGCGTCAATGTGCGTCAATACGTGTGTGTGTCAATGTGCGTCAATGCGTGCGGGTGTGTCAATGCGTATAGACGTGTGTTTATATGTGTGTGTATGTGTATAGACGTGTGTGTGTATATATATGTGTGTATGTGTATAGACGTGTGTGTGTGTATATATGTGTGTGTATAGACGTGTGTGTATATATATGTGTGTATGTGTATAGACGTGTGTATATGTGTGTATGTGTATAGACGTGTGTGTGTGTATATATATATACGTGTGTGTGTTTATATATGTGTGTATGTGTATAGACGTGTGTGTGTATATATATGTGTGTATATGTGTGTATGTGTATAGACGTGTGTGTGTGTATATGTGTGTATGTGTATAGACGTGTGTGTATATATATGTGTGTATATGTGTGTATGTGTATAGACGTGTGTGTGTATATGTATATGTGTGTATGTGTATAGACGTGTGTGTGTGTGTGTGTGTGTGTATATACTGTATATATATTGTAACGATCCTGTTTGTTCTGTTCATTAATGTTGCGGGCACTTTAAGAAGGTGAGTCTGTGCGCATGCGCAGTTGTTGTTAGAGAGATTTCGCGTTCAACTAGTGGTGTGAAGAACGAGCGGCGTTGGTTGTGGCCGAAACAATAACCTCTCTGTGAGTACAGCGAACAAAGAAACAATATCTGTGCAAGACAACCGTCTGGTCATGTGTGGAGGACCAAACGTTACATTGGTGTCAGAAGCGACTTTTTCGGACCTGCTCCTGAGGCGAAGCTAACGGTTATTAGCAACGAACTTTGCTAACGAACGTCCCCGGTATGTACGGGAAAGTGAAGAGCGAAAGTGAGGAGATGGACGTTGGTGCGAGACGACGGGACCATGCTCAACAGTTAAGAGACGCTGTGTTACAACTCTCAGAAGAAGAATGTGCGTCAATGCGTGCGCCAATGTGCAGCAACTGGGCTTCATCAAGTATCAAACAGATCACACATCACACCTACCATGATTTTGTTCAATGAGATGAAAACTTATTTGATGTTCAATCCAGTGTTCAGGTTGACTTCAGTGCTTATGTTTTAGTAGAAGTGAAGCTGTGGTTCTTTAGTTTAATACATGGACACAGCACTAAACTTTGTTGTTGGTTGTTAGTTGTTTTTTTAGATTTTGGGATCAACCGTCACTTTTTAGTAATGGGAGAATTATTTCTCTGCACTGTGCGAGTCGTCCCAGAGCCATTGTTCAGCCTGAAGCCAATACGTTTTTAGGTTGAAAAGTTTGCCCCCCTGAAAAAATGTAATGCCCCCCCTTAAATGTTTTTCTGCAGCCGGGTCTGTCAGTGTTATACTAGATCCACTCAGTATAAACTGTTGTCAACATTGAAGTCAAATCATCTCCAGAAATGATACTTTGTGATGAAGTCTTAATGTTAAAAGAGACAAATGTAATAATATCTTTAATGAATCAATTCATGTACATTTATATCAAACCTGCTATTCCCTGCATGATGGGATCAGAAACACTAGAATTCTACTTTCTCGGGACGTTTTAGATTTACAACGACGACATCATTAAAAGTGTGAACTGCAGTCACACTGCAAGTTTATGTCCATAATCCTTAGATATTCTCTCCAAATGAGAACAATTTAACAGAAGAGTTTAACATTACCTTGGCTGTAGTCATGCTCTGTAGACAGAAGCTTCACCTGCACAGGTGATCTCATTAGCTCGTCCTGTCTCTCCACCTGCACGCAAAGCAACTTGTACTCTCTGCTGCCCTCTAGTGTTGCTAAAACGATTTATTATGTCCAATAAACAAACCTACAGAAAGACTTAACAGTGTGGGTCTTTCTTTTTATTTCAAGGGTCCCCATTTTATCTCAAACATCAATATAGCTAATATTTAACACTAATTGGTAAATATCAAACATGTATGCTTCATTACAGTTGAAACAATTGTTCTCTGGTAACAAATATTTATCATTAAACATGTGTGTTCATGTATGATCCATGGCACTCATCATGATGGACAAATATGATGGAAAAACATTCTATTAGTGTCAGTACAGTACACGAGGTTGGAAATCAACCACGCATTTGCGCATGCGTTGTCCACCTACAAGGAGGTTTATAACGGTCAGACGCGGAAGAATCGACGAAACTATCACTGATAGATTCTCAAAAATCATCTGATATTAAATGATCTTTTCTCTCAAGGATAAGGATGTTGAAGGAGTGACGTCACAGTGTCCACTGTTGAAGGATAAGGATGTTGAGTGTCCAGCTGGAAGGAGCACAGGTACATGTTGTGGTTTATTAAAGTCTCTTTTCATTTTATTGACATCGGTAAATGTAACGCTAAGTTTAAGTGAAGGTATCAAGACCTGTCGCCCTTCCCAGCTATCTTCTAAATAATCCACGGAGGAAAAATTCAGAAAAAAAAGTCTTATATAGATCCAGAGCGGTCCGTAATAGGAACAAAAAAACAAAACAGGCACTCGGGGCGAAGGCAGGGCACTTCTGGAGATCGGGGTCCCAACAGCAACTAAAACAAAAAGACAAAAGGACTCACTTGAGTAAATAAAAGTGCTGACAACGTCAGGAGTATCCAAAGGATTATCCAGTTGTGATTCAAAGGCGAGGAGCGAGATCGAAAGGACAGCCAACCTGGTCTGGAAACGCAATACTCTGGCGAGTTCTTCCGGGTAGAGACGCTCCTTATCAATGGGAAGAACCCGCCACTCCATCATCCCCAGCCGCGCACCTGCCAGCGTCTGTCACTCAAAACACAGGACACATGAAAACGGAAAACCACCTTCAAAATAAAACAAAAGAACATAAGCATGACACTTGTATGTTGATTCTATCAAATGTATTCTGCCTATTTTAAATGTTGACCTTTTTTCTTATAAGAGTAACTGTCAGGAGTCTTGATGTAAAACGTCACTCAAATGTGTCATTTATTTATTTCTCTCACAGGATTCAGAGTCAATGTTCATTGCACAGAATTTCCATCTCCGTCCTGCACTGTCTGTGATGATGGAACTTACATGGACAAATTGAACCGAGAGAAACATGGTTTCAAGTGTCTCGTCTGTACTGAAGGTAAAGTTTGTTCTTCACTAGAATGATGAGTTGGTCAGTATGTAGATGTGATGTAGAATTTGTTATTGACTAACAGGACTGAGAGAGATCAGATCCTGTACCTTCACAGCAAACACCAAGTGTGAACCTCTGGAGGGTTTTTTCTGTGTGGACGGCTCAGTGGACACATGTGTGGCAGCACAGCAACACTCCACATGTGAACCAGGACAGTTCATCATCAGAGCAGGCGAGTTTCACATCCAACATGTGAAATGCAAGAGTGCAGAAACTATAAGACACACACAATGTTCTTCACAGGAACGTCCTCCACAGACACTGAGTGTGGAACCTGCAGTGAAGGAACATTTTCAAATGGAACGTTCACGTCATGTCAGGATCACAAACAGTGAGTGAAGCTTCACAAATGTTTGCTCCAGATGTTTTCTTCTAAACTGTCTCCACTTGTCTTTGTAGATGTTCAACATATCTACGAGAAGGAACTATTTCTTCTGACTCTGTATGTCGAGAAGGTTTGACACCAGGAGAAGTGGCTGGAATTATTGTTGCTGTGATCGTTCTACTGATCACATGTTCTGTAGTTTATTGGTATAAAAAAAGAAAAAGAGGTAAAAAAACAAATGCATTCATAAAAATCACATTATTATATTGATTTGTGTTTATCTGGAGTCATTTCCTTGAATTATTTTTCTCCTTAACCAGATGGAAAAGAGTTCAAGAGAAGAAGGAAGGTATGTAAGAATGTTTTTTAGTCATTTATCAAAGTGATTTAATGTTTAAATGTAATGTTGATTAATTTTGCAAATGTCATCACTTGTACAATTAAAATGAATGTCAATTTTGGTTTAATATCTTCAGCACTGCAGTATTTGTGCATCAGAGAAACGATCATTATTTCTTATTAGGAGGTGGCAGTGGGAATGAATGAATGTATGGATTCAACGGAGCATCCGTGAGAATTTCAATTAGTTTGAGCTTTTTTTTTAATCTAAACTGACTTATTTTTTTCTTGTCTTAGATCAATTTATTCATCTGAGAATAAGTCCGATGAAGTGGAACATGTTCCACTGATGGTAGAACCCGGGGAAGACCCAGAACACACTGAAGAAGCATGTTCCTCCACTGGGCTGGAAACACAGGGGGGTCCTCCAGAAAGAGCTGGACGATGTAACTGGGGAGAAGAAAGTATGGACCTCTCTGCTGAAGCTGCTGCCCCCGTGACAAGAATCCAGATAAACAGACCAGAGATAGCAGACGTTGAATATGAACTAATTGGACACGAGGATATTAAAGTAGATTGTTCAGTCATTCAATAGAATGTTTGAGTTTTATACAACATGAAAAATGTGTTCATAAATGATGTGTTCAGTGAACATAACATATTTCTGGCTGTTTTCATTTGCCTGTGTGTGTAGCTTAGTCTGTGATATAGAAAACAGTTTCTGTCAAAGCTTTCATTAATCTCATAAATGGCTGATCAGTTAAACATCAGCCAGGTTTGAGGATGTACTTCACTCCACAGCCGTCAGTGTTGCTTGTTCTTTCACTGCCCTTTTTGTGAGGTCACCAAATTCAGACCAGCACAGATGGACAAAACCCAACAGCACATACAAAGCCACTTGAGAAAGGCAATCATCATGGAGGTGTGTACAGTATATGTTTAGTTAGTTCCTCGTATATTGCATCATAAAAGTCTAACCGTTTACATTTTTATGTTTGACAGACTATCCGATACACAGATGTGGGCTGCAGACCAGAACCTCACGTCCATTGTCATGTGCGTGTCAATGTGTGTCAATGCGCGCGTGTGTCAATGTGCGTCAATGCTTGCGCGCGTGTCAATGTGCGTCAATGCTTGCGTGCGTGTCAATGCGTGTGCGTGTGTCAATATGCTTGCGCGCGTGTCAATGTGCGTCAATGCTTGCGCGCGTGTCAATGTGCGTCAATGCGCGCGTGCGTGTCAATGTGCGTCAATGCGCCCGTGCGTGTCAATGCGTGTGCGTGCGTCAATATGCGCGCGAGTGTCAATGTGCGTCAATGCTTGCGCGTGTCAATGTGCGTCAATGCTTGCGCGTGTGTCAATGTGCGTCAATGCTTGCGCGTGTCAACACACAACACACGCACGCACACATTAAACAAATGCGCACACCCACATTAAACAAACGCGCACGCACACATAAAACACACGCATGCATACACAGACATGCACTGACAAACGCACACACACACGGTGACATGCAAACATAAAACACACGCACGCACGCACACATAAAACAAACGCGGATTTTATAGGTTTGTTTGTGATGTGTAGTTATGCGTTTGTGTGCATGTCATTGGTGTGTGTGCGCATGTGTCAGTGTGTGTCTGCGTGTGCGTGCGTGTGTGTGTTTTATGTGTGCATGTCACCGTGTGTGTGCGTGTGTCAGTGCATGTCTGTGTGTGCATGCGTGTGTTTTGTGTGCGTCCGCGTTTGTTTTATGTGTGCGTGCGTGCGTGTGTTTTATGTGTGCATGTCACATGAAACAAATGCGCGCACGCACACATAAAACAAATGCGCGCATGCACACATAAAGCAAATGCGCGCATGCACACATAAAGCAAATGCGCGCATGCACACATAAAACAAATGCGCGCACGTCACATAAAACAAATGCGCGCACGCACACATAAAACAAATGCGCGCACGCACATATTAAAGAAATGCGCACGCGCACACAAAACAAATGCGCAAGAGCACACAAAACAAATGCGCGCGCACAGATAAAACAAATGCACACGCACACAACACACGCACGCACACATTAAACAAATGCGCACACCCACATAAAACAAACGCGCACGCACACATAAAACACACGCATGCATACACAGACATGCACTGACAAACGCACACACACACGGTGACATGCAAACATAAAACACACGCACGCACGCACACATAAAACAAACGCGGGTTTTATAGGTTTGTTTGTGATGTGTAGTTATGCGTTTGTGTGCATGTCATTGGTGTGTGTGCGCATGTGTCAGTGTGTGTCTGCGTGTGCGTGCGTGTGTGTTTTATGTGTGCATGTCACCGTGTGTGTGCGTGTGTCAGTGCATGTCTGTGTGTGCATGCGTGTGTTTTGTGTGCGTCCGCGTTTGTTTTATGTGTGCGTGCGTGCGTGTGTTTTATGTGTGCATGTCACATGAAACAAATGCGCGCACGCACACATAAAACAAATGCGCGCATGCACACATAAAACAAATGCGCGCATGCACACATAAAACAAATGCGCGCATGCACACATAAAGCAAATGCGCGCATGCACACATAAAACAAATGCGCGCACGTCACATAAAACAAATGCGCGCACGCACACATAAAACAAATGCGCGCACGCACATATTAACGAAATGCGCACGCGCACACAAAACAAATGCGCAAGAGCACACAAAACAAATGCGCGCGCACAGATAAAACAAATGCACACGCACACAACACACGCACGCACACATTAAACAAATGCGCACACCCACATAAAACAAACGCGCACGCACACATAAAACACACGCATGCATACACAGACATGCACTGACAAACGCACACACACACGGTGACATGCAAACATAAAACACACGCACGCACGCACACATAAAACAAACGCGGATTTGATAGGTTTGTTTGTGATCTGTAGTTATGCGTTTGTGTGCATGTCATTGGTGTGTGTGCGCATGTGTCAGTGTGTGTCTGCGTGTGCGTGCGTGTGTGTGTTTTATGTGTGCATGTCACCGTGTGTGTGCGTGTGTCAGTGCATGTCTGTGTGTGCATGCGTGTGTGTTTTATGTGTGCATGTCACCGTGTGTGTGCGTGTGTCAGTGCATGTCTGTGTGTGCATGCGTGTGTTTTGTGTGCGTCCGCGTTTGTTTTATGTGTGCGTGCGTGCGTGTGTTTTATGTGTGCATGTCACATGAAACAAATGCGCGCACGCACACATAAAACAAATGCGCGCATGCACACATAAAACAAATGCGCGCATGCACACATAAAACAAATGCGCGCGCGCGCACACAAAACACACGGATGCACACACAGACATGCACTGACACACGCACACACACACGGTGACATGCACACATAAAACAAACGCGGACGCACACATAAAACACACGCATGCATACATAGACATGCACTGACAAACGCACACACACACGGTGACATGCAAACATAAAACACACGCACGCACGAACACATAAAACAAACGCGGATTTTTTTTAGAATAGAATAGAATAGAAAAGCTTTATTCATCCCCAGAGGGGAAACACACTTTCACAACAGCGCAGATTAAAAAAAATATATATAGGTTTGTTTGTGATGTGTAGTTATGCGTTTGTGTGCATGTCACTGGTGTGTGTGCGCATGTGTCAGTGTGTGTCTGCGTGTGCGTGCGTGTGTGTGTTTTATGTGTGCATGTCACCGTGTGTGTGTGCGTGTGTCAGTGCATGTCTGTGTGTGCATGCGTGTGTTTAATGTGTGCGTGCGCGTTTGTTTTGTGTGCGTCCGCGTTTGTTTTATGTGTGCGTGCGTGCGTGTGTTTATGTGTGCATGTCACCGTGTGTGTGGGCGTGTGTCAGTGCATGTCTGTGTGTGCATGCGTGTGTTTTAGGTGTGCGTGCGCGTTTCTTTGATGTGTGCGTCCGCGTTTGTTTTATGTGTGCGTGCGTGCGTGTGTTTTATGTGTGCATGTCACCGTGTGTGTGTGCGTTTGTCAGTGCATGTCCGTGTACGCATGCGTGTGTTTTATGTGTGCGTGCGCGTTTGTTTTATGTGGGTGTGCGCATTTGTTTAATGTGTGCGTTCGTGCACAGTAAATTTCCAAGTGTCAAAAAGGAAGTGTTAATGTATTTTAACTATTTCATAGACTGGTTTAACTCTTCCAGATGTAACACAACAACAACAGGTGTAAAACGTGGCTCCTCCCCCTGCAGTGCTGTTGTCAATATCCAGAGTTAAAACCCAGGTGTTATTTATTCAGTGTAAAAAGTGAATGAACACTGTCAAGGGTCAATTTAACAATATTCAGTGTTAATATCTTAATATGCTCCGCCCATTTCAAATGATCCAGAAGTTTCTAGAGTAATTGGACCTCATGGACCACCGCCATGTTTCCATTGGTAAAGACTGTGGTAAGTCTCTCCATCTGCTGACTTATATTTAAATGAATTAAACGATTTATACAATTGTATTCACCGTGACTGTACTACCATTCGCTTTTTAGACTTCTAATGTAGATGAATTGCTATGTGGTTCACCAACATTAAGTTACATTCTATTACTTGTAATGCGGTACAGTTAACCTGTGCAGTGAACACCACGTGTAGACACTTGTAACCAATACCACTATGGATTATTGTGTATATTCGGTTTATGGTGCTCGCTCAAAACAACAGATGTATATGCTGTCTGTACATGCGCGCGCCAGTAAGTACGGTAGTTCATTCCCGCGCCACTCCCCCTCTGTCAGGCTTTAGTTTTTAGTAATGTAACCCAGCCGTTTATTTGTCGTTTTATGTTTCAATTATTTTCACTGGAAGTATATAATTAAACCCAGTTGTTATTTTCGTGTTTTATGTTTTATTACTTTTCAATGCATGTATCGCATCAAGACACTGTCGCTTTAAGACGGCCATTGTTTTTTACCTGCGTTCCACGGATGAGACGCGTGGTGTTCAGATGCTTCAGCGGCTCAGAGACTGAGACACGTGTAAGTAAGTAAATAAGTAAGTAATATTTATTTATATAGCGCTTTTCGAGACCAGGGTCACAAAGCGCTTTAACAATCAAAAACAATACTCAAAACAGTACATACTTCAAAGATCAAGACAACACCGAGAACAACAAGTTCGAGAAATTCAAGGAAAAGCCTGAACAAATAGAAACGTCTTAAGATGTTTCTTAAAGGAGTCAGTAGATCCATCAAGCGCAAAGAGAGAGGAAGATTGTTCCAAAGCTTAGGAGCAACAGCCTGAAAAGATTTCTCTCCTCTGGTCCTGAGCCGTGTGCGTGGAACCATCAGTAGATTCTGATCCACAGACCTCAGAGACCGAGCTGGGGTGTAAGGCTGGATCAGATCAGTGATGTAAGGAGGAGCCTGACCATGAATAGCTCTGAAAGTAAGAACCAGAATTTTAAAGTTGATCCTGAAAGAAACTGGAAGCCAGTGAAGACTTTTAAGGATCGGAGAAATGTGAGTTCTCCTACTTGAGCGGGTCAGAATTCTCGCTGCAGAGTTCTGAATCAACTGCAGACGAGACAGCTCCTTCTTGTTAAGACATGAAAACAAACCGTTACAATAGTCCAGACGAGAAGAAACAAACGCATGGATTACAAGCTCCAGATCATGTTGTGACAACATTTTCCTAAGTTTAGAGATTTTTCTCAGTTGAAGGAAACAGTTTCTGGTCAGTTTTCTGCAGTGTTGAACAAGAGACATGTCTTTATCAAATACAACACCCAGGTTTCTCAGGCTCAGTTTGACAGACTGACCTAAGTCACCCAAGTACTGACTCAACCATGGAATCTTATCATCAGGAGCAATCACCAGAGTTTCAGTTTTGTCCACATTAAGCTGTAAAGTGTGCCAACGCTCCTGCAATTTTACTGAATACACTCGCTTATCACTCCTAGGTGAGCCTAAACAATACGTTTATATTATTGTTTATATTGCTGTGTGTAAATGAATGTTGTGTCGAAGCAGCTATTTAAGTTTTTGTGTGAAACTTGAAGCATTGTTTTATAACTTTATTCAAGTGTATATTTTCGATAGTATTTTATATTGTACTGTTTCACTTTGTTTTGAAAGTAAGTTGCACTTTATATTTTGTTATCGTTTGGTGTTCAGATGCTTCAGCGGCTCAGAGTTCACCGCATCTGTTATTTAACACGCCGATTAAACGTTCGTGCTGTTGTATGGTTAACAAGCGTTGAATGTGTTGAAGGTGCCGTAGCTAAGAATCTTGAATATTAATAAAATAAATCGCCTACCATGACCCACCAATATAGCAAACTTTTTATTGGAATATAAATATATTTTCGTCCTTCAAAATAACAAACAAAATACGTGTGTGAGTTACATTATAATTAAAAAAGCTAAGTTTTAGCGAACTAGCTCTCGTGTTAACGCACCACAGAAAGTTACATTACACGCAATGAAACATTATTTCTGAGTCTTAAAGCAATAATGATATCTTACCTCAATAGACGAGTGACGCGCACCTGATTCCGTCAAGTTATGCACAAACGTGAGGATAAAATGCGATCGATCTTTGTCAACAAGTGTGACGTCATCATCCGGAAGTTGCGTATGCGGCAATTTGAAAACTTTTTAGCTGACGCTAAATTTAAACTAAACTTAACTCGGTCATTATACAAGCACGCATCTACTATTGTATTCATGGCGCTTTTAAACAAACAAGCACAATATCTCATTGTATTCCTGTGGTGTGACGTCACCGCTGCAGGATAAGTTGATTAGCATGTGTGACGTCACCCCTGCAGACTCGCGATTAATGTTGACAAACGTCACGTAGACGCTCATAATCGCAGCTAAATAAAAAGAAAACATATGTCCATAAACGCAATCTCAATGAAAGCTTCTATTTTCATAGAAAAGCGCACCGGATTATAAAGAGGATCAAGCGAAATAGCACAGACTTTATTTTACTCATTCATAAAACAATGTCAACATTATGGAGTTGAAACACCTAAAAATATACAATATAGTCACTTTTACAGGACCTTTTAAGCATGTTTTAATCCGCGAGAGCTTCTTGACTTCCGCGATGCGTAAACAATCCAAGCTCCAAAAAATTAAAATTAAGCATTTTTACCGATTTATATTCACTCTGTACCTCCTTAAAGTGGTTTGAGGTCGTTAAGCACAATCAGGATTAGAATCACACTGTTGACATTAAACATTTCAAATGAGCTTCATAGTTGTAGAATTACGGTAGCCAAATGAAACAGCGACACGTCACGTTACCAAGGCAACGAAGAGATGGGCGACGCGTCAAATGTAACCCGGGTCGTTTGAATCCGACGTCGGGGGGTGCTCTGTATAATACTGGGTGACCCGTGCGTGTCAATGCGTGCGCGCGTGTCAATGTGCGTCAATACGTGTGTGTCAATGTGCGTCAATGTGCGTCAATACGTGTGTGTGTGTCAATGTGCGTCAATGCGTGCGGGTGTGTCAATGCGTATAGACGTGTGTTTATATGTGTGTACATATATGTGTGTATGTGTATAGACGTGTGTGTGTATATATGTGTGTGTATGTGTATAGACGTGTGTGTGTATATATATGTGTGTATGTGTATAGACGTGTGTGTGTGTATATATGTGTGTGTATAGACGTGTGTGTATATATATGTGTGTATGTGTATAGACGTGTGTGTATATGTGTGTATGTGTATAGACGTGTGTGTGTGTGTGTGTGTGTGTGTGTGTATATATATATACGTGTGTGTGTTTATATATGTGTGTATGTGTATAGACGTGTGTGTGTATATATATGTGTGTATATGTGTGTATGTGTATAGACGTGTGTGTGTGTATATGTGTGTATGTGTATAGACGTGTGTATATATATGTGTGTATATGTGTGTATGTGTATAGACGTGTGTGTATATATATGTGTGTATGTGTATAGACGTGTGTGTGTATATGTATATGTGTGTATGTGTATAGACGTGTGTGTGTGTGTATATACTGTATATATATTGTAACGATCCTGTTTGTTCTGTTCATTAATGTTGCGGGCACTTTAAGAAGGTGAGTCTGTGCGCATGCGCAGTTGTTGTTAGAGAGATTTCGCGTTCAACTAGTGGTGTGAAGAACGAGCGGCGTTGGTTGTGGCCGAAACAATAACCTCTCTGTGAGTACAGCGAACAAAGAAACAATATCTGTGCAAGACAACCGTCTGGTCATGTGTGGAGGACCAAACGTTACATTGGTGTCAGAAGCGACTTTTTCGGACCTGCTCCTGAGGCGAAGCTAACGGTTATTAGCAACGAACTTTGCTAACGAACGTCCCCGGTATGTACGGGAAAGTGAAGAGCGAAAGTGAGGAGATGGACGTTGGTGCGAGACGACGGGACCATGCTCAACAGTTAAGAGACGCTGTGTTACAACTCTCAGAAGAAGAATGTGCGTCAATGCGTGCGCCAATGTGCAGCAACTGGGCTTCATCAAGTATCAAACAGATCACACATCACACCTACCATGATTTTGTTCAATGAGATGAAAACTTATTTGATGTTCAATCCAGTGTTCAGGTTGACTTCAGTGCTTATGTTTTAGTAGAAGTGAAGCTGTGGTGCTTTAGTTTAATACATGGACACAGCACTAAACTTTGTTGTTGGTTGTTAGTTGTTTTTTTAGATTTTGGGATCAACCGTCACTTTTTAGTAATGGGAGAATTATTTCTCTGCACTGTGCGAGTCGTCCCAGAGCCATTGTTCAGCCTGAAGCCAATACGTTTTTAGGTTGAAAAGTTTGCCCCCCTGAAAAAATGTAATGCCCCCCCTTAAATGTTTTTCTGCAGCCGGGTCTGTCAGTGTTATACTAGATCCACTCAGTATAAACTGTTGTCAACATTGAAGTCAAATCATCTCCAGAAATGATACTTTGTGATGAAGTCTTAATGTTAAAAGAGACAAATGTAATAATATCTTTAATGAATCAATTCATGTACATTTATATCAAACCTGCTATTCCCTGCATGATGGGATCAGAAACACTAGAATTCTACTTTCTCGGGACGTTTTAGATTTACAACGACGACATCATTAAAAGTGTGAACTGCAGTCACACTGCAAGTTTATGTCCATAATCCTTAGATATTCTCTCCAAATGAGAACAATTTAACAGAAGAGTTTAACATTACCTTGGCTGTAGTCATGCTCTGTAGACAGAAGCTTCACCTGCACAGGTGATCTCATTAGCTCGTCCTGTCTCTCCACCTGCACGCAAAGCAACTTGTACTCTCTGCTGCCCTCTAGTGTTGCTAAAACGATTTATTATGTCCAATAAACAAACCTACAGAAAGACTTAACAGTGTGGGTCTTTCTTTTTATTTCAAGGGTCCCCATTTTATCTCAAACATCAATATAGCTAATATTTAACACTAATTGGTAAATATCAAACATGTATGCTTCATTACAGTTGAAACAATTGTTCTCTGGTAACAAATATTTATCATTAAACATGTGTGTTCATGTATGATCCATGGCACTCATCATGATGGACAAATATGATGGAAAAACATTCTATTAGTGTCAGTACAGTACACGAGGTTGGAAATCAACCACGCATTTGCGCATGCGTTGTCCACCTACAAGGAGGTTTATAACGGTCAGACGCGGAAGAATCGACGAAACTATCACTGATAGATTCTCAAAAATCATCTGATATTAAATGATCTTTTCTCTCAAGGATAAGGATGTTGAAGGAGTGACGTCACAGTGTCCACTGTTGAAGGATAAGGATGTTGAGTGTCCAGCTGGAAGGAGCACAGGTACATGTTGTGGTTTATTAAAGTCTCTTTTCATTTTATTGACATCGGTAAATGTAACGCTAAGTTTAAGTGAAGGTATCAAGACCTGTCGCCCTTCCCAGCTATCTTCTAAATAATCCACGGAGGAAAAATTCAGAAAAAAAAGTCTTATATAGATCCAGAGCGGTCCGTAATAGGAACAAAAAAACAAAACAGGCACTCGGGGCGAAGGCAGGGCACTTCTGGAGATCGGGGTCCCAACAGCAACTAAAACAAAAAGACAAAAGGACTCACTTGAGTAAATAAAAGTGCTGACAACGTCAGGAGTATCCAAAGGATTATCCAGTTGTGATTCAAAGGCGAGGAGCGAGATCGAAAGGACAGCCAACCTGGTCTGGAAACGCAATACTCTGGCGAGTTCTTCCGGGTAGAGACGCTCCTTATCAATGGGAAGAACCCGCCACTCCATCATCCCCAGCCGCGCACCTGCCAGCGTCTGTCACTCAAAACACAGGACACATGAAAACGGAAAACCACCTTCAAAATAAAACAAAAGAACATAAGCATGACACTTGTATGTTGATTCTATCAAATGTATTCTGCCTATTTTAAATGTTGACCTTTTTTCTTATAAGAGTAACTGTCAGGAGTCTTGATGTAAAACGTCACTCAAATGTGTCATTTATTTATTTCTCTCACAGGATTCAGAGTCAATGTTCATTGCACAGAATTTCCATCTCCGTCCTGCACTGTCTGTGATGATGGAACTTACATGGACAAATTGAACCGAGAGAAACATGGTTTCAAGTGTCTCGTCTGTACTGAAGGTAAAGTTTGTTCTTCACTAGAATGATGAGTTGGTCAGTATGTAGATGTGATGTAGAATTTGTTATTGACTAACAGGACTGAGAGAGATCAGATCCTGTACCTTCACAGCAAACACCAAGTGTGAACCTCTGGAGGGTTTTTTCTGTGTGGACGGCTCAGTGGACACATGTGTGGCAGCACAGCAACACTCCACATGTGAACCAGGACAGTTCATCATCAGAGCAGGCGAGTTTCACATCCAACATGTGAAATGCAAGAGTGCAGAAACTATAAGACACACACAATGTTCTTCACAGGAACGTCCTCCACAGACACTGAGTGTGGAACCTGCAGTGAAGGAACATTTTCAAATGGAACGTTCACGTCATGTCAGGATCACAAACAGTGAGTGAAGCTTCACAAATGTTTGCTCCAGATGTTTTCTTCTAAACTGTCTCCACTTGTCTTTGTAGATGTTCAACATATCTACGAGAAGGAACTATTTCTTCTGACTCTGTATGTCGAGAAGGTTTGACACCAGGAGAAGTGGCTGGAATTATTGTTGCTGTGATCGTTCTACTGATCACATGTTCTGTAGTTTATTGGTATAAAAAAAGAAAAAGAGGTAAAAAACAAATGCATTCATAAAAATCACATTATTATATTGATTTGTGTTTATCTGGAGTCATTTCCTTGAATTATTTTTCTCCTTAACCAGATGGAAAAGAGTTCAAGAGAAGAAGGAAGGTATGTAAGAATGTTTTTTAGTCATTTATCAAAGTGATTTAATGTTTAAATGTAATGTTGATTAATTTTGCAAATGTCATCACTTGTACAATTAAAATGAATGTCAATTTTGGTTTAATATCTTCAGCACTGCAGTATTTGTGCATCAGAGAAACGATCATTATTTCTTATTAGGAGGTGGCAGTGGGAATGAATGAATGTATGGATTCAACGGAGCATCCGTGAGAATTTCAATTAGTTTGAGCTTTTTTTTTAATCTAAACTGACTTATTTTTTTCTTGTCTTAGATCAATTTATTCATCTGAGAATAAGTCCGATGAAGTGGAACATGTTCCACTGATGGTAGAACCCGGGGAAGACCCAGAACACACTGAAGAAGCATGTTCCTCCACTGGGCTGGAAACACAGGGGGGTCCTCCAGAAAGAGCTGGACGATGTAACTGGGGAGAAGAAAGTATGGACCTCTCTGCTGAAGCTGCTGCCCCCGTGACAAGAATCCAGATAAACAGACCAGAGATAGCAGACGTTGAATATGAACTAATTGGACACGAGGATATTAAAGTAGATTGTTCAGTCATTCAATAGAATGTTTGAGTTTTATACAACATGAAAAATGTGTTCATAAATGATGTGTTCAGTGAACATAACATATTTCTGGCTGTTTTCATTTGCCTGTGTGTGTAGCTTAGTCTGTGATATAGAAAACAGTTTCTGTCAAAGCTTTCATTAATCTCATAAATGGCTGATCAGTTAAACATCAGCCAGGTTTGAGGATGTACTTCACTCCACAGCCGTCAGTGTTGCTTGTTCTTTCACTGCCCTTTTTGTGAGGTCACCAAATTCAGACCAGCACAGATGGACAAAACCCAACAGCACATACAAAGCCACTTGAGAAAGGCAATCATCATGGAGGTGTGTACAGTATATCTTTAGTTAGTTCCTCGTATATTGCATCATAAAAGTCTAACCGTTTACATTTTTATGTTTGACAGACTATCCGATACACAGATGTGGGCTGCAGACCAGAACCTCACGTCCATTGTCATGTGCGTGTCAATGTGTGTCAATGCGCGCGTGTGTCAATGTGCGTCAATGCTTGCGCGCGTGTCAATGTGCGTCAATGCTTGCGTGCGTGTCAATGCGTGTGCGTGTGTCAATATGCTTGCGCGCGTGTCAATGTGCGTCAATGCTTGCGCGCGTGTCAATGTGCGTCAATGCGCGCGTGCGTGTCAATGTGCGTCAATGCGCCCGTGCGTGTCAATGCGTGTGCGTGCGTCAATATGCGCGCGAGTGTCAATGTGCGTCAATGCTTGCGCGCGTGTCAATGTGTGTCAATGCTTGCGCGTGTGTCAATGTGCGTCAATGCTTGCGCGTGTCAACACACAACACACGCACGCACACATTAAACAAATGCGCACACCCACATTAAACAAACGCGCACGCACACATAAAACACACGCATGCATACACAGACATGCACTGACAAACGCACACACACACGGTGACATGCAAACATAAAACACACGCACGCACGCACACATAAAACAAACGCGGATTGTATAGGTTTGTTTGTGATGTGTAGTTATGCGTTTGTGTGCATGTCATTGGTGTGTGTGCGCATGTGTCAGTGTGTGTCTGCGTGTGCGTGCGTGTGTGTGTTTTATGTGTGCATGTCACCGTGTGTGTGCGTGTGTCAGTGCATGTCTGTGTGTGCATGCGTGTGTTTTGTGTGCGTCCGCGTTTGTTTTATGTGTGCGTGCGTGCGTGTGTTTTATGTGTGCATGTCACATGAAACAAATGCGCGCACGCACACATAAAACAAATGCGCGCATGCACACATAAAACAAATGCGCGCATGCACACATAAAGCAAATGCGCGCATGCACACATAAAGCAAATGCGCGCATGCACACATAAAACAAATGCGCGCACGTCGCATAAAACAAATGCGCGCATGCACACATAAAACAAACGCGGATTGTATAGGTTTGTTTGTGATGTGTAGTTATGCGTTTGTGTGCATGTCATTGGTGTGTGTGTGCATGTGTCAGTGTGTGTCTGCATGTGCGTGCGTGTGTGTGTTTTATGTGTGCATGTCACCGTGTGTGTGCGTGTGTCAGTGCATGTCTGTGTGTGCATGCGTGTGTTTTGTGTGCGTCCGCGTTTGTTTTATGTGTGCGTGCGTGCGTGTGTTTTATGTGTGCATGTCACATGAAACAAATGCGCGCACGTCGCATAAAACAAATGCGCGCACGCACACATAAAACAAATGCGCGCACGCACATATTAAAGAAATGCGCACGCGCACACAAAACAAATGCGCAAGAGCACACAAAACAAATGCGCGCGCACAGATAAAACAAATGCACACGCACACAACACACGCACGCACACATTAAACAAATGCGCACACCCACATAAAACAAACGCGCACGCACACATAAAACACACGCATGCATACACAGACATGCACTGACAAACGCACACACACACGGTGACATGCAAACATAAAACACACGCACGCACGCACACATAAAACAAACGCGGGTTTTATAGGTGTGTTTGTGATGTGTAGTTATGCGTTTGTGTGCATGTCATTGGTGTGTGTGCGCATGTGTCAGTGTGTGTCTGCGTGTGCGTGCGTGTGTGTGTTTTATGTGTGCATGTCACCGTGTGTGTGCGTGTGTCAGTGCATGTCTGTGTGTGCATGCGTGTGTTTTGTGTGCGTCCGCGTTTGTTTTATGTGTGCGTGCGTGCGTGTGTTTTATGTGTGCATGTCACATGAAACAAATGCGCGCACGCACACATAAAACAAATGCGCGCATGCACACATAAAACAAATGCGCGCATGCACACAAAACAAATGCGCGCATGCACACATAAAGCAAATGCGCGCATGCACACATAAAACAAATGCGCGCACGTCACATAAAACAAATGCGCGCACGCACACATAAAACAAATGCGCGCACGCACATATTAAAGAAATGCGCACGCGCACACAAAACAAATGCGCAAGAGCACACAAAACAAATGCGCGCGCACAGATAAAACAAATGCACACGCACACAACACACGCACGCACACATTAAGCAAATGCGCACACCCACATAAAACAAACGCGCACGCACACATAAAACACACGCATGCATACACAGACATGCACTGACAAACGCACACACACGGTGACATGCAAACATAAAACACACGCACGCACGCACACATAAAACAAACGCGGATTTTATAGGTTTGTTTGTGATCTGTAGTTATGCGTTTGTGTGCATGTCATTGGTGTGTGTGCGCATGTGTCAGTGTGTGTCTGCGTGTGCGTGCGTGTGTGTGTTTTATGTGTGCATGTCACCGTGTGTGTGCGTGTGTCAGTGCATGTCTGTGTGTGCATGCGTGTGTGTGTTTTATGTGTGCATGTCACCGTGTGTGTGCGTGTGTCAGTGCATGTCTGTGTGTGCATGCGTGTGTTTTGTGTGCGTCCGCGTTTGTTTTATGTGTGCGTGCGTGCGTGTGTTTTATGTGTGCATGTCACATGAAACAAACGCGCGCACGCACACATAAAACAAATGCGCGCATGCACACATAAAACAAATGCGCGCGCGCGCACATAACACAAATGCGCGCACGTCACATAAAACAAATGCGCGCACGCACACATAAAACAAATGCGCGCACGCACATATTAAAGAAATGCGCACGCGCACACAAAACAAATGCGCAAGAGCACACAAAACAAATGCGCGCGCACAGATAAAACAAATGCACACGCACACAACACACGCACGCACACATTAAACAAATGCGCACACCCACATAAAACAAACGCGCACGCACACAAAACACACGCATGCATACACAGACATGCACTGACAAACGCACACACACACGGTGACATGCAAACATAAAACACACGCACGCACGCACACATAAAACAAACGCGGGTTTTATAGGTTTGTTTGTGATGTGTAGTTATGCGTTTGTGTGCGCGCATGTGTCAGTGTGTGTCTGCGTGTGCGTGCGTGTGTGTGTTTTATGTGTGCATGTCACCGTGTGTGTGCGTGTGTCAGTGCATGTCTGTGTGTGCATGCGTGTGTTTTGTGTGCGTCCGCGTTTGTTTTATGTGTGCGTGCGTTTTATGTGTGCATGTCACATGAAACAAATGCGCGCACGCACACATAAAACAAATGCGCGCATGCACACATAAAACAAATGCGCGCATGCACACATAAAACAAATGCACGCATGCACACATAAAGCAAATGCGCGCATGCACACATAAAACAAATGCGCGCACGTCACATAAAACAAATGCGCGCACGCACACATAAAACAAATGCGCGCACGCACATATTAAAGAAATGCGCACGCGCACACAAAACAAATGCGCAAGAGCACACAAAACAAATGCGCGCGCACAGATAAAACAAATGCACACGCACACAACACATGCACGCACACATTAAACAAACGCGCACGCACACATAAAACACACGCATGCATACACAGACATGCACTGACAAACGCACACACACACGGTGACATGCAAACATAAAACACACGCACGCACGCACACATAAAACAAACGCGGATTTTATAGGTTTGTTTGTGATCTGTAGTTATGCGTTTGTGTGCATGTCATTGGTGTGTGTGCGCATGTGTCAGTGTGTGTCTGCGTGTGCGTGCGTGTGTGTGTTTTATGTGTGCATGTCACCGTGTGTGTGCGTGTGTCAGTGCATGTCTGTGTGTGCATGCGTGTGTGTGTTTTATGTGTGCATGTCACCGTGTGTGTGCGTGTGTCAGTGCATGTCTGTGTGTGCATGCGTGTGTTTTGTGTGCGTCCGCGTTTGTTTTATGTGTGCGTGCGTGCGTGTGTTTTATGTGTGCATGTCACATGAAACAAATGCGCGCACGCACACATAAAACAAATGCGCGCATGCACACATAAAACAAATGCGCGCATGCACACATAAAACAAATGCGCGCGCGTGCACACAAAACACACGGATGCACACACAGACATGCACTGACACACGCACACACACACGGTGACATGCACACATAAAACAAACGCGGACGCACACAAAACAAACGCGCACGCACACATAAAACACACGCATGCATACATAGACATGCACTGACAAACGCACACACACACGGTGACATGCAAACATAAAACACACGCACGCACGAACACATAAAACAAACGCGGATTTTTTTTAGAATAGAATAGAATAGAAAAGCTTTATTCATCCCCAGAGGGGAAACACACTTTCACAACAGCGCAGATTAAAAAAAAAATATATAGGTTTGTTTGTGATGTGTAGTTATGCGTTTGTGTGCATGTCACTGGTGTGTGTGCGCATGTGTCAGTGTGTGTCTGCGTGTGCGTGCGTGTGTGTGTTTTATGTGTGCATGTCACCGTGTGTGTGTGCGTGTGTCAGTGCATGTCTGTGTGTGCATGCGTGTGTTTAATGTGTGCGTGCGCGTTTGTTTTGTGTGCGTCCGCGTTTGTTTTATGTGTGCGTGCGTGCGTGTGTTTATGTGTGCATGTCACCGTGTGTGTGGGCGTGTGTCAGTGCATGTCTGTGTGTGCATGCGTGTGTTTTAGGTGTGCGTGCGCGTTTCTTTGATGTGTGCGTCCGCGTTTGTTTTATGTGTGCGTGCGTGCGTGTGTTTTATGTGTGCATGTCACCGTGTGTGTGTGCGTTTGTCAGTGCATGTCCGTGTACGCATGCGTGTGTTTTATGTGTGCGTGCGCGTTTGTTTTATGTGGGTGTGCGCATTTGTTTAATGTGTGCGTTCGTGCACAGTAAATTTCCAAGTGTCAAAAAGGAAGTGTTAATGTATTTTAACTATTTCATAGACTGGTTTAACTCTTCCAGATGTAACACAACAACAACAGGTGTAAAACGTGGCTCCTCCCCCTGCAGTGCTGTTGTCAATATCCAGAGTTAAAACCCAGGTGTTATTTATTCAGTGTAAAAAGTGAATGAACACTGTCAAGGGTCAATTTAACAATATTCAGTGTTAATATCTTAATATGCTCCGCCCATTTCAAATGATCCAGAAGTTTCTAGAGTAATTGGACCTCATGGACCACCGCCATGTTTCCATTGGTAAAGACTGTGGTAAGTCTCTCCATCTGCTGACTTATATTTAAATGAATTAAACGATTTATACAATTGTATTCACCGTGACTGTACTACCATTCGCTTTTTAGACTTCTAATGTAGATGAATTGCTATGTGGTTCACCAACATTAAGTTACATTCTATTACTTGTAATGCGGTACAGTTAACCTGCGCAGTGAACACCACGTGTAGACACTTGTAACCAATACCACTATGGATTATTGTGTATATTCGGTTTATGGTGCTCGCTCAAAACAACAGATGTATATGCTGTCTGTACATGCGCGCGCCAGTAAGTACGGTAGTTCATTCCCGCGCCACTCCCCCTCTGTCAGGCTTTAGTTTTTAGTAATGTAACCCAGCCGTTTATTTGTCGTTTTATGTTTCAATTATTTTCACTGGAAGTATATAATTAAACCCAGTTGTTATTTTCGTGTTTTATGTTTTATTACTTTTCAATGCATGTATCGCATCAAGACACTGTCGCTTTAAGACGGCCATTGTTTTTTACCTGCGTTCCACGGATGAGACGCGTGGTGTTCAGATGCTTCAGCGGCTCAGAGACTGAGACACGTGTAAGTAAGTAAGTAAGTAAGTAATATTTATTTATATAGCGCTTTTCGAGACCAGGGTCACAAAGCGCTTTAACAATCAAAAACAATACTCAAAACAGTACATACTTCAAAGATCAAGACAACACCGAGAACAACAAGTTCGAGAAATTCAAGGAAAAGCCTGAACAAATAGAAACGTCTTAAGATGTTTCTTAAAGGAGTCAGTAGACTCCATCAAGCGCAAAGAGAGAGGAAGATTGTTCCAAAGCTTAGGAGCAACAGCCTGAAAAGATTTCTCTCCTCTGGTCCTGAGCCGTGTGCGTGGAACCATCAGTAGATTCTGATCCACAGACCTCAGAGACCGAGCTGGGGTGTAAGGCTGGATCAGATCAGTGATGTAAGGAGGAGCCTGACCATGAATAGCTCTGAAAGTAAGAACCAGAATTTTAAAGTTGATCCTGAAAGAAACTGGAAGCCAGTGAAGAGTTTTAAGGATCGGAGAAATGTGAGTTCTCCTACTTGAGCGGGTCAGAATTCTCGCTGCAGAGTTCTGAATCAACTGCAGACGAGACAGCTCCTTCTTGTTAAGACATGAAAACAAACCGTTACAATAGTCCAGACGAGAAGAAACAAACGCATGGATTACAAGCTCCAGATCATGTTGTGACAACATTTTCCTAAGTTTAGAGATTTTTCTCAGTTGAAGGAAACAGTTTCTGGTCAGTTTTCTGCAGTGTTGAACAAGAGACATGTCTTTATCAAATACAACACCCAGGTTTCTCAGGCTCAGTTTGACAGACTGACCTAAGTCACCCAAGTACTGACTCAACCATGGAATCTTATCATCAGGAGCAATCACCAGAGTTTCAGTTTTGTCCACATTAAGCTGTAAAGTGTGCCAACGCTCCTGCAATTTTACTGAATACACTCGCTTATCACTCCTAGGTGAGCCTAAACAATACGTTTATATTATTGTTTATATTGCTGTGTGTAAATGAATGTTGTGTCGAAGCAGCTATTTAAGTTTTTGTGTGAAACTTGAAGCATTGTTTTATAACTTTATTCAAGTGTATATTTTCGATAGTATTTTATATTGTACTGTTTCACTTTGTTTTGAAAGTAAGTTGCACTTTATATTTTGTTATCGCGTGGTGTTCAGATGCTTCAGCGGCTCAGAGTTCACCGCATCTGTTATTTAACACGCCGATTAAACGTTCGTGCTGTTGTATGGTTAACAAGCGTTGAATGTGTTGAAGGTGCCGTAGCTAAGAATCTTGAATATTAATAAAATAAATCGCCTACCATGACCCACCAATATAGCAAACTTTTTATTGGAATATAAATATATTTTCGTCCTTCAAAATAACAAACAAAATACGTGTGTGAGTTACATTATAATTAAAAAAGCTAAGTTTTAGCGAACTAGCTCTCGTGTTAACGCACCACAGAAAGTTACATTACACGCAATGAAACATTATTCTTAAAGCGATAATGATATCTTACCTCAATAGACGAGTGACGCGCACCTGATTCCGTCAAGTTATGCACAAACGTGAGGATAAAATGCGATCGATCTTTGTCAACAAGTGTGACGTCATCATCCGGAAGTTGCGTATGCGGCAATTTGAAAACTTTTTAGCTGACGCTAAATTTAAACTAAACTTAACTCGGTCTTTATACAAGCACGCATCTACTATTGTATTCATGGCGCTTTTAAACAAACAAGCACAATATCTCATTGTATTCCTGTGGTGTGACGTCACCGCTGCAGGATCAGTTGATTAGCATGTGTGACGTCACCCCTGCAGACTCGCGATTAATGTTGACAAACGTCACGTAGACGCTCATAATCGCAGCTAAATAAAAAGAAAACATATGTCCATAAACGCAATCTCAATGAAAGCTTCTATTTTCATAGAAAAGCGCACCGGATTATAAAGAGGATCAAGCGAAATAGCACAGACTTTATTTTACTCATTCATAAAACAATGTCAACATTATGGAGTTGAAACACCTAAAAATATACAATATAGTCACTTTTACAGGACCTTTTAAGCATGTTTTAATCCGCGAGAGCTTCTTGACTTCCGCGATGCGTAAACAATCCAAGCTCCAAAAAATTAAAATTAAGCATTTTTACCGATTTATATTCACTCTGTACCTCCTTAAAGTGGTTTGAGGTCGTTAAGCACAATCAGGATTAGAATCACACTGTTGACATTAAACATTTCAAATGAGCTTCATAGTTGTAGAATTACGGTAGCCAAATGAAACAGCGACACGTCACGTTACCAAGGCAACGAAGAGATGGGCGACGCGTCAAATGTAACCCGGGTCGTTTGAATCCGACGTCGGGGGGTGCTCTGTATAATACTGGGTGACCCGTGCGTGTCAATGCGTGCGCGCGTGTCAATGTGCGTCAATACGTGTGTGTCAATGTGCGTCAATGTGCGTCAATACGTGTGTGTGTGTCAATGTGCGTCAATGCGTGCGGGTGTGTCAATGCGTATAGACGTGTGTTTATATGTGTGTACATATATGTGTGTATGTGTATAGACGTGTGTGTGTATATATGTGTGTGTATGTGTATAGACGTGTGTGTGTATATATATGTGTGTATGTGTATAGACGTGTGTGTGTGTATATATGTGTGTGTATAGACGTGTGTGTATATATATGTGTGTATGTGTATAGACGTGTGTGTATATGTGTGTATGTGTATAGACGTGTGTGTGTGTGTGTGTGTGTGTATATATATATACGTGTGTGTGTTTATATATGTGTGTATGTGTATAGACGTGTGTGTGTATATATATGTGTGTATATGTGTGTATGTGTATAGACGTGTGTGTGTGTATATGTGTGTATGTGTATAGACGTGTGTGTATATATATGTGTGTATATGTGTGTATGTGTATAGACGTGTGTGTATATATATGTGTGTATGTGTATAGACGTGTGTGTGTATATATATGTGTGTATATGTGTGTATGTGTATAGACGTGTGTGTGTGTATATGTGTGTATGTGTATAGACGTGTGTGTATATATATGTGTGTATATGTGTGTATGTGTATAGACGTGTGTGTATATATATGTGTGTATGTGTATAGACGTGTGTGTGTGTATATGTATATGTGTGTATGTGTATAGACGTGTGTGTGTGTATATACTGTATATATATTGTAACGATCCTGTTTGTTCTGTTCATTAATGTTGCGGGCACTTTAAGAAGGTGAGTCTGTGCGCATGCGCAGTTGTTGTTAGAGAGATTTCGCGTTCAACTAGTGGTGTGAAGAACGAGCGGCGTTGGTTGTGGCCGAAACAATAACCTCTCTGTGAGTACAGCGAACAAAGAAACAATATCTGTGCAAGACAACCGTCTGGTCATGTGTGGAGGACCAAACGTTACATTGGTGTCAGAAGCGACTTTTTCGGACCTGCTCCTGAGGCGAAGCTAACGGTTATTAGCAACGAACTTTGCTAACGAACGTCCCCGGTATGTACGGGAAAGTGAAGAGCGAAAGTGAGGAGATGGACGTTGGTGCGAGACGACGGGACCATGCTCAACAGTTAAGAGACGCTGTGTTACAACTCTCAGAAGAAGAATGTGCGTCAATGCGTGCGCCAATGTGCAGCAAATGGGCTTCATCAAGTATCAAACAGATCACACATCACACCTACCATGATTTTGTTCAATGAGATGAAAACTTATTTGATGTTCAATCCAGTGTTCAGGTTGACTTCAGTGCTTATGTTTTAGTAGAAGTGAAGCTGTGGTGCTTTAGTTTAATACATGGACACAGCACTAAACTTTGTTGTTGGTTGTTTTTTTAGATTTTGGGATCAACCGTCACTTTTTAGTAATGGGAGAATTATTTCTCTGCACTGTGCGAGTCGTCCCAGAGCCATTGTTCAGCCTGAAGCCAATACGTTTTTAGGTTGAAAAGTTTGCCCCCCTGAAAAAATGTAATGCCCCCCCTTAAATGTTTTTCTGCAGCCGGGTCTGTCAGTGTTATACTAGATCCACTCAGTATAAACTGTTGTCAACATTGAAGTCAAATCATCTCCAGAAATGATACTTTGTGATGAAGTCTTAATGTTAAAAGAGACAAATGTAATAATATCTTTAATGAATCAATTCATGTACATTTATATCAAACCTGCTATTCCCTGCATGATGGGATCAGAAACACTAGAATTCTACTTTCTCGGGACGTTTTAGATTTACAACGACGACATCATTAAAAGTGTGAACTGCAGTCACACTGCAAGTTTATGTCCATAATCCTTAGATATTCTCTCCAAATGAGAACAATTTAACAGAAGAGTTTAACATTACCTTGGCTGTAGTCATGCTCTGTAGACAGAAGCTTCACCTGCACAGGTGATCTCATTAGCTCGTCCTGTCTCTCCACCTGCACGCAAAGCAACTTGTACTCTCTGCTGCCCTCTAGTGTTGCTAAAACGATTTATTATGTCCAATAAACAAACCTACAGAAAGACTTAACAGTGTGGGTCTTTCTTTTTATTTCAAGGGTCCCCATTTTATCTCAAACATCAATATAGCTAATATTTAACACTAATTGGTAAATATCAAACATGTATGCTTCATTACAGTTGAAACAATTGTTCTCTGGTAACAAATATTTATCATTAAACATGTGTGTTCATGTATGATCCATGGCACTCATCATGATGGACAAATATGATGGAAAAACATTCTATTAGTGTCAGTACAGTACACGAGGTTGGAAATCAACCACGCATTTGCGCATGCGTTGTCCACCTACAAGGAGGTTTATAACGGTCAGACGCGGAAGAATCTACGAAACTATCACTGATAGATTCTCAAAAATCATCTGATATTAAATGATCTTTTCTCTCAAGGATAAGGATGTTGAAGGAGTGACGTCACAGTGTCCACTGTTGAAGGATAAGGATGTTGAGTGTCCAGCTGGAAGGAGCACAGGTACATGTTGTGGTTTATCAAAGTCTCTTTTCATTTTATTGACATCGGTAAATGTAACGCTAAGTTTAAGTGAAGGTATCAAGACCTGTCGCCCTTCCCAGCTATCTTCTAAATAATCCACGGAGGAAAAATTCAGAAAAAAAAGTCTTATATAGATCCAGAGCGGTCCGTAATAGGAACAAAAAAACAAAACAGGCACTCGGGGCGAAGGCAGGGCACTTCTGGAGATCGGGGTCCCAACAGCAACTAAAACAAAAAGACAAAAGGACTCACTTGAGTAAATAAAAGTGCTGACAACGTCAGGAGTATCCAAAGGATTATCCAGTTGTGATTCAAAGGCGAGGAGCGAGATCGAAAGGACAGCCAACCTGGTCTGGAAACGCAATACTCTGGCGAGTTCTTCCGGGTAGAGACGCTCCTTATCAATGGGAAGAACCCGCCACTCCATCATCCCCAGCCGCGCACCTGCCAGCGTCTGTCACTCAAAACACAGGACACATGAAAACGGAAAACCACCTTCAAAATAAAACAAAAGAACATAAGCATGACACTTGTATGTTGATTCTATCAAATGTATTCTGCCTATTTTAAATGTTGACCTTTTTTCTTATAAGAGTAACTGTCAGGAGTCTTGATGTAAAACGTCACTCAAATGTGTCATTTATTTATTTCTCTCACAGGATTCAGAGTCAATGTTCATTGCACAGAATTTCCATCTCCGTCCTGCACTGTCTGTGATGATGGAACTTACATGGACAAATTGAACCGAGAGAAACATGGTTTCAAGTGTCTCGTCTGTACTGAAGGTAAAGTTTGTTCTTCACTAGAATGATGAGTTGGTCAGTATGTAGATGTGATGTAGAATTTGTTATTGACTAACAGGACTGAGAGAGATCAGATCCTGTACCTTCACAGCAAACACCAAGTGTGAACCTCTGGAGGGTTTTTTCTGTGTGGACGGCTCAGTGGACACATGTGTGGCAGCACAGCAACACTCCACATGTGAACCAGGACAGTTCATCATCAGAGCAGGCGAGTTTCACATCCAACATGTGAAATGCAAGAGTGCAGAAACTATAAGACACACACAATGTTCTTCACAGGAACGTCCTCCACAGACACTGAGTGTGGAACCTGCAGTGAAGGAACATTTTCAAATGGAACGTTCACGTCATGTCAGGATCACAAACAGTGAGTGAAGCTTCACAAATGTTTGCTCCAGATGTTTTCTTCTAAACTGTCTCCACTTGTCTTTGTAGATGTTCAACATATCTACGAGAAGGAACTATTTCTTCTGACTCTGTATGTCGAGAAGGTTTGACACCAGGAGAAGTGGCTGGAATTATTGTTGCTGTGATCGTTCTACTGATCACATGTTCTGTAGTTTATTGGTATAAAAAAAGAAAAAGAGGTAAAAAACAAATGCATTCATAAAAATCACATTATTATATTGATTTGTGTTTATCTGGAGTCATTTCCTTGAATTATTTTTCTCCTTAACCAGATGGAAAAGAGTTCAAGAGAAGAAGGAAGGTATGTAAGAATGTTTTTTAGTCATTTATCAAAGTGATTTAATGTTTAAATGTAATGTTGATTAATTTTGCAAATGTCATCACTTGTACAATTAAAATGAATGTCAATTTTGGTTTAATATCTTCAGCACTGCAGTATTTGTGCATCAGAGAAACGATCATTATTTCTTATTAGGAGGTGGCAGTGGGAATGAATGAATGTATGGATTCAACGGAGCATCCGTGAGAATTTCAATTAGTTTGAGCTTTTTTTTTAATCTAAACTGACTTATTTTTTTCTTGTCTTAGATCAATTTATTCATCTGAGAATAAGTCCGATGAAGTGGAACATGTTCCACTGATGGTAGAACCCGGGGAAGACCCAGAACACACTGAAGAAGCATGTTCCTCCACTGGGCTGGAAACACAGGGGGGTCCTCCAGAAAGAGCTGGACGATGTAACTGGGGAGAAGAAAGTATGGACCTCTCTGCTGAAGCTGCTGCCCCCGTGACAAGAATCCAGATAAACAGACCAGAGATAGCAGACGTTGAATATGAACTAATTGGACACGAGGATATTAAAGTAGATTGTTCAGTCATTCAATAGAATGTTTGAGTTTTATACAACATGAAAAATGTGTTCATAAATGATGTGTTCAGTGAACATAACATATTTCTGGCTGTTTTCATTTGCCTGTGTGTGTAGCTTAGTCTGTGATATAGAAAACAGTTTCTGTCAAAGCTTTCATTAATCTCATAAATGGCTGATCAGTTAAACATCAGCCAGGTTTGAGGATGTACTTCACTCCACAGCCGTCAGTGTTGCTTGTTCTTTCACTGCCCTTTTTGTGAGGTCACCAAATTCAGACCAGCACAGATGGACAAAACCCAACAGCACATACAAAGCCACTTGAGAAAGGCAATCATCATGGAGGTGTGTACAGTATATGTTTAGTTAGTTCCTCGTATATTGCATCATAAAAGTCTAACCGTTTACATTTTTATGTTTGACAGACTATCCGATACACAGATGTGGGCTGCAGACCAGAACCTCACGTCCATTGTCATGTGCGTGTCAATGTGTGTCAATGCGCGCGTGTGTCAATGTGCGTCAATGCTTGCGCGCGTGTCAATGTGCGTCAATGCTTGCGTGCGTGTCAATGCGTGTGCGTGTGTCAATATGCTTGCGCGCGTGTCAATGTGCGTCAATGCTTGCGCGCGTGTCAATGTGCGTCAATGCGCGCGTGCGTGTCAATGTGCGTCAATGCGCCCGTGCGTGTCAATGCGTGTGCGTGCGTCAATATGCGCGCGAGTGTCAATGTGCGTCAATGCTTGCGCGCGTGTCAATGTGCGTCAATGCTTGCGCGTGTGTCAATGTGCGTCAATGCTTGCGCGTGTCAACACACAACACACGCACGCACACATTAAACAAATGCGCACACCCACATTAAACAAACGCGCACGCACACATAAAACACACGCATGCATACACAGACATGCACTGACAAACGCACACACACACGGTGACATGCAAACATAAAACACACGCACGCACGCACACATAAAACAAACGCGGATTTTATAGGTTTGTTTGTGATGTGTAGTTATGCGTTTGTGTGCATGTCATTGGTGTGTGTGCGCATGTGTCAGTGTGTGTCTGCGTGTGCGTGCGTGTGTGTGTTTTATGTGTGCATGTCACCGTGTGTGTGCGTGTGTCAGTGCATGTCTGTGTGTGCATGCGTGTGTTTTGTGTGCGTCCGCGTTTGTTTTATGTGTGCGTGCGTGCGTGTGTTTTATGTGTGCATGTCACATGAAACAAATGCGCGCACGCACACATAAAACAAATGCGCGCATGCACACATAAAACAAATGCGCGCATGCACACATAAAGCAAATGCGCGCATGCACACATAAAGCAAATGCGCGCATGCACACATAAAACAAATGCGCGCACGTCACATAAAACAAATGCGCGCGCGCACACATAAAACAAATGCGCGCACGCACATATTAAAGAAATGCGCACGCGCACACAAAACAAATGCGCAAGAGCACACAAAACAAATGCGCGCGCACAGATAAAACAAATGCACACGCACACAACACACGCACGCACACATTAAACAAATGCGCACACCCACATAAAACAAACGCGCACGCACACATAAAACACACGCATGCATACACAGACATGCACTGACAAACGCACACACACACGGTGACATGCAAACATAAAACACACGCACGCACGCACACATAAACAAACGCGGGTTTTATAGGTTTGTTTGTGATGTGTAGTTATGCGTTTGTGTGCATGTCATTGGTGTGTGTGCGCATGTGTCAGTGTGTGTCTGCGTGTGCGTGCGTGTGTGTGTTTTATGTGTGCATGTCACCGTGTGTGTGCGTGTGTCAGTGCATGTCTGTGTGTGCATGCGTGTGTTTTGTGTGCGTCCGCGTTTGTTTTATGTGTGCGTGCGTGCGTGTGTTTTATGTGTGCATGTCACATGAAACAAATGCGCGCACGCACACATAAAACAAATGCGCGCATGCACACATAAAACAAATGCGCGCATGCACACATAAAACAAATGCGCGCATGCACACATAAAGCAAATGCGCGCATGCACACATAAAACAAATGCGCGCACGTCACATAAAACAAATGCGCGCACGCACACATAAAACAAATGCGCGCACGCACATATTAAAGAAATGCGCACGCGCACACAAAACAAATGCGCAAGAGCACACAAAACAAATGCGCGCGCACAGATAAAACAAATGCACACGCACACAACACACGCACGCACACATTAAACAAATGCGCACACCCACATAAAACAAACGCGCACGCACACATAAAACACACGCATGCATACACAGACATGCACTGACAAACGCACACACACACGGTGACATGCAAACATAAAACACACGCACGCACGCACACATAAAACAAACGCGGATTTTATAGGTTTGTTTGTGATCTGTAGTTATGCGTTTGTGTGCATGTCATTGGTGTGTGTGCGCATGTGTCAGTGTGTGTCTGCGTGTGCGTGCGTGTGTGTGTTTTATGTGTGCATGTCACCGTGTGTGTGCGTGTGTCAGTGCATGTCTGTGTGTGCATGCGTGTGTGTGTTTTATGTGTGCATGTCACCGTGTGTGTGCGTGTGTCAGTGCATGTCTGTGTGTGCATGCGTGTGTTTTGTGTGCGTCCGCGTTTGTTTTATGTGTGCGTGCGTGCGTGTGTTTTATGTGTGCATGTCACATGAAACAAATGCGCGCACGCACACATAAAACAAATGCGCGCATGCACACATAAAACAAATGCGCGCATGCACACATAAAACAAATGCGCGCGCGCGCACACAAAACACACGGATGCACACACAGACATGCACTGACACACGCACACACACACGGTGACATGCACACATAAAACAAACGCGGACGCACACAAAACAAACGCGCACGCACACATAAAACACACGCATGCATACATAGACATGCACTGACAAACGCACACACACACGGTGACATGCAAACATAAAACACACGCACGCACGAACACATAAAACAAACGCGGATTTTTTTTAGAATAGAATAGAATAGAAAAGCTTTATTCATCCCCAGAGGGGAAACACACTTTCACAACAGCGCAGATTAAAAAAAATATATATAGGTTTGTTTGTGACGTGTAGTTATGCGTTTGTGTGCATGTCACTGGTGTGTGTGCGCATGTGTCAGTGTGTGTCTGCGTGTGCGTGCGTGTGTGTGTTTTATGTGTGCATGTCACCGTGTGTGTGTGCGTGTGTCAGTGCATGTCTGTGTGTGCATGCGTGTGTTTAATGTGTGCGTGCGCGTTTGTTTTGTGTTCGTCCGCGTTTGTTTTATGTGTGCGTGCGTGCGTGTGTTTATGTGTGCATGTCACCGTGTGTGTGGGCGTGTGTCAGTGCATGTCTGTGTGTGCATGCGTGTGTTTTAGGTGTGCGTGCGCGTTTCTTTGATGTGTGCGTCCGCGTTTGTTTTATGTGTGCGTGCGTGCGTGTGTTTTATGTGTGCATGTCACCGTGTGTGTGTGCGTTTGTCAGTGCATGTCCGTGTACGCATGCGTGTGTTTTATGTGTGCGTGCGCGTTTGTTTTATGTGGGTGTGCGCATTTGTTTAATGTGTGCGTTCGTGCACAGTAAATTTCCAAGTGTCAAAAAGGAAGTGTTAATGTATTTTAACTATTTCATAGACTGGTTTAACTCTTCCAGATGTAACACAACAACAACAGGTGTAAAACGTGGCTCCTCCCCCTGCAGTGCTGTTGTCAATATCCAGAGTTAAAACCCAGGTGTTATTTATTCAGTGTAAAAAGTGAATGAACACTGTCAAGGGTCAATTTAACAATATTCAGTGTTAATATCTTAATATGCTCCGCCCATTTCAAATGATCCAGAAGTTTCTAGAGTAATTGGACCTCATGGACCACCGCCATGTTTCCATTGGTAAAGACTGTGGTAAGTCTCTCCATCTGCTGACTTATATTTAAATGAATTAAACGATTTATACAATTGTATTCACCGTGACTGTACTACCATTCGCTTTTTAGACTTCTAATGTAGATGAATTGCTATGTGGTTCACCAACATTAAGTTACATTCTATTACTTGTAATGCGGTACAGTTAACCTGCGCAGTGAACACCACGTGTAGACACTTGTAACCAATACCACTATGGATTATTGTGTATATTCGGTTTATGGTGCTCGCTCAAAACAACAGATGTATATGCTGTCTGTACATGCGCGCGCCAGTAAGTACGGTAGTTCATTCCCGCGCCACTCCCCCTCTGTCAGGCTTTAGTTTTTAGTAATGTAACCCAGCCGTTTATTTGTCGTTTTATGTTTCAATTATTTTCACTGGAAGTATATAATTAAACCCAGTTGTTATTTTCGTGTTTTATGTTTTATTACTTTTCAATGCATGTATCGCATTAAGACACTGTCGCTTTAAGACGGCCATTGTTTTTTACCTGCGTTCCACGGATGAGACGCGTGGTGTTCAGATGCTTCAGCGGCTCAGAGACTGAGACACGTGTAAGTAAGTAAGTAAGTAAGTAATATTTATTTATATAGCGCTTTTCGAGACCAGGGTCACAAAGCGCTTTAACAATCAAAAACAATACTCAAAACAGTACATACTTCAAAGATCAAGACAACACCGAGAACAACAAGTTCGAGAAATTCAAGGAAAAGCCTGAACAAATAGAAACGTCTTAAGATGTTTCTTAAAGGAGTCAGTAGACTCCATCAAGCGCAAAGAGAGAGGAAGATTGTTCCAAAGCTTAGGAGCAACAGCCTGAAAAGATTTCTCTCCTCTGGTCCTGAGCCGTGTGCGTGGAACCATCAGTAGATTCTGATCCACAGACCTCAGAGACCGAGCTGGGGTGTAAGGCTGGATCAGATCAGTGATGTAAGGAGGAGCCTGACCATGAATAGCTCTGAAAGTAAGAACCAGAATTTTAAAGTTGATCCTGAAAGAAACTGGAAGCCAGTGAAGAGTTTTAAGGATCGGAGAAATGTGAGTTCTCCTACTTGAGCGGGTCAGAATTCTCGCTGCAGAGTTCTGAATCAACTGCAGACGAGACAGCTCCTTCTTGTTAAGACATGAAAACAAACCGTTACAATAGTCCAGACGAGAAGAAACAAACGCATGGATTACAAGCTCCAGATCATGTTGTGACAACATTTTCCTAAGTTTAGAGATTTTTCTCAGTTGAAGGAAACAGTTTCTGGTCAGTTTTCTGCAGTGTTGAACAAGAGACATGTCTTTATCAAATACAACACCCAGGTTTCTCAGGCTCAGTTTGACAGACTGACCTAAGTCACCCAAGTACTGACTCAACCATGGAATCTTATCATCAGGAGCAATCACCAGAGTTTCAGTTTTGTCCACATTAAGCTGTAAAGTGTGCCAACGCTCCTGCAATTTTACTGAATACACTCGCTTATCACTCCTAGGTGAGCCTAAACAATACGTTTATATTATTGTTTATATTGCTGTGTGTAAATGAATGTTGTGTCGAAGCAGCTATTTAAGTTTTTGTGTGAAACTTGAAGCATTGTTTTATAACTTTATTCAAGTGTATATTTTCGATAGTATTTTATATTGTACTGTTTCACTTTGTTTTGAAAGTAAGTTGCACTTTATATTTTGTTATCGCGTGGTGTTCAGATGCTTCAGCGGCTCAGAGTTCACCGCATCTGTTATTTAACACGCCGATTAAACGTTCGTGCTGTTGTATGGTTAACAAGCGTTGAATGTGTTGAAGGTGCCGTAGCTAAGAATCTTGAATATTAATAAAATAAATCGCCTACCATGACCCACCAATATAGCAAACTTTTTATTGGAATATAAATATATTTTCGTCCTTCAAAATAACAAACAAAATACGTGTGTGAGTTACATTATAATTAAAAAAGCTAAGTTTTAGCGAACTAGCTCTCGTGTTAACGCACCACAGAAAGTTACATTACACGCAATGAAACATTATTTCTGAGTCTTAAAGCAATAATGATATCTTACCTCAATAGACGAGTGACGCGCACCTGATTCCGTCAAGTTATGCACAAACGTGAGGATAAAATGCGATCGATCTTTGTCAACAAGTGTGACGTCATCATCCGGAAGTTGCGTATGCGGCAATTTGAAAACTTTTTAGCTGACGCTAAATTTAAACTAAACTTAACTCGGTCTTTATACAAGCACGCATCTACTATTGTATTCATGGCGCTTTTAAACAAACAAGCACAATATCTCATTGTATTCCTGTGGTGTGACGTCACCGCTGCAGGATCAGTTGATTAGCATGTGTGACGTCACCCCTGCAGACTCGCGATTAATGTTGACAAACGTCACGTAGACGCTCATAATCGCAGCTAAATAAAAAGAAAACATATGTCCATAAACGCAATCTCAATGAAAGCTTCTATTTTCATAGAAAAGCGCACCGGATTATAAAGAGGATCAAGCGAAATAGCACAGACTTTATTTTACTCATTCATAAAACAATGTCAACATTATGGAGTTGAAACACCTAAAAATATACAATATAGTCACTTTTACAGGACCTTTTAAGCATGTTTTAATCCGCGAGAGCTTCTTGACTTCCGCGATGCGTAAACAATCCAAGCTCCAAAAAATTAAAATTAAGCATTTTTACCGATTTATATTCACTCTGTACCTCCTTAAAGTGGTTTGAGGTCGTTAAGCACAATCAGGATTAGAATCACACTGTTGACATTAAACATTTCAAATGAGCTTCATAGTTGTAGAATTACGGTAGCCAAATGAAACAGCGACACGTCACGTTACCAAGGCAACGAAGAGATGGGCGACGCGTCAAATGTAACCCGGGTCGTTTGAATCCGACGTCGGGGGGTGCTCTGTATAATACTGGGTGACCCGTGCGTGTCAATGCGTGCGCGCGTGTCAATGTGCGTCAATACGTGTGTGTCAATGTGCGTCAATGTGCGTCAATACGTGTGTGTGTGTCAATGTGCGTCAATGCGTGCGGGTGTGTCAATGCGTATAGACGTGTGTTTATATGTGTGTACATATATGTGTGTATGTGTATAGACGTGTGTGTGTATATATGTGTGTGTATGTGTATAGACGTGTGTGTGTATATATATGTGTGTATGTGTATAGACGTGTGTGTGTGTATATATGTGTGTGTATAGACGTGTGTGTATATATATGTGTGTATGTGTATAGACGTGTGTGTATATGTGTGTATGTGTATAGACGTGTGTGTGTGTGTATATATATATACGTGTGTGTGTTTATATATGTGTGTATGTGTATAGACGTGTGTGTGTATATATATGTGTGTATATGTGTGTATGTGTATAGACGTGTGTGTGTGTATATGTGTGTATGTGTATAGACGTGTGTGTATATATATGTGTGTATATGTGTGTATGTGTATAGACGTGTGTGTATATATATGTGTGTATGTGTATAGACGTGTGTGTGTATATGTATTTGTGTGTATGTGTATAGACGTGTGTGTGTGTGTGTGTGTGTGTGTGTATATACTGTATATATATTGTAACGATCCTGTTTGTTCTGTTCATTAATGTTGCGGGCACTTTAAGAAGGTGAGTCTGTGCGCATGCGCAGTTGTTGTTAGAGAGATTTCGCGTTCAACTAGTGGTGTGAAGAACGAGCGGCGTTGGTTGTGGCCGAAACAATAACCTCTCTGTGAGTACAGCGAACAAAGAAACAATATCTGTGCAAGACAACCGTCTGGTCATGTGTGGAGGACCAAACGTTACATTGGTGTCAGAAGCGACTTTTTCGGACCTGCTCCTGAGGCGAAGCTAACGGTTATTAGCAACGAACTTTGCTAACGAACGTCCCCGGTATGTACGGGAAAGTGAAGAGCGAAAGTGAGGAGATGGACGTTGGTGCGAGACGACGGGACCATGCTCAACAGTTAAGAGACGCTGTGTTACAACTCTCAGAAGAAGAATGTGCGTCAATGCGTGCGCCAATGTGCAGCAACTGGGCTTCATCAAGTATCAAACAGATCACACATCACACCTACCATGATTTTGTTCAATGAGATGAAAACTTATTTGATGTTCAATCCAGTGTTCAGGTTGACTTCAGTGCTTATGTTTTAGTAGAAGTGAAGCTGTGGTGCTTTAGTTTAATACATGGACACAGCACTAAACTTTGTTGTTGGTTGTTAGTTGTTTTTTTGGATTTTGGGATCAACCGTCACTTTTTAGTAATGGGAGAATTATTTCTCTGCACTGTGCGAGTCGTCCCAGAGCCATTGTTCAGCCTGAAGCCAATACGTTTTTAGGTTGAAAAGTTTGCCCCCCTGAAAAAATGTAATGCCCCCCCTTAAATGTTTTTCTGCAGCCGGGTCTGTCAGTGTTATACTAGATCCACTCAGTATAAACTGTTGTCAACATTGAAGTCAAATCATCTCCAGAAATGATACTTTGTGATGAAGTCTTAATGTTAAAAGAGACAAATGTAATAATATCTTTAATGAATCAATTCATGTACATTTATATCAAACCTGCTATTCCCTGCATGATGGGATCAGAAACACTAGAATTCTACTTTCTCGGGACGTTTTAGATTTACAACGACGACATCATTAAAAGTGTGAACTGCAGTCACACTGCAAGTTTATGTCCATAATCCTTAGATATTCTCTCCAAATGAGAACAATTTAACAGAAGAGTTTAACATTACCTTGGCTGTAGTCATGCTCTGTAGACAGAAGCTTCACCTGCACAGGTGATCTCATTAGCTCGTCCTGTCTCTCCACCTGCACGCAAAGCAACTTGTACTCTCTGCTGCCCTCTAGTGTTGCTAAAACGATTTATTATGTCCAATAAACAAACCTACAGAAAGACTTAACAGTGTGGGTCTTTCTTTTTATTTCAAGGGTCCCCATTTTATCTCAAACATCAATATAGCTAATATTTAACACTAATTGGTAAATATCAAACATGTATGCTTCATTACAGTTGAAACAATTGTTCTCTGGTAACAAATATTTATCATTAAACATGTGTGTTCATGTATGATCCATGGCACTCATCATGATGGACAAATATGATGGAAAAACATTCTATTAGTGTCAGTACAGTACACGAGGTTGGAAATCAACCACGCATTTGCGCATGCGTTGTCCACCTACAAGGAGGTTTATAACGGTCAGACGCGGAAGAATCGACGAAACTATCACTGATAGATTCTCAAAAATCATCTGATATTAAATGATCTTTTCTCTCAAGGATAAGGATGTTGAAGGAGTGACGTCACAGTGTCCACTGTTGAAGGATAAGGATGTTGAGTGTCCAGCTGGAAGGAGCACAGGTACATGTTGTGGTTTATTAAAGTCTCTTTTCATTTTATTGACATCGGTAAATGTAACGCTAAGTTTAAGTGAAGGTATCAAGACCTGTCGCCCTTCCCAGCTATCTTCTAAATAATCCACGGAGGAAAAATTCAGAAAAAAAAGTCTTATATAGATCCAGAGCGGTCCGTAATAGGAACAAAAAAACAAAACAGGCACTCGGGGCGAAGGCAGGGCACTTCTGGAGATCGGGGTCCCAACAGCAACTAAAACAAAAAGACAAAAGGACTCACTTGAGTAAATAAAAGTGCTGACAACGTCAGGAGTATCCAAAGGATTATCCAGTTGTGATTCAAAGGCGAGGAGCGAGATCGAAAGGACAGCCAACCTGGTCTGGAAACGCAATACTCTGGCGAGTTCTTCCGGGTAGAGACGCTCCTTATCAATGGGAAGAACCCGCCACTCCATCATCCCCAGCCGCGCACCTGCCAGCGTCTGTCACTCAAAACACAGGACACATGAAAACGGAAAACCACCTTCAAAATAAAACAAAAGAACATAAGCATGACACTTGTATGTTGATTCTATCAAATGTATTCTGCCTATTTTAAATGTTGACCTTTTTTCTTATAAGAGTAACTGTCAGGAGTCTTGATGTAAAACGTCACTCAAATGTGTCATTTATTTATTTCTCTCACAGGATTCAGAGTCAATGTTCATTGCACAGAATTTCCATCTCCGTCCTGCACTGTCTGTGATGATGGAACTTCCATGGACAAATTGAACCGAGAGAAACATGGTTTCAAGTGTCTCGTCTGTACTGAAGGTAAAGTTTGTTCTTCACTAGAATGATGAGTTGGTCAGTATGTAGATGTGATGTAGAATTTGTTATTGACTAACAGGACTGAGAGAGATCAGATCCTGTACCTTCACAGCAAACACCAAGTGTGAACCTCTGGAGGGTTTTTTCTGTGTGGACGGCTCAGTGGACACATGTGTGGCAGCACAGCAACACTCCACATGTGAACCAGGACAGTTCATCATCAGAGCAGGCGAGTTTCACATCCAACATGTGAAATGCAAGAGTGCAGAAACTATAAGACACACACAATGTTCTTCACAGGAACGTCCTCCACAGACACTGAGTGTGGAACCTGCAGTGAAGGAACATTTTCAAATGGAACGTTCACGTCATGTCAGGATCACAAACAGTGAGTGAAGCTTCACAAATGTTTGCTCCAGATGTTTTCTTCTAAACTGTCTCCACTTGTCTTTGTAGATGTTCAACATATCTACGAGAAGGAACTATTTCTTCTGACTCTGTATGTCGAGAAGGTTTGACACCAGGAGAAGTGGCTGGAATTATTGTTGCTGTGATCGTTCTACTGATCACATGTTCTGTAGTTTATTGGTATAAAAAAAGAAAAAGAGGTAAAAAAACAAATGCATTCATAAAAATCACATTATTATATTGATTTGTGTTTATCTGGAGTCATTTCCTTGAATTATTTTTCTCCTTAACCAGATGGAAAAGAGTTCAAGAGAAGAAGGAAGGTATGTAAGAATGTTTTTTAGTCATTTATCAAAGTGATTTAATGTTTAAATGTAATGTTGATTAATTTTGCAAATGTCATCACTTGTACAATTAAAATGAATGTCAATTTTGGTTTAATATCTTCAGCACTGCAGTATTTGTGCATCAGAGAAACGATCATTATTTCTTATTAGGAGGTGGCAGTGGGAATGAATGAATGTATGGATTCAACGGAGCATCCGTGAGAATTTCAATTAGTTTGAGCTTTTTTTTTAATCTAAACTGACTTATTTTTTTCTTGTCTTAGATCAATTTATTCATCTGAGAATAAGTCCGATGAAGTGGAACATGTTCCACTGATGGTAGAACCCGGGGAAGACCCAGAACACACTGAAGAAGCATGTTCCTCCACTGGGCTGGAAACACAGGGGGGTCCTCCAGAAAGAGCTGGACGATGTAACTGGGGAGAAGAAAGTATGGACCTCTCTGCTGAAGCTGCTGCCCCCGTGACAAGAATCCAGATAAACAGACCAGAGATAGCAGACGTTGAATATGAACTAATTGGACACGAGGATATTAAAGTAGATTGTTCAGTCATTCAATAGAATGTTTGAGTTTTATACAACATGAAAAATGTGTTCATAAATGATGTGTTCAGTGAACATAACATATTTCTGGCTGTTTTCATTTGCCTGTGTGTGTAGCTTAGTCTGTGATATAGAAAACAGTTTCTGTCAAAGCTTTCATTAATCTCATAAATGGCTGATCAGTTAAACATCAGCCAGGTTTGAGGATGTACTTCACTCCACAGCCGTCAGTGTTGCTTGTTCTTTCACTGCCCTTTTTGTGAGGTCACCAAATTCAGACCAGCACAGATGGACAAAACCCAACAGCACATACAAAGCCACTTGAGAAAGGCAATCATCATGGAGGTGTGTACAGTATATGTTTAGTTAGTTCCTCGTATATTGCATCATAAAAGTCTAACCGTTTACATTTTTATGTTTGACAGACTATCCGATACACAGATGTGGGCTGCAGACCAGAACCTCACGTCCATTGTCATGTGCGTGTCAATGTGTGTCAATGCGCGCGTGTGTCAATGTGCGTCAATGCTTGCGCGCGTGTCAATGTGCGTCAATGCTTGCGTGCGTGTCAATGCGTGTGCGTGTATCAATATGCTTGCGCGCGTGTCAATGTGCGTCAATGCTTGCGCGCGTGTCAATGTGCGTCAATGCGCGCGTGCGTGTCAATGTGCGTCAATGCGCCCGTGCGTGTCAATGCGTGTGCGTGCGTCAATATGCGCGCGAGTGTCAATGTGCGTCAATGCTTGCGCGCGTGTCAATGTGCGTCAATGCTTGCGCGTGTGTCAATGTGCGTCAATGCTTGCGCGTGTCAACACACAACACACGCACGCACACATTAAGCAAATGCGCACACCCACATTAAACAAACGCGCACGCACACATAAAACACACGCATGCATACACAGACATGCACTGACAAACGCACACACACACGGTGACATGCAAACATAAAACACACGCACGCACGCACACATAAAACAAACGCGGATTTTATAGGTTTATTTGTGATGTGTAGTTATGCGTTTGTGTGCATGTCATTGGTGTGTGTGCGCATGTGTCAGTGTGTGTCTGCGTGTGCGTGCGTGTGTGTGTTTTATGTGTGCATGTCACCGTGTGTGTGCGTGTGTCAGTGCATGTCTGTGTGTGCATGCGTGTGTTTTGTGTGCGTCCGCGTTTGTTTTATGTGTGCGTGCGTGTGTTTTATGTGTGCATGTCACATGAAACAAATGCGCGCACGCACACATAAAACAAATGCGCGCATGCACACATAAAACAAATGCGCGCATGCACACATAAAGCAAATGCGCGCATGCACACATAAAGCAAATGCGCGCATGCACACATAAAACAAATGCGCGCACGTCACATAAAACAAATGCGCGCACGCACACATAAAACAAATGCGCGCATGCACATATTAAAGAAATGCGCACGCGCACACAAAACAAATGCGCGCGCACAGATAAAACAAATGCACACGCACACAACACACGCACGCACACATTAAACAAATGCGCACACCCACATAAAACAAACGCGCACGCACACATAAAACACACGCATGCATACACAGACATGCACTGACAAACGCACACACACACGGTGACATGCAAACATAAAACACACGCACGCACGCACACATAAAACAAACGCGGGTTTTATAGGTTTGTTTGTGATGTGTAGTTATGCGTTTGTGTGCATGTCATTGGTGTGTGTGCGCATGTGTCAGTGTGTGTCTGCGTGTGCGTGCGTGTGTGTGTTTTATGTGTGCATGTCACCGTGTGTGTGCGTGTGTCAGTGCATGTCTGTGTGTGCATGCGTGTGTTTTGTGTGCGTCCGCGTTTGTTTTATGTGTGCGTGCGTGCGTGTGTTTTATGTGTGCATGTCACATGAAACAAATGCGCGCACGCACACATAAAACAAATGCGCGCATGCACACATAAAACAAATGCGCGCATGCACACATAAAACAAATGCGCGCATGCACACATAAAGCAAATGCGCGCATGCACACATAAAACAAATGCGCGCACGTCACATAAAACAAATGCGCGCACGCACACATAAAACAAATGCGCGCACGCACATATTAAAGAAATGCGCACGCGCACACAAAACAAATGCGCAAGAGCACACAAAACAAATGCGCGCGCACACAAAACAAATGCGCGCGCACAGATAAAACAAATGCACACGCACACAACACACGCACGCACACATTAAACAAATGCGCACACCCACATAAAACAAACGCGCACGCACACATAAAACACACGCATGCATACACAGACATGCACTGACAAACGCACACACACACGGTGACATGCAAACATAAAACACACGCACGCACGCACACATAAAACAAACGCGGATTTTATAGGTTTGTTTGTGATCTGTAGTTATGCGTTTGTGTGCATGTCATTGGTGTGTGTGCGCATGTGTCAGTGTGTGTCTGCGTGTGCGTGCGTGTGTGTGTTTTATGTGTGCATGTCACCGTGTGTGTGCGTGTGTCAGTGCATGTCTGTGTGTGCATGCGTGTGTGTTTTATGTGTGCATGTCACCGTGTGTGTGCGTGTGTCAGTGCATGTCTGTGTGTGCATGCGTGTGTTTTGTGTGCGTCCGCGTTTGTTTTATGTGTGCGTGCGTGCGTGTGTTTTATGTGTGCATGTCACATGAAACAAATGCGCGCACGCACACATAAAACAAATGCGCGCATGCACACATAAAACAAATGCGCGCGCGCGCACATAACACAAATGCGCGCACGTCACATAAAACAAATGCGCGCACGCACACATAAAACAAATGCGCGCACGCACATATTAAAGAAATGCGCACGCGCACACAAAACAAATGCGCAAGAGCACACAAAACAAATACGCGCGCACAGATAAAACAAATGCACACGCACACAACACACGCACGCACACATTAAACAAATGCGCACACCCACATAAAACAAACGCGCACGCACACATAAAACACACGCATGCATACACAGACATGCACTGACAAACGCACACACACACGGTGACATGCAAACATAAAACACACGCACGCACGCACACATAAAACAAACGCGGGTTTTATAGGTTTGTTTGTGATGTGTAGTTATGCGTTTGTGTGCATGTCATTGGTGTGTGTGCGCATGTGTCAGTGTGTGTCTGCGTGTGCGTGCGTGTGTGTGTTTTATGTGTGCATGTCACCGTGTGTGTGCGTGTGTCAGTGCATGTCTGTGTGTGCATGCGTGTGTTTTGTGTGCGTCCGCGTTTGTTTTATGTGTGCGTGCGTGCGTGTGTTTTATGTGTGCATGTCACATGAAACAAATGCGCGCACGCACACATAAAACAAATGCGCGCATGCACACATAAAACAAATGCGCGCATGCACACATAAAACAAATGCGCGCATGCACACATAAAGCAAATGCGCGCATGCACACATAAAACAAATGCGCGCACGTCACATAAAACAAATGCGCGCACGCACACATAAAACAAATGCGCGCACGCACATATTAAAGAAATGCGCACGCGCACACAAAACAAATGCGCAAGAGCACACAAAACAAATGCGCGCGCACACAAAACAAATGCGCGCGCACAGATAAAACAAATGCACACGCACACAACACACGCACGCACACATTAAACAAATGCGCACACCCACATAAAACAAACGCGCACGCACACATAAAACACACGCATGCATACACAGACATGCACTGACAAACGCACACACACACGGTGACATGCAAACATAAAACACACGCACGCACGCACACATAAAACAAACGCGGATTTTATAGGTTTGTTTGTGATCTGTAGTTATGCGTTTGTGTGCATGTCATTGGTGTGTGTGCGCATGTGTCAGTGTGTGTCTGCGTGTGCGTGCGTGTGTGTGTTTTATATGTGCATGTCACCGTGTGTGTGCGTGTGTCAGTGCATGTCTGTGTGTGCATGCGTGTGTGTGTTTTATGTGTGCATGTCACCGTGTGTGTGCGTGTGTCAGTGCATGTCTGTGTGTGCATGCGTGTGTTTTGTGTGCGTCCGCGTTTGTTTTATGTGTGCGTGCGTGCGTGTGTTTTATGTGTGCATGTCACATGAAACAAATGCGCGCACGCACACATAAAACAAATGCGCGCATGCACACATAAAACAAATGCGCGCATGCACACATAAAACAAATGCGCGCGCGCGCACACAAAACACACGGATGCACACACAGACATGCACTGACACACGCACACACACACGGTGACATGCACACATAAAACAAACGCGGACGCACACAAAACAAACGCGCACGCACACATAAAACACACGCATGCATACATAGACATGCACTGACAAACGCACACACACACGGTGACATGCAAACATAAAACACACGCACGCACGAACACATAAAACAAACGCGGATTTTTTTTAGAATAGAATAGAATAGAAAAGCTTTATTCATCCCCAGAGGGGAAACACACTTTCACAACAGCGCAGATTAAAAAATATATATATAGGTTTGTTTGTGATGTGTAGTTATGCGTTTGTGTGCATGTCACTGGTGTGTGTGCGCATGTGTCAGTGTGTGTCTGCGTGTGCGTGCGTGTGTGTGTTTTATGTGTGCATGTCACCGTGTGTGTGTGCGTGTGTCAGTGCATGTCTGTGTGTGCATGCGTGTGTTTAATGTGTGCGTGCGCGTTTGTTTTGTGTGCGTCCGCGTTTGTTTTATGTGTGCGTGCGTGCGTGTGTTTATGTGTGCATGTCACCGTGTGTGTGGGCGTGTGTCAGTGCATGTCTGTGTGTGCATGCGTGTGTTTTAGGTGTGCGTGCGCGTTTCTTTGATGTGTGCGTCCGCGTTTGTTTTATGTGTGCGTGCGTGCGTGTGTTTTATGTGTGCATGTCACCGTGTGTGTGTGCGTTTGTCAGTGCATGTCCGTGTACGCATGCGTGTGTTTTATGTGTGCGTGCGCGTTTGTTTTATGTGGGTGTGCGCATTTGTTTAATGTGTGCGTTCGTGCACAGTAAATTTCCAAGTGTCAAAAAGGAAGTGTTAATGTATTTTAACTATTTCATAGACTGGTTTAACTCTTCCAGATGTAACACAACAACAACAGGTGTAAAACGTGGCTCCTCCCCCTGCAGTGCTGTTGTCAATATCCAGAGTTAAAACCCAGGTGTTATTTATTCAGTGTAAAAAGTGAATGAACACTGTCAAGGGTCAATTTAACAATATTCAGTGTTAATATCTTAATATGCTCCGCCCATTTCAAATGATCCAGAAGTTTCTAGAGTAATTGGACCTCATGGACCACCGCCATGTTTCCATTGGTAAAGACTGTGGTAAGTCTCTCCATCTGCTGACTTATATTTAAATGAATTAAACGATTTATACAATTGTATTCACCGTGACTGTACTACCATTCGCTTTTTAGACTTCTAATGTAGATGAATTGCTATGTGGTTCACCAACATTAAGTTACATTCTATTACTTGTAATGCGGTACAGTTAACCTGCGCAGTGAACACCACGTGTAGACACTTGTAACCAATACCACTATGGATTATTGTGTATATTCGGTTTATGGTGCTCGCTCAAAACAACAGATGTATATGCTGTCTGTACATGCGCGCGCCAGTAAGTACGGTAGTTCATTCCCGCGCCACTCCCCCTCTGTCAGGCTTTAGTTTTTAGTAATGTAACCCAGCCGTTTATTTGTCGTTTTATGTTTCAATTATTTTCACTGGAAGTATATAATTAAACCCAGTTGTTATTTTCGTGTTTTATGTTTTATTACTTTTCAATGCATGTATCGCATCAAGACACTGTCGCTTTAAGACGGCCATTGTTTTTTACCTGCGTTCCACGGATGAGACGCGTGGTGTTCAGATGCTTCAGCGGCTCAGAGACTGAGACACGTGTAAGTAAGTAAGTAAGTAAGTAATATTTATTTATATAGCGCTTTTCGAGACCAGGGTCACAAAGCGCTTTAACAATCAAAAACAATACTCAAAACAGTACATACTTCAAAGATCAAGACAACACCGAGAACAACAAGTTCGAGAAATTCAAGGAAAAGCCTGAACAAATAGAAACGTCTTAAGATGTTTCTTAAAGGAGTCAGTAGACTCCATCAAGCGCAAAGAGAGAGGAAGATTGTTCCAAAGCTTAGGAGCAACAGCCTGAAAAGATTTCTCTCCTCTGGTCCTGAGCCGTGTGCGTGGAACCATCAGTAGATTCTGATCCACAGACCTCAGAGACCGAGCTGGGGTGTAAGGCTGGATCAGATCAGTGATGTAAGGAGGAGCCTGACCATGAATAGCTCTGAAAGTAAGAACCAGAATTTTAAAGTTGATCCTGAAAGAAACTGGAAGCCAGTGAAGAGTTTTAAGGATCGGAGAAATGTGAGTTCTCCTACTTGAGCGGGTCAGAATTCTCGCTGCAGAGTTCTGAATCAACTGCAGACGAGACAGCTCCTTCTTGTTAAGACATGAAAACAAACCGTTACAATAGTCCAGACGAGAAGAAACAAACGCATGGATTACAAGCTCCAGATCATGTTGTGACAACATTTTCCTAAGTTTAGAGATTTTTCTCAGTTGAAGGAAACAGTTTCTGGTCAGTTTTCTGCAGTGTTGAACAAGAGACATGTCTTTATCAAATACAACACCCAGGTTTCTCAGGCTCAGTTTGACAGACTGACCTAAGTCACCCAAGTACTGACTCAACCATGGAATCTTATCATCAGGAGCAATCACCAGAGTTTCAGTTTTGTCCACATTAAGCTGTAAAGTGTGCCAACGCTCCTGCAATTTTACTGAATACACTCGCTTATCACTCCTAGGTGAGCCTAAACAATACGTTTATATTATTGTTTATATTGCTGTGTGTAAATGAATGTTGTGTCGAAGCAGCTATTTAAGTTTTTGTGTGAAACTTGAAGCATTGTTTTATAACTTTATTCAAGTGTATATTTTCGATAGTATTTTATATTGTACTGTTTCACTTTGTTTTGAAAGTAAGTTGCACTTTATATTTTGTTATCGCGTGGTGTTCAGATGCTTCAGCGGCTCAGAGTTCACCGCATCTGTTATTTAACACGCCGATTAAACGTTCGTGCTGTTGTATGGTTAACAAGCGTTGAATGTGTTGAAGGTGCCGTAGCTAAGAATCTTGAATATTAATAAAATAAATCGCCTACCATGACCCACCAATATAGCAAACTTTTTATTGGAATATAAATATATTTTCGTCCTTCAAAATAACAAACAAAATACGTGTGTGAGTTACATTATAATTAAAAAAGCTAAGTTTTAGCGAACTAGCTCTCGTGTTAACGCACCACAGAAAGTTACATTACACGCAATGAAACATTATTTCTGAGTCTTAAAGCAATAATGATATCTTACCTCAATAGACGAGTGACGCGCACCTGATTCCGTCAAGTTATGCACAAACGTGAGGATAAAATGCGATCGATCTTTGTCAACAAGTGTGACGTCATCATCCGGAAGTTGCGTATGCGGCAATTTGAAAACTTTTTAGCTGACGCTAAATTTAAACTAAACTTAACTCGGTCTTTATACAAGCACGCATCTACTATTGTATTCATGGCGCTTTTAAACAAACAAGCACAATATCTCATTGTATTCCTGTGGTGTGACGTCACCGCTGCAGGATCAGTTGATTAGCATGTGTGACGTCACCCCTGCAGACTCGCGATTAATGTTGACAAACGTCACGTAGACGCTCATAATCGCAGCTAAATAAAAAGAAAACATATGTCCATAAACGCAATCTCAATGAAAGCTTCTATTTTCATAGAAAAGCGCACCGGATTATAAAGAGGATCAAGCGAAATAGCACAGACTTTATTTTACTCATTCATAAAACAATGTCAACATTATGGAGTTGAAACACCTAAAAATATACAATATAGTCACTTTTACAGGACCTTTTAAGCATGTTTTAATCCGCGAGAGCTTCTTGACTTCCGCGATGCGTAAACAATCCAAGCTCCAAAAAATTAAAATTAAGCATTTTTACCGATTTATATTCACTCTGTACCTCCTTAAAGTGGTTTGAGGTCGTTAAGCACAATCAGGATTAGAATCACACTGTTGACATTAAACATTTCAAATGAGCTTCATAGTTGTAGAATTACGGTAGCCAAATGAAACAGCGACACGTCACGTTACCAAGGCAACGAAGAGATGGGCGACGCGTCAAATGTAACCCGGGTCGTTTGAATCCGACGTCGGGGGGTGCTCTGTATAATACTGGGTGACCCGTGCGTGTCAATGCGTGCGCGCGTGTCAATGTGCGTCAATACGTGTGTGTCAATGTGCGTCAATGTGCGTCAATACGTGTGTGTGTGTCAATGTGCGTCAATGCGTGCGGGTGTGTCAATGCGTATAGACGTGTGTTTATATGTGTGTACATATATGTGTGTATGTGTATAGACGTGTGTGTGTATATATGCGTGTGTGTGTGTATAGACGTGTGTGTATATATATGTGTGTATGTGTATAGACGTGTGTGTGTGTATATATGTGTGTATGTGTATAGACGTGTGTGTGTTTATATATGTGTGTATGTGTATAGACGTGTGTGTGTATATATATGTGTGTATATGTGTGTATGTGTATAGACGTGTGTGTGTGTATATGTGTGTATGTGTATAGACGTGTGTGTATATATATGTGTGTATATGTGTGTATGTGTATAGACGTGTGTGTATATATATGTGTGTATGTGTATAGACGTGTGTGTGTATATGTATATGTGTGTATGTGTATAGACGTGTGTGTGTGTGTGTGTGTGTGTGTGTATATACTGTATATATATTGTAACGATCCTGTTTGTTCTGTTCATTAATGTTGCGGGCACTTTAAGAAGGTGAGTCTGTGCGCATGCGCAGTTGTTGTTAGAGAGATTTCGCGTTCAACTAGTGGTGTGAAGAACGAGCGGCGTTGGTTGTGGCCGAAACAATAACCTCTCTGTGAGTACAGCGAACAAAGAAACAATATCTGTGCAAGACAACCGTCTGGTCATGTGTGGAGGACCAAACGTTACATTGGTGTCAGAAGCGACTTTTTCGGACCTGCTCCTGAGGCGAAGCTAACGGTTATTAGCAACGAACTTTGCTAACGAACGTCCCCGGTATGTACGGGAAAGTGAAGAGCGAAAGTGAGGAGATGGACGTTGGTGCGAGACGACGGGACCATGCTCAACAGTTAAGAGACGCTGTGTTACAACTCTCAGAAGAAGAATGTGCGTCAATGCGTGCGCCAATGTGCAGCAACTGGGCTTCATCAAGTATCAAACAGATCACACATCACACCTACCATGATTTTGTTCAATGAGATGAAAACTTATTTGATGTTCAATCCAGTGTTCAGGTTGACTTCAGTGCTTATGTTTTAGTAGAAGTGAAGCTGTGGTGCTTTAGTTTAATACATGGACACAGCACTAAACTTTGTTGTTGGTTGTTAGTTGTTTTTTTAGATTTTGGGATCAACCGTCACTTTTTAGTAATGGGAGAATTATTTCTCTGCACTGTGCGAGTCGTCCCAGAGCCATTGTTCAGCCTGAAGCCAATACGTTTTTAGGTTGAAAAGTTTGCCCCCCTGAAAAAATGTAATGCCCCCCCTTAAATGTTTTTCTGCAGCCGGGTCTGTCAGTGTTATACTAGATCCACTCAGTATAAACTGTTGTCAACATTGAAGTCAAATCATCTCCAGAAATGATACTTTGTGATGAAGTCTTAATGTTAAAAGAGACAAATGTAATAATATCTTTAATGAATCAATTCATGTACATTTATATCAAACCTGCTATTCCCTGCATGATGGGATCAGAAACACTAGAATTCTACTTTCTCGGGACGTTTTAGATTTACAACGACGACATCATTAAAAGTGTGAACTGCAGTCACACTGCAAGTTTATGTCCATAATCCTTAGATATTCTCTCCAAATGAGAACAATTTAACAGAAGAGTTTAACATTACCTTGGCTGTAGTCATGCTCTGTAGACAGAAGCTTCACCTGCACAGGTGATCTCATTAGCTCGTCCTGTCTCTCCACCTGCACGCAAAGCAACTTGTACTCTCTGCTGCCCTCTAGTGTTGCTAAAACGATTTATTATGTCCAATAAACAAACCTACAGAAAGACTTAACAGTGTGGGTCTTTCTTTTTATTTCAAGGGTCCCCATTTTATCTCAAACATCAATATAGCTAATATTTAACACTAATTGGTAAATATCAAACATGTATGCTTCATTACAGTTGAAACAATTGTTCTCTGGTAACAAATATTTATCATTAAACATGTGTGTTCATGTATGATCCATGGCACTCATCATGATGGACAAATATGATGGAAAAACATTCTATTAGTGTCAGTACAGTACACGAGGTTGGAAATCAACCACGCATTTGCGCATGCGTTGTCCACCTACAAGGAGGTTTATAACGGTCAGACGCGGAAGAATCTACGAAACTATCACTGATAGATTCTCAAAAATCATCTGATATTAAATGATCTTTTCTCTCAAGGATAAGGATGTTGAAGGAGTGACGTCACAGTGTCCACTGTTGAAGGATAAGGATGTTGAGTGTCCAGCTGGAAGGAGCACAGGTACATGTTGTGGTTTATTAAAGTCTCTTTTCATTTTATTGACATCGGTAAATGTAACGCTAAGTTTAAGTGAAGGTATCAAGACCTGTCGCCCTTCCCAGCTATCTTCTAAATAATCCACGGAGGAAAAATTCAGAAAAAAAAGTCTTATATAGATCCAGAGCGGTCCGTAATAGGAACAAAAAAACAAAACAGGCACTCGGGGCGAAGGCAGGGCACTTCTGGAGATCGGGGTCCCAACAGCAACTAAAACAAAAAGACAAAAGGACTCACTTGAGTAAATAAAAGTGCTGACAACGTCAGGAGTATCCAAAGGATTATCCAGTTGTGATTCAAAGGCGAGGAGCGAGATCGAAAGGACAGCCAACCTGGTCTGGAAACGCAATACTCTGGCGAGTTCTTCCGGGTAGAGACGCTCCTTATCAATGGGAAGAACCCGCCACTCCATCATCCCCAGCCGCGCACCTGCCAGCGTCTGTCACTCAAAACACAGGACACATGAAAACGGAAAACCACCTTCAAAATAAAACAAAAGAACATAAGCATGACACTTGTATGTTGATTCTATCAAATGTATTCTGCCTATTTTAAATGTTGACCTTTTTTCTTATAAGAGTAACTGTCAGGAGTCTTGATGTAAAACGTCACTCAAATGTGTCATTTATTTATTTCTCTCACAGGATTCAGAGTCAATGTTCATTGCACAGAATTTCCATCTCCGTCCTGCACTGTCTGTGATGATGGAACTTACATGGACAAATTGAACCGAGAGAAACATGGTTTCAAGTGTCTCGTCTGTACTGAAGGTAAAGTTTGTTCTTCACTAGAATGATGAGTTGGTCAGTATGTAGATGTGATGTAGAATTTGTTATTGACTAACAGGACTGAGAGAGATCAGATCCTGTACCTTCACAGCAAACACCAAGTGTGAACCTCTGGAGGGTTTTTTCTGTGTGGACGGCTCAGTGGACACATGTGTGGCAGCACAGCAACACTCCACATGTGAACCAGGACAGTTCATCATCAGAGCAGGCGAGTTTCACATCCAACATGTGAAATGCAAGAGTGCAGAAACTATAAGACACACACAATGTTCTTCACAGGAACGTCCTCCACAGACACTGAGTGTGGAACCTGCAGTGAAGGAACATTTTCAAATGGAACGTTCACGTCATGTCAGGATCACAAACAGTGAGTGAAGCTTCACAAATGTTTGCTCCAGATGTTTTCTTCTAAACTGTCTCCACTTGTCTTTGTAGATGTTCAACATATCTACGAGAAGGAACTATTTCTTCTGACTCTGTATGTCGAGAAGGTTTGACACCAGGAGAAGTGGCTGGAATTATTGTTGCTGTGATCGTTCTACTGATCACATGTTCTGTAGTTTATTGGTATAAAAAAAGAAAAAGAGGTAAAAAACAAATGCATTCATAAAAATCACATTATTATATTGATTTGTGTTTATCTGGAGTCATTTCCTTGAATTATTTTTCTCCTTAACCAGATGGAAAAGAGTTCAAGAGAAGAAGGAAGGTATGTAAGAATGTTTTTTAGTCATTTATCAAAGTGATTTAATGTTTAAATGTAATGTTGATTAATTTTGCAAATGTCATCACTTGTACAATTAAAATGAATGTCAATTTTGGTTTAATATCTTCAGCACTGCAGTATTTGTGCATCAGAGAAACGATCATTATTTCTTATTAGGAGGTGGCAGTGGGAATGAATGAATGTATGGATTCAACGGAGCATCCGTGAGAATTTCAATTAGTTTGAGCTTTTTTTTTAATCTAAACTGACTTATTTTTTTCTTGTCTTAGATCAATTTATTCATCTGAGAATAAGTCCGATGAAGTGGAACATGTTCCACTGATGGTAGAACCCGGGGAAGACCCAGAACACACTGAAGAAGCATGTTCCTCCACTGGGCTGGAAACACAGGGGGGTCCTCCAGAAAGAGCTGGACGATGTAACTGGGGAGAAGAAAGTATGGACCTCTCTGCTGAAGCTGCTGCCCCCGTGACAAGAATCCAGATAAACAGACCAGAGATAGCAGACGTTGAATATGAACTAATTGGACACGAGGATATTAAAGTAGATTGTTCAGTCATTCAATAGAATGTTTGAGTTTTATACAACATGAAAAATGTGTTCATAAATGATGTGTTCAGTGAACATAACATATTTCTGGCTGTTTTCATTTGCCTGTGTGTGTAGCTTAGTCTGTGATATAGAAAACAGTTTCTGTCAAAGCTTTCATTAATCTCATAAATGGCTGATCAGTTAAACATCAGCCAGGTTTGAGGATGTACTTCACTCCACAGCCGTCAGTGTTGCTTGTTCTTTCACTGCCCTTTTTGTGAGGTCACCAAATTCAGACCAGCACAGATGGACAAAACCCAACAGCACATACAAAGCCACTTGAGAAAGGCAATCATCATGGAGGTGTGTACAGTATATCTTTAGTTAGTTCCTCGTATATTGCATCATAAAAGTCTAACCGTTTACATTTTTATGTTTGACAGACTATCCGATACACAGATGTGGGCTGCAGACCAGAACCTCACGTCCATTGTCATGTGCGTGTCAATGTGTGTCAATGCGCGCGTGTGTCAATGTGCGTCAATGCTTGCGCGCGTGTCAATGTGCGTCAATGCTTGCGTGCGTGTCAATGCGTGTGCGTGTGTCAATATGCTTGCGCGCGTGTCAATGTGCGTCAATGCTTGCGCGCGTGTCAATGTGCGTCAATGCGCGCGTGCGTGTCAATGTGCGTCAATGCGCCCGTGCGTGTCAATGCGTGTGCGTGCGTCAATATGCGCGCGAGTGTCAATGTGCGTCAATGCTTGCGCGCGTGTCAATGTGCGTCAATGCTTGCGCGTGTGTCAATGTGCGTCAATGCTTGCGCGTGTCAACACACAACACACGCACGCACACATTAAACAAATGCGCACACCCACATTAAACAAACGCGCACGCACACATAAAACACACGCATGCATACACAGACATGCACTGACAAACGCACACACACGGTGACATGCAAACATAAAACACACGCACGCACGCACACATAAAACAAACGCGGATTTTATAGGTTTGTTTGTGATGTGTAGTTATGCGTTTGTGTGCATGTCATTGGTGTGTGTGCGCATGTGTCAGTGTGTGTCTGCGTGTGCGTGCGTGTGTGTGTTTTATGTGTGCATGTCACCGTGTGTGTGCGTGTGTCAGTGCATGTCTGTGTGTGCATGCGTGTGTTTTGTGTGCGTCCGCGTTTGTTTTATGTGTGCGTGCGTGCGTGTGTTTTATGTGTGCATGTCACATGAAACAAATGCGCGCACGCACACATAAAACAAATGCGCGCATGCACACATAAAACAAATGCGCGCATGCACACATAAAGCAAATGCGCGCATGCACACATAAAACAAATGCGCGCACGTCACATAAAACAAATGCGCGCACGCACACATAAAACAAATGCGCGCACGCACATATTAAAGAAATGCGCACGCGCACACAAAACAAATGCGCAAGAGCACACAAAACAAATGCGCGCGCACAGATAAAACAAATGCACACGCACACAACACACGCACGCACACATTAAACAAATGCGCACACCCACATAAAACAAACGCGCACGCACACATAAAACACACGCATGCATACACAGACATGCACTGACAAACGCACACACACACGGTGACATGCAAACATAAAACACACGCACGCACGCACACATAAAACAAACGCGGGTTTTATAGGTTTGTTTGTGATGTGTAGTTATGCGTTTGTGTGCATGTCATTGGTGTGTGTGCGCATGTGTCAGTGTGTGTCTGCGTGTGCGTGCGTGTGTGTGTTTTATGTGTGCATGTCACCGTGTGTGTGCGTGTGTCAGTGCATGTCTGTGTGTGCATGCGTGTGTTTTGTGTGCGTCCGCGTTTGTTTTATGTGTGCGTGCGTGCGTGTGTTTTATGTGTGCATGTCACATGAAACAAATGCGCGCACGCACACATAAAACAAATGCGCGCATGCACACATAAAACAAATGCGCGCATGCACACATAAAACAAATGCGCGCATGCACACATAAAGCAAATGCGCGCATGCACACATAAAACAAATGCGCGCACGTCACATAAAACAAATGCGCGCACGCACACATAAAACAAATGCGCGCACGCACATATTAAAGAAATGCGCACGCGCACACAAAACAAATGCGCAAGAGCACACAAAACAAATGCGCGCGCACAGATAAAACAAATGCACACGCACACAACACACGCACGCACACATTAAACAAATGCGCACACCCACATAAAACAAACGCGCACGCACACATAAAACACACGCATGCATACACAGACATGCACTGACAAACGCACACACACACGGTGACATGCAAACATAAAACACACGCACGCACGCACACATAAAACAAACGCGGATTTTATAGGTTTGTTTGTGATCTGTAGTTATGCGTTTGTGTGCATGTCATTGGTGTGTGTGCGCATGTGTCAGTGTGTGTCTGCGTGTGCGTGCGTGTGTGTGTTTTATGTGTGCATGTCACCGTGTGTGTGCGTGTGTCAGTGCATGTCTGTGTGTGCATGCGTGTGTGTGTTTTATGTGTGCATGTCACCGTGTGTGTGCGTGTGTCAGTGCATGTCTGTGTGTGCATGCGTGTGTTTTGTGTGCGTCCGCGTTTGTTTTATGTGTGCGTGCGTGCGTGTGTTTTATGTGTGCATGTCACATGAAACAAATGCGCGCACGCACACATAAAACAAATGCGCGCATGCACACATAAAACAAATGCGCGCATGCACACATAAAACAAATGCGCGCGCGCGCACACAAAACACACGGATGCACACACAGACATGCACTGACACACGCACACACACACGGTGACATGCACACATAGAACAAACGCGGACGCACACAAAACAATGTGCGTCAATGCTTGCGCGTGTCAACACACAACACACGCACGCACACATTAAACAAATGCGCACACCCACATTAAACAAACGCGCACGCACACATAAAACACACGCATGCATACACAGACATGCACTGACAAACGCACACACACACGGTGACATGCAAACATAAAACACACGCACGCACGCACACATAATGCGTGTGTTTTGTGTGCGTCCGCGTTTGTTTTATGTGTGCGTGCGTGCGTGTGTTTTATGTGTGCATGTCACATGAAACAAATGCGCGCACGCACACATAAAACAAATGCGCGCATGCACACATAAAACAAATGCGCGCATGCACACATAAAGCAAATGCGCGCATGCACACATAAAAAAAATGCGCGCACGTCACATAAAACAAATGCGCGCACGCACACATAAAACAAATGCGCGCACGCACATATTAAAGAAATGCGCACGCGCACACAAAACAAATGCGCAAGAGCACACAAAACAAATGCGCGCGCACAGATAAAACAAATGCACACGCACACAACACACGCACGCACACATTAAACAAATGCGCACACCCACATAAAACAAACGCGCACGCACACATAAAACACACGCATGCATACACAGACATGCACTGACAAACGCACACACACACGGTGACATGCAAACATAAAACACACGCACGCACGCACACATAAAACAAACGCGGATTTTATAGGTTTGTTTGTGATCTGTAGTTATGCGTTTGTGTGCATGTCATTGGTGTGTGTGCGCATGTGTCAGTGTGTGTCTGCGTGTGCGTGCGTGTGTGTGTTTCATGTGTGCATGTCACCGTGTGTGTGCGTGTGTCAGTGCATGTCTGTGTGTGCATGCGTGTGTGTGTTTTATGTGTGCATGTCACCGTGTGTGTGCGTGTGTCAGTGCATGTCTGTGTGTGCATGCGTGTGTTTTGTGTGCGTCCGCGTTTGTTTTATGTGTGCGTGCGTGTGTTTTATGTGTGCATGTCACATGAAACAAATGCGCGCACGCACACATAAAACAAATGCGCGCATGCACACATAAAACAAATGCGCGCATGCACACATAAAACAAATGCGCGCGCGCGCACACAAAACACACGGATGCACACACAGACATGCACTGACACACGCACACACACACGGTGACATGCACACATAAAACAAACGCGGACGCACACAAAACAAACGCGCACGCACACATAAAACACACGCATGCATACATAGACATGCACTGACAAACGCACACACACACGGTGACATGCAAACATAAAACACACGCACGCACGAACACATAAAACAAACGCGGATTTTTTTTAGAATAGAATAGAATAGAAAAGCTTTATTCATCCCCAGAGGGGAAACACACTTTCACAACAGCGCAGATTAAAAAAAATATATATAGGTTTGTTTGTGATGTGTAGTTATGCGTTTGTGTGCATGTCACTGGTGTGTGTGCGCATGTGTCAGTGTGTGTCTGCGTGTGCGTGCGTGTGTGTGTTTTATGTGTGCATGTCACCGTGTGTGTGTGCGTGTGTCAGTGCATGTCTGTGTGTGCATGCGTGTGTTTAATGTGTGCGTGCGCGTTTGTTTTGTGTGCGTCCGCGTTTGTTTTATGTGTGCGTGCGTGCGTGTGTTTATGTGTGCATGTCACCGTGTGTGTGGGCGTGTGTCAGTGCATGTCTGTGTGTGCATGCGTGTGTTTTAGGTGTGCGTGCGCGTTTCTTTGATGTGTGCGTCCGCGTTTGTTTTATGTGTGCGTGCGTGCGTGTGTTTTATGTGTGCATGTCACCGTGTGTGTGTGCGTTTGTCAGTGCATGTCCGTGTACGCATGCGTGTGTTTTATGTGTGCGTGCGCGTTTGTTTTATGTGGGTGTGCGCATTTGTTTAATGTGTGCGTTCGTGCACAGTAAATTTCCAAGTGTCAAAAAGGAAGTGTTAATGTATTTTAACTATTTCATAGACTGGTTTAACTCTTCCAGATGTAACACAACAACAACAGGTGTAAAACGTGGCTCCTCCCCCTGCAGTGCTGTTGTCAATATCCAGAGTTAAAACCCAGGTGTTATTTATTCAGTGTAAAAAGTGAATGAACACTGTCAAGGGTCAATTTAACAATATTCAGTGTTAATATCTTAATATGCTCCGCCCATTTCAAATGATCCAGAAGTTTCTAGAGTAATTGGACCTCATGGACCACCGCCATGTTTCCATTGGTAAAGACTGTGGTAAGTCTCTCCATCTGCTGACTTATATTTAAATGAATTAAACGATTTATACAATTGTATTCACCGTGACTGTACTACCATTCGCTTTTTAGACTTCTAATGTAGATGAATTGCTATGTGGTTCACCAACATTAAGTTACATTCTATTACTTGTAATGCGGTACAGTTAACCTGCGCAGTGAACACCACGTGTAGACACTTGTAACCAATACCACTATGGATTATTGTGTATATTCGGTTTATGGTGCTCGCTCAAAACAACAGATGTATATGCTGTCTGTACATGCGCGCGCCAGTAAGTACGGTAGTTCATTCCCGCGCCACTCCCCCTCTGTCAGGCTTTAGTTTTTAGTAATGTAACCCAGCCGTTTATTTGTCGTTTTATGTTTCAATTATTTTCACTGGAAGTATATAATTAAACCCAGTTGTTATTTTCGTGTTTTATGTTTTATTACTTTTCAATGCATGTATCGCATCAAGACACTGTCGCTTTAAGACGGCCATTGTTTTTTACCTGCGTTCCACGGATGAGACGCGTGGTGTTCAGATGCTTCAGCGGCTCAGAGACTGAGACACGTGTAAGTAAGTAAGTAAGTAATATTTATTTATATAGCGCTTTTCGAGACCAGGGTCACAAAGCGCTTTAACAATCAAAAACAATACTCAAAACAGTACATACTTCAAAGATCAAGACAACACCGAGAACAACAAGTTCGAGAAATTCAAGGAAAAGCCTGAACAAATAGAAACGTCTTAAGATGTTTCTTAAAGGAGTCAGTAGACTCCATCAAGCGCAAAGAGAGAGGAAGATTGTTCCAAAGCTTAGGAGCAACAGCCTGAAAAGATTTCTCTCCTCTGGTCCTGAGCCGTGTGCGTGGAACCATCAGTAGATTCTGATCCACAGACCTCAGAGACCGAGCTGGGGTGTAAGGCTGGATCAGATCAGTGATGTAAGGAGGAGCCTGACCATGAATAGCTCTGAAAGTAAGAACCAGAATTTTAAAGTTGATCCTGAAAGAAACTGGAAGCCAGTGAAGAGTTTTAAGGATCGGAGAAATGTGAGTTCTCCTACTTGAGCGGGTCAGAATTCTCGCTGCAGAGTTCTGAATCAACTGCAGACGAGACAGCTCCTTCTTGTTAAGACATGAAAACAAACCGTTACAATAGTCCAGACGAGAAGAAACAAACGCATGGATTACAAGCTCCAGATCATGTTGTGACAACATTTTCCTAAGTTTAGAGATTTTTCTCAGTTGAAGGAAACAGTTTCTGGTCAGTTTTCTGCAGTGTTGAACAAGAGACATGTCTTTATCAAATACAACACCCAGGTTTCTCAGGCTCAGTTTGACAGACTGACCTAAGTCACCCAAGTACTGACTCAACCATGGAATCTTATCATCAGGAGCAATCACCAGAGTTTCAGTTTTGTCCACATTAAGCTGTAAAGTGTGCCAACGCTCCTGCAATTTTACTGAATACACTCGCTTATCACTCCTAGGTGAGCCTAAACAATACGTTTATATTATTGTTTATATTGCTGTGTGTAAATGAATGTTGTGTCGAAGCAGCTATTTAAGTTTTTGTGTGAAACTTGAAGCATTGTTTTATAACTTTATTCAAGTGTATATTTTCGATAGTATTTTATATTGTACTGTTTCACTTTGTTTTGAAAGTAAGTTGCACTTTATATTTTGTTATCGCGTGGTGTTCAGATGCTTCAGCGGCTCAGAGTTCACCGCATCTGTTATTTAACACGCCGATTAAACGTTCGTGCTGTTGTATGGTTAACAAGCGTTGAATGTGTTGAAGGTGCCGTAGCTAAGAATCTTGAATATTAATAAAATAAATCGCCTACCATGACCCACCAATATAGCAAACTTTTTATTGGAATATAAATATATTTTCGTCCTTCAAAATAACAAACAAAATACGTGTGTGAGTTACATTATAATTAAAAAAGCTAAGTTTTAGCGAACTAGCTCTCGTGTTAACGCACCACAGAAAGTTACATTACACGCAATGAAACATTATTTCTGAGTCTTAAAGCAATAATGATATCTTACCTCAATAGACGAGTGACGCGCACCTGATTCCGTCAAGTTATGCACAAACGTGAGGATAAAATGCGATCGATCTTTGTCAACAAGTGTGACGTCATCATCCGGAAGTTGCGTATGCGGCAATTTGAAAACTTTTTAGCTGATGCTAAATTTAAACTAAACTTAACTCGGTCTTTATACAAGCACGCATCTACTATTGTATTCATGGCGCTTTTAAACAAACAAGCACAATATCTCATTGTATTCCTGTGGTGTGACGTCACCGCTGCAGGATCAGTTGATTAGCATGTGTGACGTCACCCCTGCAGACTCGCGATTAATGTTGACAAACGTCACGTAGACGCTCATAATCGCAGCTAAATAAAAAGAAAACATATGTCCATAAACGCAATCTCAATGAAATCTTCTATTTTCATAGAAAAGCGCACCGGATTATAAAGAGGATCAAGCGAAATAGCACAGACTTTATTTTACTCATTCATAAAACAATGTCAACATTATGGAGTTGAAACACCTAAAAATATACAATATAGTCACTTTTACAGGACCTTTTAAGCATGTTTTAATCCGCGAGAGCTTCTTGACTTCCGCGATGCGTAAACAATCCAAGCTCCAAAAAATTAAAATTAAGCATTTTTACCGATTTATATTCACTCTGTACCTCCTTAAAGTGGTTTGAGGTCGTTAAGCACAATCAGGATTAGAATCACACTGTTGACATTAAACATTTCAAATGAGCTTCATAGTTGTAGAATTACGGTAGCCAAATGAAACAGCGACACGTCACGTTACCAAGGCAACGAAGAGATGGGCGACGCGTCAAATGTAACCCGGGTCGTTTGAATCCGACGTCGGGGGGTGCTCTGTATAATACTGGGTGACCCGTGCGTGTCAATGCGTGCGCGCGTGTCAATGTGCGTCAATACGTGTGTGTCAATGTGCGTCAATGTGCGTCAATACGTGTGTGTGTGTCAATGTGCGTCAATGCGTGCGGGTGTGTCAATGCGTATAGACGTGTGTTTATATGTGTGTACATATATGTGTGTATGTGTATAGACGTGTGTGTGTATATATGTGTGTGTATGTGTATAGACGTGTGTGTATATATATGTGTGGATGTGTATAGACGTGTGTGTGTGTATATATGTGTGTGTATAGACGTGTGTGTATATATATGTGTGTATGTGTATAGACGTGTGTGTATATGTGTGTATGTGTATAGACGTGTGTGTGTGTGTGTGTGTGTATATATATATACGTGTGTGTGTTTATATATGTGTGTATGTGTATAGACGTGTGTGTGTATATATATGTGTGTATATGTGTGTATGTGTATAGACGTGTGTGTGTGTATATGTGTGTATGTGTATAGACGTGTGTGTATATATATGTGTGTATATGTGTGTATGTGTATAGACGTGTGTGTATATATATGTGTGTATGTGTATAGACGTGTGTGTGTATATATATGTGTGTATGTGTATAGACGTGTGTGTGTGTGTGTGTGTGTGTATATATATATACGTGTGTGTGTTTATATATGTGTGTATGTGTATAGACGTGTGTGTGTATATATATGTGTGTATATGTGTGTATGTGTATAGACGTGTGTGTGTGTATATGTGTGTATGTGTATAGACGTGTGTGTATATATATGTGTGTATATGTGTGTATGTGTATAGACGTGTGTGTATATATATGTGTGTATGTGTATAGACGTGTGTGTATATATATGTGTGTATGTGTATAGACGTGTGTGTGTATATGTATATGTGTGTATGTGTATAGACGTGTGTGTATATATATGTGTGTATGTGTATAGACGTGTGTGTGTGTATATGTATATGTGTGTATGTGTATAGACGTGTGTGTGTATATGTGTGTATGTGTATAGACGTGTGTGTGTATATGTATATGTGTGTATGTGTATAGACGTGTGTGTGTGTGTGTGTGTGTGTGTGTATATACTGTATATATATTGTAACGATCCTGTTTGTTCTGTTCATTAATGTTGCGGGCACTTTAAGAAGGTGAGTCTGTGCGCATGCGCAGTTGTTGTTAGAGAGATTTCGCGTTCAACTAGTGGTGTGAAGAACGAGCGGCGTTGGTTGTGGCCGAAACAATAACCTCTCTGTGAGTACAGCGAACAAAGAAACAATATCTGTGCAAGACAACCGTCTGGTCATGTGTGGAGGACCAAACGTTACATTGGTGTCAGAAGCGACTTTTTCGGACCTGCTCCTGAGGCGAAGCTAACGGTTATTAGCAACGAACTTTGCTAACGAACGTCCCCGGTATGTACGGGAAAGTGAAGAGCGAAAGTGAGGAGATGGACGTTGGTGCGAGACGACGGGACCATGCTCAACAGTTAAGAGACGCTGTGTTACAACTCTCAGAAGAAGAATGTGCGTCAATGCGTGCGCCAATGTGCAGCAACTGGGCTTCATCAAGTATCAAACAGATCACACATCACACCTACCATGATTTTGTTCAATGAGATGAAAACTTATTTGATGTTCAATCCAGTGTTCAGGTTGACTTCAGTGCTTATGTTTTAGTAGAAGTGAAGCTGTGGTGCTTTAGTTTAATACATGGACACAGCACTAAACTTTGTTGTTGGTTGTTAGTTGTTTTTTTAGATTTTGGGATCAACCGTCACTTTTTAGTAATGGGAGAATTATTTCTCTGCACTGTGCGAGTCGTCCCAGAGCCATTGTTCAGCCTGAAGCCAATACGTTTTTAGGTTGAAAAGTTTGCCCCCCTGAAAAAATGTAATGCCCCCCCTTAAATGTTTTTCTGCAGCCGGGTCTGTCAGTGTTATACTAGATCCACTCAGTATAAACTGTTGTCAACATTGAAGTCAAATCATCTCCAGAAATGATACTTTGTGATGAAGTCTTAATGTTAAAAGAGACAAATGTAATAATATCTTTAATGAATCAATTCATGTACATTTATATCAAACCTGCTATTCCCTGCATGATGGGATCAGAAACACTAGAATTCTACTTTCTCGGGACGTTTTAGATTTACAACGACGACATCATTAAAAGTGTGAACTGCAGTCACACTGCAAGTTTATGTCCATAATCCTTAGATATTCTCTCCAAATGAGAACAATATAACAGAAGAGTTTAACATTACCTTGGCTGTAGTCATGCTCTGTAGACAGAAGCTTCACCTGCACAGGTGATCTCATTAGCTCGTCCTGTCTCTCCACCTGCACGCAAAGCAACTTGTACTCTCTGCTGCCCTCTAGTGTTGCTAAAACGATTTATTATGTCCAATAAACAAACCTACAGAAAGACTTAACAGTGTGGGTCTTTCTTTTTATTTCAAGGGTCCCCATTTTATCTCAAACATCAATATAGCTAATATTTAACACCAATTGGTAAATATCAAACATGTATGCTTCATTACAGTTGAAACAATTGTTCTCTGGTAACAAATATTTATCATTAAACATGTGTGTTCATGTATGATCCATGGCACTCATCATGATGGACAAATATGATGGAAAAACATTCTATTAGTGTCAGTACAGTACACGAGGTTGGAAATCAACCACGCATTTGCGCATGCGTTGTCCACCTACAAGGAGGTTTATAACGGTCAGACGCGGAAGAATCGACGAAACTATCACTGATAGATTCTCAAAAATCATCTGATATTAAATGATCTTTTCTCTCAAGGATAAGGATGTTGAAGGAGTGACGTCACAGTGTCCACTGTTGAAGGATAAGGATGTTGAGTGTCCAGCTGGAAGGAGCACAGGTACATGTTGTGGTTTATTAAAGTCTCTTTTCATTTTATTGACATCGGTAAATGTAACGCTAAGTTTAAGTGAAGGTATCAAGACCTGTCGCCCTTCCCAGCTATCTTCTAAATAATCCACGGAGGAAAAATTCAGAAAAAAAAGTCTTATATAGATCCAGAGCGGTCCGTAATAGGAACAAAAAAACAAAACAGGCACTCGGGGCGAAGGCAGGGCACTTCTGGAGATCGGGGTCCCAACAGCAACTAAAACAAAAAGACAAAAGGACTCACTTGAGTAAATAAAAGTGCTGACAACGTCAGGAGTATCCAAAGGATTATCCAGTTGTGATTCAAAGGCGAGGAGCGAGATCGAAAGGACAGCCAACCTGGTCTGGAAACGCAATACTCTGGCGAGTTCTTCCGGGTAGAGACGCTCCTTATCAATGGGAAGAACCCGCCACTCCATCATCCCCAGCCGCGCACCTGCCAGCGTCTGTCACTCAAAACACAGGACACATGAAAACGGAAAACCACCTTCAAAATAAAACAAAAGAACATAAGCATGACACTTGTATGTTGATTCTATCAAATGTATTCTGCCTATTTTAAATGTTGACCTTTTTTCTTATAAGAGTAACTGTCAGGAGTCTTGATGTAAAACGTCACTCAAATGTGTCATTTATTTATTTCTCTCACAGGATTCAGAGTCAATGTTCATTGCACAGAATTTCCATCTCCGTCCTGCACTGTCTGTGATGATGGAACTTACATGGACAAATTGAACCGAGAGAAACATGGTTTCAAGTGTCTCGTCTGTACTGAAGGTAAAGTTTGTTCTTCACTAGAATGATGAGTTGGTCAGTATGTAGATGTGATGTAGAATTTGTTATTGACTAACAGGACTGAGAGAGATCAGATCCTGTACCTTCACAGCAAACACCAAGTGTGAACCTCTGGAGGGTTTTTTCTGTGTGGACGGCTCAGTGGACACATGTGTGGCAGCACAGCAACACTCCACATGTGAACCAGGACAGTTCATCATCAGAGCAGGCGAGTTTCACATCCAACATGTGAAATGCAAGAGTGCAGAAACTATAAGACACACACAATGTTCTTCACAGGAACGTCCTCCACAGACACTGAGTGTGGAACCTGCAGTGAAGGAACATTTTCAAATGGAACGTTCACGTCATGTCAGGATCACAAACAGTGAGTGAAGCTTCACAAATGTTTGCTCCAGATGTTTTCTTCTAAACTGTCTCCACTTGTCTTTGTAGATGTTCAACATATCTACGAGAAGGAACTATTTCTTCTGACTCTGTATGTCGAGAAGGTTTGACACCAGGAGAAGTGGCTGGAATTATTGTTGCTGTGATCGTTCTACTGATCACATGTTCTGTAGTTTATTGGTATAAAAAAAGAAAAAGAGGTAAAAAACAAATGCATTCATAAAAATCACATTATTATATTGATTTGTGTTTATCTGGAGTCATTTCCTTGAATTATTTTTCTCCTTAACCAGATGGAAAAGAGTTCAAGAGAAGAAGGAAGGTATGTAAGAATGTTTTTTAGTCATTTATCAAAGTGATTTAATGTTTAAATGTAATGTTGATTAATTTTGCAAATGTCATCACTTGTACAATTAAAATGAATGTCAATTTTGGTTTAATATCTTCAGCACTGCAGTATTTGTGCATCAGAGAAACGATCATTATTTCTTATTAGGAGGTGGCAGTGGGAATGAATGAATGTATGGATTCAACGGAGCATCCGTGAGAATTTCAATTAGTTTGAGCTTTTTTTTTAATCTAAACTGACTTATTTTTTTCTTGTCTTAGATCAATTTATTCATCTGAGAATAAGTCCGATGAAGTGGAACATGTTCCACTGATGGTAGAACCCGGGGAAGACCCAGAACACACTGAAGAAGCATGTTCCTCCACTGGGCTGGAAACACAGGGGGGTCCTCCAGAAAGAGCTGGACGATGTAACTGGGGAGAAGAAAGTATGGACCTCTCTGCTGAAGCTGCTGCCCCCGTGACAAGAATCCAGATAAACAGACCAGAGATAGCAGACGTTGAATATGAACTAATTGGACACGAGGATATTAAAGTAGATTGTTCAGTCATTCAATAGAATGTTTGAGTTTTATACAACATGAAAAATGTGTTCATAAATGATGTGTTCAGTGAACATAACATATTTCTGGCTGTTTTCATTTGCCTGTGTGTGTAGCTTAGTCTGTGATATAGAAAACAGTTTCTGTCAAAGCTTTCATTAATCTCATAAATGGCTGATCAGTTAAACATCAGCCAGGTTTGAGGATGTACTTCACTCCACAGCCGTCAGTGTTGCTTGTTCTTTCACTGCCCTTTTTGTGAGGTCACCAAATTCAGACCAGCACAGATGGACAAAACCCAACAGCACATACAAAGCCACTTGAGAAAGGCAATCATCATGGAGGTGTGTACAGTATATGTTTAGTTAGTTCCTCGTATATTGCATCATAAAAGTCTAACCGTTTACATTTTTATGTTTGACAGACTATCCGATACACAGATGTGGGCTGCAGACCAGAACCTCACGTCCATTGTCATGTGCGTGTCAATGTGTGTCAATGCGCGCGTGTGTCAATGTGCGTCAATGCTTGCGCGCGTGTCAATGTGCGTCAATGCTTGCGTGCGTGTCAATGCGTGTGCGTGTGTCAATATGCTTGCGCGCGTGTCAATGTGCGTCAATGCTTGCGCGCGTGTCAATGTGCGTCAATGCGCCCGTGCGTGTCAATGCGTGTGCGTGCGTCAATATGCGCGCGAGTGTCAATGTGCGTCAATGCTTGCGCGCGTGTCAATGTGCGTCAATGCTTGCGCGTGTGTCAATGTGCGTCAATGCTTGCGCGTGTCAACACACAACACACGCACGCACACAATTAACAAATGCGCACACCCACATTAAACAAACGCGCACGCACACATAAAACACACGCATGCATACACAGACATGCACTGACAAACGCACACACACACGGTGACATGCAAACATAAAACACACGCACGCACGCACACATAAAACAAACGCGGATTTTATAGGTTTGTTTGTGATCTGTAG